>NW_019101886.1:649774-1178802 GCF_001856785.1 Myzus persicae | reverse complement strand
TGTGTGTGACGGTCAAACTCTTTATACTGTCGTAAACTCTTTACTCTTGCAATCTATTGATAATTGATATACAACAATAGGGAATCAACTCGTACCCTCTAATTACCCGGGAATCAACTCAACAGTGTCGGTGCAGGTAAACAGGTACCCGGGAATCAACTCGTACGCAACCAAAATATCCATATAGGCCTCTGTATACAAGGAGTATATTTTTACCTTTATGTTCATGAATTAATTAATATTAAGAACATAAAATATTTTTCATTATAGATATCTACGTTTGTAAGATAAGACTTTTTCATACTTTTAATAATTAATATAATATTGCTCTACTCAAGAATAGTATATATGTATTATGACTAAAATAATAATCTGGTAATAAAGTAAATAAAGAAATTGAATAGATATTATTGTCTACTCATGCCTATTGGTCATAACTCGCAGTAAGTTAAAAGTGGACAACGTAAGCCTTAAGCTTATTGCTATATAACAATAGTTCTATATGCTGCATACATTAAAATTGTAACTATGTGTATTATAAATAAGATACTTCAAACATTCTAATAGTATGTGATTAGTCATAAAATGTAATAAAAAGATATAATATTCTCACCTTCTTTTTTTGTAAACTGTGCATCTATATTTCCAAATACATAGAACATAAGACAAAAACATAACAAATTAATATGTTTAACCATATTGTTAGGTACCAACAAAAAATTAATAATGGTTTCGTTTGGAAATATACAGTAAGAATGATATTAAAAATTGTTGAACATCGGTATTATTTTATAAGTTTATACTAAAATACGAAACGAAATGTGTATCTAGTGCATCTGGGTAAGACATTTGGGAAAATAGTAGTGGGTAAATAACATTTGTTGTCTATGTGAAACCAAAAGGTTTACTTAACCTTATAATAATTTTTTTTTAATTGTGCATTTAATATTTTATTATTTTTATATATTTATGAAATTGTTTTGTATTTATAATATGTCTGTATAAGAAATTTCATTATATTTAATAATATGTACTGATTACTATTTCATTAAAATAACACTAATTCTATACGTTGTATGCATTTAAACTGTAATTATGTGTATTATAAATAAGATTCTCCAAACATTTTAATATTATGTGATTTGTCATTTGTCTTAAAATGTAATAAAAAGATATAATATTCTCACCTTCTTTTTTTGTGAACTGTGCATCTATATTTCCAAATACATAGAACATAAGACATAAAGATAATACATTAATATGTTTAACCATATTGTTAGGTACCAACAAAAAATTAATAACAATGATATCGTTTAGAAATATACAGTAAGAATGATATTAAAAATTGTTGAACATCGGCATTATTTTATAAGTTTATCCTAAAATACACAATAAAATGTGTATCCGGTAATTCAAATTGTTGAACATCGGTTAATATTTTATTTTTTTTATATATTTATGAAATTGTTTTGTATTTATAATATGTTGAATATTAACATCTAGCATAAAGAAAAAGACAACTGAAATGTCATCCCATCTTTTCTTTTATATCTTCATCATTAACTAATATTTTATATTTATGATTTGATTTTAAAAAGAATGTGGTGTATTTTCTTGCAGAAATATTGAGATAAAGAGCAAATTATTACTTATAGATAAAAATGACATAATATTTATACAGAAAATTATACTAATAGTCTACCCTCTATAAAACTACACATTATTATAACACAACATTATAACCTGTGTGTAATAGAAAAAGTTCTCATCAATTTTACTAATTCCATTGTCAACGTCATATAACACCCTTCCAACTGAATACTTAGAGATAAAGAATTACAGGCATACATCATTAAGATGAAAAAAACAACAAAATAATTGAGCACTCAAGACCGTAAGTCCGTATCACATTATCCAACAGACATAGAAATAAAAATGCATTAATAATTGTTGGTATATGGCCTTAATATACCATTTTATAATCATATAAGGTTCAAATTTTGACGAAATTCATCGAAATATAAAAAATTTTCCAGCTTTTTTATTGTTACAAATTTGTAATTTTTGTAGTTATAAGTATTGAAAATTAAAAACAAGGTTTCTCATAATTAGGTCATGCCACATGTTGACATTTTGTTCGCCGGAGACATTAATGGTACTATTTTTTTGTTTGTATCACCTTGGTAAATATTTAGCATGTAAATTAAATATACCGCAGTGGTTCTAAGTATTTTAAACAGATGTATATCGTTGTTTTACTTGGCCAAATACAATAGGTTGAATAAGTTTTTGCCAAAAAAAATTAATTAAAAATTGTAATTGCGCGTATAACATAATATAGTGCTGTTCTTAAAAATTTTCCAGTACGCACTTTCCAAAATTTATAAACAACAAGTTTTTGATTATATTAATATTTTCAATTTGATATAACGGACGAATTATGATTATTTTAAAATAATATATTTTATATTAGACAAATATATAGCTGTTTGCAAAATGTTCAAAAGTTGCAATTCATTGAAAGATGGAAACTATTCTTTTGCTAAACATCGTGTGGTTTTCATACAAAAATAAATAATTTGCATACCACATTCAGGACTTGAAACAGAAAACATTTTGTCCTATAATTTTATAGATATCATTTTTTTCCATTTTTGATTTTGGTTTCGGATATTTGTATTTATTTTTCCGATATCGTTTTTGGTTTTACATATAAATATTTATTTTGATCGAACTATGTGAATCAGTTAGGGTTGCCACGAAAGACTTAACCCGAAAAAAACCCTGTCTGTTTTCTGTGTTAAGCTCTCTTAATATTTTGAAAAATCAAATACAAAAACCTTTGCTGTTTCTCTGTATAAAATAGAAATGCATGCTATTTTTATTTCTGTACTAATTGTGGTTATTATTAAAATGTGTATTAACACCAACAATAAATACAGATTTAAACTCGCATCCGGCCTTACGTTCACTTATAATGACTGGTGGTATAGTTCATAAATTAACGGTTTTATAAAAATTTAACTACTAACAACAAAAGTACAAAACAAAAAGCTTAATAACGCCACCGACGTCTGTAACAATATTAACAATTCACAATTGGTTATTGGGTTAAGGTCAGAATATGAATATTTAATACAGTATCATATAGGTTTTGGCAGAGTAAGTATAGAGATAACCCGATAAAGGAAATATAAAAAGACCACAGTCATATAGAAATAGCTGCCAATGAAACTCGCTGTCATGAAACTCGGTTGCTTTTGAGACTCGGCGGTGCAGACGAGAATGTCGTTGAAATGACTTATAGAAGTAAGTCACTCCTGTTGACGTCATGGGTTGTTAAAAAGCAATAATTTGGGATTTGATATGGATTTCTGATGAGTCTTGGAGGTCTCGTTTCGAGCGTGGGAATGTTTGAAATTCCAGTTTCAGTGTCTAGAAATCTCACTTCACCAACGAAAATCAGTAATTGAAGAAAGATGTTCCACGTCACATGTCCGGAAATTTTTCATATGTAAAAAATTTAAATTTGAAATCTGTGATAGAATGTCCAGCAAGTCCTTCACCTCAAGTTTAACATTCAAGATAGTCACCTAGGTAAACAATACGAGTATACGACTTCGTCGGATCGCAGACAATGTTCTGCAGCTAATCAGGTAAGCAATCCAACTACAGTGAATTTTTTAAAATTTTTTTTTATCATGATAATTTTACAACTCGTTTTGATCACTATTGTTTATACAATAATAAATAATATAATTTAAGCAACACTTCTAAATTTGTGTGTAATTTATACTCAGACTAGTTTCTATCTGTTGATACTTGATATACTACCTTATCATATTTTACAAATCTAGATAGTAAAAAAAATGTTTATCTGATGATTTATTTTGGATTACTAACTGTACCATCATAAACAGTGAATCTCAATAGGTAAGAAATTATTCAGTAAATTTTAAAAATTCCGGCTCTCAGGTCAGTCCAGCTAATAACAAGTTTCAGTTCAACCATAAGGTCGGTCCGGCTCTCTTGTTTCAGTAAAAAAAAAGATTAAAAAAAGAGGATAAAAGAAATTTATAGGTAAAAATAAAGAAAGTAAGAAAGTATGCAAAAAGAAAGTAAAAGGTGTGAAAAAAGAAAGAAACAGGTGTGAAAATAAATTCAAAAGGTGTGAAAAAATTAATTAAAAAGGTGTGAAAAAAATAATTAAAAAGGTGTGAAAAAATAAAGTAAAAAGGTGTGAAAAAATAAATGTCAAAGATGTGAAGAAATAAATTAAGAAGGTGTAAAAAAAGAAAGTAAAAATTTGTGAAAAAGGAAAGTAAAAACCCGTTTCCTTCCACAGAGTTAGTGTTAAAATAAACGTTGAGGTTAAACTAATGTTCACTATTCAGTGGGCAGGTTTAGTGGAAGGTGGTTTTAAGCTAGGTTCTCGCGCAGGTTGTCCAGAGGCGAGACCGAGAAATATATTGTAGTTATGTACTTAGTCAATAATACAAAAGTGTCAACTTATTTAATTCTGTTAATTGTGTTATTAGTTGTTCTAGCTATTCACTATTAATTATATTCGGAGGAAAGATAGTTCACAATAGTAATCAAATTTGACAAAAGCTAAACTTTTATAAACTTTTATAACTTTAAATATTAGGCAGTTTATATTATTCATATTATATGTTTAGCTTTTAACGTCAAACTGTTCCATCTATAGTTTTTAAAAATTTCGTGAAATGTTAAATTTTTAAATATTTCAATATTTTAAGAAAATGTGATAAATTTATTTTTACATCCATTTGTGATTTGTTAATGTTTTTCTTTCATGTAATAAAAGTATTATGTTTTTTTTCTTTCGATTCTTGAAATACTGTGAATTTTTTCCAAATGTTTACTCATGTTGAGCAAATTCATTATTCTATAAACGTCTGTACACAAATGAATATTGAATCATGATATTTTATTTTAATAAATATTAAATTTGTATACACTACACACTAATACACAATTATTTTATAATAGATAAAGATAAACCATGAATAAAAAAACAATCTTTTAAATTTACATTAAGAAAATAAAATATCGACCATCTATAATGATACAAACAGACTTATTGTAATAATTATTAGTTATATATTTATATTAGCTTATATTTAGTTCATCCATAGTATTATTTATGCTTCTTCTTTGAATATTTTCTGATTCTAGGGAAAAAAAGTTTTGCCATAAATAGTCAAAAACAAGACTGTAATATGTAGTATTATCAGTATTTATCCCTAATATTTCGACGGTTTTTTCTGTACACCATCTTCATCGGTACACCGGAGTTTGCTCACATAAAGCTGAAACGGTATTCCGTAGGGGTTAGGTTACACCAGTCCGGATTAAGGGGGGGGGGCAAAAGGGGCCACGGCCGCCGGGCCTCGGTAGTTGGATCTTATTTAGGGGCCTCAGATTTCTCTATTAATTTTTTTCGATATATGCTTAATATTCCATAAATCACCTAAACATAAATCGATGGTAAATCAGCTGCCGACATTATTTTCAATTACATATGTCAAATTAACCTCTCTTAATAATTCTTAATAATAATATACAGCTTTTACTTTTTACTACTAATGTGTATAATGTGTATAATACCTACCCGCATATTGCTACACACATTTTCAATAATCTCTTACCGTCGGCTATCGCGCATCAATCGAACCGCAAGAAGCTGTTTTTGTACATCAGTACACAACAACACAACAAGTTACACAAATTTGTCGTCTTCTGTTATGGTTAGGTTTCATTTTGAATCTTGTTAAATGAATAATATTTAATCGTTTAATAAGTTATTTTTTGGATTTTTCATTCTATTTTCATATTTAAAAAAAATAAATTACATTTTTAAAGTGGTTCTTCAAAAAGAAAAAGAAAAGAAAAACAACAAATTATATAATTATATAGGATTAATGAGTACAGGGGCCTCATTTAAAAATTTGGTCCCAGCGTCTCAACATACCTTAATCCCGGCTTACTATTTTACAAACGTATACGGAAAACCGTAGTACTGTTGAACTATGATTTGACGGTTTTTTTTTGTACCGATTTTTCGGCTAAAAGGAATATTCATAATAAAATAAATCAAATATATTGCTTGACGTGGCGATAAGGAGGCTTCACCACTGATCCGTGATAATGTGAATCTTGATTTATGAATCGTACTACGGGTTTCTGGTAAGAAGGTGTTCCGGTATGTTTCAGTTTTGTTGTATACACCCGTATTACGGTATACCGTTTCATACCGATACCTCAAATGTAATATCTAATATTATAGCAATACAGGTCTCCAATTTTAATGCCGTCAATCCTAACTCAATGCATTGATATCTTAAATGTTTCACATTTGTATAAAATATTTCACTACACGATGAATGAAATATATATGATATTTACTCTGTACTCACATGAATTATTTGAGACTTCAAACCCTATTTACCTAATAAGAAAAAACACAGTAAAATCTTGTAATCTGTGAATTTGTAAGATTATCAAAATATTTCATACCATTGGCAAAATTTTTGAATATCCTGTATTTATTACAAAATAAGCGTGTTGATGAATAAAACAATCCCGCTGAAAAAAAAAAAAAAAATTAGTATAATTGTGTTTGAAAAAAAATGTATTTATAGATGAAAAAAATTATGGTACCGATACATAGTCTTAGATTTGGAGCATATATTATGATAAAATAATTAATTCTTAATAACTCGTGAGATTTATATTATATTGTTCTTTAACAAGTTAAATAAGTACCTACCGTTTTCATTTCCATATCCTTTTATGAACCCACGCAATGGATCTGAAATTATTTGAATTAGATTGTAGTAAGTGCTTATTGTTAGGTGCTTTGTAAATAGTGCATTTCATATTTACATTGTGCACAGTCATAAATATAGCTAGGATTTGAATGACCTCAAAAATACAGAAAAATGCACTATAAAAATGCATAAACTACCTAAAAACTATAAAAAATAAACTTAAAAAGGTACTTAGATAAGCGAAAAATATTTTATTTCAAAATAAATATTATTATTAATTATTAATTATTATTTATTAGTATTTTTTTTTATTATTATTATTTTTAAGCTTGGCAACTGAGGCCATTAGCTGTAAAATATTCATATTTTATACCTCATAAAAGTGGTAAAAATTTGTTTTAAGATGTAAATTATACAGATATATTCAAATTCGAGTTGACTTCTGAGTTTAATTAACATTATTAATTGTTCGATTCATAAACACCTTGCTGAATCCCACTTCGCCGATAACTCAATTTGCCAACAAATATACGAGTTTTACAATATTTATAGTATTATTTTATTATTAAAGTTTCAATTTTCCTGATTCACCAATAGGTGACAATAAATTTATCAAAAACGGGTATATCTGCGATAATATTATTGTATGTAGCCGATATTTATATGGAGACAATCGAATTGCCTTTAATATTTAGGTATTTATCTTTTTTTAACTCGAATCGCCACCCATTGCATACTTAAATTATCGATAGTTTTAGTTACTTATACTATTTATTATTAATTATTATATCAATTTCCTTTATGTCATAATATTATTTTAAGATATATAGTATTTCTCAGACATATTAATTTGTCAAATGAAACAATTTTGTCGATCACTGATTATCAGTTAGATAAGTCCGTCGTCACCGTTCAACATTTTTAAATGTTTCACAAATTTAAATTTTCATTAGAACTGTAAAGAACTTAAAGAAAGAAATGCAAAAATCACCAAAATCCTTGCACTAGTCATAAGTATACATGAATTTTATAATAGAAACATTTAATTGTGCATGATTGTAGATCATTCTCAAAAAACTCACTAATAATAAGTTCTTCATTTTCCACTTTCGCCTCTAGAGAACGTAAAATATAAAATATTATACATTAGGGCATTGGCTCATAATAATATATATTGAATGTATGCACTAATGGACATGTAGGGACATAACGATGCATTACATTGACTACATGGTACTCGCAGCCGCACACAAATAACTTATAAATATAAACCTAACTAGTTATGCATACTTACTTAAATCATTGATTCTGGTATCAAAATCATTGGTTTTTTTAAAAGTGCTATCTATAAAAATATAAATTAAATTATTCATTTATCTCAGTTTCATACATATTTTTAAATTCATTCGAATTGACTAAAAATAATTGTGTCTACAGAAATAGAACATAAAAATACGGAATAATATTTGAGTTCTTCAGTTAGACTGATGCAATGGAGTACGACCCATAATTTTCACCAACGAATCATAAATATCTAACCAAAATATTTCACTGGAATTATTAAGTGTAAAAATCACAATGGCTTCTAAATTTCTCGATCAACTATGATTCTGTGAATGAATAGTCAATTTATAACGAAAATTTAGTTATATATTATAACTGAGTAACTGAGTAACAACTAAGAGCCTAAGGTTTCATATAAACATGAGTCAGAGGTGATAAGAATCAGTTAAAACGATTGTTTTCTTTTTAACGTACTATCGTTCAACACTTGAGTATCTAGAACTTGTCAAACTTCTGATAGGAACATCGTAACTTCTCCTTTAGATCCGTTACTATGATTTCTAATTGACCCAAGATCATATGTAAAATGATGATAAAGCCTTAAAAGTAAGTTCTCTTCAAAGCCAAAGCTCCAACTAAAACCACATCATGACCAACTTCTCAAAAAAAATAATTTACATACCATCACGATGAATATGTTGGCAAAAATAAACCACAGTAATTAATTTCGAAACCACAAGCATAGGACTAAATCCAAATTCTAGTACCTCAGTAGTAGCCGATAACGATGTCGGTGAAAGCAGTTCTAGTTCTGCTCTAACCTTCTACCATTGCAAATTCATCTACCATTAATTTTACTTTGACGGCCGTTAAAACCCTAGGTTACACGCATTAAAAATATTCACGAGATTCCACGCACACGGTGTTTTTGACCGTGTATTGAAATATTTCAATTAAAACTCGATAAATTGAAATAATAATTATTTTATTGATTTTATTTTAAATAAATAAACATTGTCAAATGATTTAATTGATACATAATATAAAAAAATTTAACTTTTATTTAAATTTTATTACATATTAGATTATTAATAATATAAAATATTTTATTCTAAAAAAAAATCATCTTCCATCGTTCGTTGTGAACAGTTTTGGCAAATCGAAGGCGCTGTATGTTCTTTACATATATATGATTGGCAGTCGTTACACAAATTCGATGTTTTTCGATTTTTTTTCCAATTACAAAATGCACATCTTCCAGGAGCATTTGACGTCTTTTGTACTGGTTCCTCTTTAGCATTTGTGATTTCACGTATTCGAACTTTTATATTCATTGGAATGTTTTTTATCTGTACTCTTTCCAATATATATTTATAAATTAATGCTTTTGAAAGACATTTTAAATATTCTCTGCGAACAATTTTTGCATTAGTGTTACTAGCATAAATAATTTGGCTATTTATGCCCGCAATATTTAGAACAGAAAAAAATATTGTCAATGGCCAACGCCGGCTGTTTCTTGAGACGGAATACTTTCCTTTCATTTGGTCAACAGTGTCGACTCCCCTTTTGGTCGAGTTATAAAATTTGATCATTTCAGGCTTTGATCTAGCACAGTCAGTATCAATGCTATCATCGTTATGCATAGTTGATATAACTAAAACAATTTTATTAGCTTTAGGTTTATATGACACTAAAGTCATGTTTTTTTTGAAACCAAAAATACTACTTTCATTCGCCCGCTCTTTGAGTTTTTGAACAAAAATTGGTGGTATTTCTCTCTTATTCTTACGTAATGTTCCAACCATGGTCAAATTATGGTTATTGAGAAGGTCTTCTGCTAGAGGAATACTGCTGAACCAATTATCGCACGTAATATTTCGACCTGAACCAGAAATTGGCCTAATCAATCTTTCCACGACACTACAAGCACTGTTATTTACGTGATAGGGCCCGTTTGGCTGCTTCCCTGCATATATTTCCAAATTATATGAATAATATGTATTTGAATCTACTAATGCAATTATTTTGAGGCCATACTTTGCGGGTTTATTAGGAATATATTGTCTAAAACGACAACGACCTCGGAAAGACTCTAACATTTCATCAATTGTAACATAATTATTCAATTCATAATAGTCTTGACATCTTCTAACAAAGTCTTCAAAAAATGATCGTATTGGTGCTAGATTGTCTACAGATTGTCTCATTGCACGTGTTGTTATATCATCAAAACGAATTGCTCGAAGTAATAAATAAAAGCGATTCATACCCATCGATAATCTAAAATATTCAATACCTGTACCGTCCATAGCCCATAAGTCCTTTATATTCACATGAGAAGACTGATGAACACCTGCTAAATATAATAAACCGATTAGCGCTTTTATTTCTGTTAGACTAGTCGGTCTTGCATCACGTGAACGATCAAACTTTGGTCTTATACGGTCAAGATAAATATTTGTGTATGTAACAATTTGTTCCAAAATAGAATCTGGAAAAAATAAATTTCACGATTCTTCAACACTATTTGCATTTTTAGCAAGCCCTTTTACTCCAGGTATATGTCTAACTATATTATGTCGTCTTATTCTATTATTTTTTGGTGGAGGACAATATTTCCAAAAAGTTTTACCATCTTTCCCTATAAATTGCGGTCCGTTCGACCAATTAGAAAATAAATAGGTGCCATTATCTTCATAATCACCGTCTAAAGATTGTTCAGAATCACTATAATGACTTATATATTCTACCTCATCAACTCCTTCTTCGTCACTGCCTAAGATTTCGTCAAACTCGGTATTTTCATCATCAATATTTTCAATAAGTAAACGAATTTGATCGTCGTCCATTCTAATGAAAAAATAATATAATGTAAAACAAATATATTGAAAATATAGTGTGACTAAAACAAAGAAATACCTGCTAAAAATAAAATGTACTGATACTTACATTTATAAATGTTTTATCTGTATTATACTCGTAGTTACACACGGTATGGCGAACCAATGTCAACTAAAAACAATCTTGCCAGTCACAATGAAACTAAAATATTCATTTACGTTTTATCGATAAGGAATAACGTCTTATCGGCGATAAGAAAGTTAACATAAGTTAAAATTAAATTGTGTGTCAATGTCACAGTATAACACGCACACGGTCTTTTAGACCGTGTTTTAATAGGTAATGGACTTTGAACCCTTCTATAGTACAGGCAACAAATCGTATACAGTTAAGAATTGTATCTAATGTTAGTTTATCATCTAATTAGAAGGTACCTAGATTGGGTTAGGTTAATATTTCGTATTTTTGAAACAATGAACAAAATTCAAAAAGCCCGGTCTTTTTGACCGTGAAGCGTGTACTCTAGGGTACTTCCACGTTTTGAACTAAACCTCCATATTCAACGATTAAGATAATACAAACAAATTAAATCAACTACGAAACAATGACAGTGATATTTCCTTTGATGCAATAACCGTCAATGATAAAAAATCAGCCATATAGAGGCAAGCGATGGTGATAAACTAAATGGAATTTATTTCTCATTATATCATTATTCATTATCATCGGTAAAGAATATGCAAATTGAATATGTGTTCATATACTCAGTTTTCGACGTCAAATGTTTATTAAATACGTAGATAGTTATTATTAGAATATTTTTATGACCATAAAGTTATAGGTTAAGATTTGCTTAAAGCTTTTATTATAAATAGCATTATTTAACAAAAATTGTATTGTTTGGTTCATTTTAAATTTAATATTACAGAATTAGCTTGTTGCAGATGCAATATGGATAACAACAAACTGTGAAACTTCTTACAATAATTGTGATTTAACCTGTTACATATTTATTAGATACATAACTTTTTGTTCTAGGTTTGAAGAAGTTTAATGTAATTGAATAATCAATAAGTGTATATTGTATAAACAAGAAATCAAGGTTGGGATAGTTATATGTTATAACTATCCCAATCTCGATAACTTATAACCAATATTTATATTGTTTTATTTCTTATACTAAAATCATTGATTATAAATACTACCTAGTAACAGTAGTAACTAAAACTTACTAGAACTTATAATCAATGGTAAAATGTTTATTAAAACATTTGAAACTAGACATTGTATTTTATAGAAATATAGTAGTATAAATAGCATACATATACATTTTACAAACCTATCCTAACGTAAAATCTAAATGTATTAAACCAATTACTTGTTAAATCTTGTTAAAGCGATTTTTTGCAAATAAATATTACAAACGAGTACATTCATTATCCTTCTACAACTCATGGGCGAATAGGTACTTTGTTTTTTACCCGGATATATTTATTAGGCCACATATACCTAATTTGATTTACCTATTGTTATATATTTAATCACATATGACTCTAAAGGCACAGTAAACATTAAACAACATTTTAATATTTCACTATGACTAACTAATACTGTGTATACTTACTTATAAACAATAAGATCAAAGACTCCTGTATATAATGTGGAGTCTTAGCTGTATAAAAAAATAAATTATACCATGTAAAAATTAATGTTAGGCTAATAACCTAAGATGCTGAAGCCAATTTTCTTTATATGAAAAAAAAATGTAGTAATAATTTAGCATACTAGTATGTCTCAACGTTGTATTAATAAGAAATGCTACAACAATACAATTTATCATATTCTTCAAGGTGATTTATTTTACTCTTCCCCAATGCAGAATTAAAATAATGTACATAATATACTTATGTATAAGGTCTCTTTCAAATAATCAATTGTAATATAAGTAGGTATATGAAAGCTACTATCCATACTATCTATCTAAATCTCTCTCATATTATCATTAATACATTTTAGGTTAGATGATTAATGCATTTTTTTATATTTTTACTACCTATTATAATATATTTAATCATATATCAACACCTAAAACATTATAAAATATACTTACTTATGTCATCTTGTTTATTTTTATAACCCTTAGCTATTAAAAGGAAATATATATTATTGATATGTCTCAGTTTGATACTGTTTTTATATTTCAAAAGGATCAATTACACGTACTTTTATATTGTATAAGTAATGTAAACGATAAATATGTGATTGTAATTAAATTATTAAGTTAGCCTGATGCCATGAAGTATCACCCTCAATTTTCAGCAATGGATCGAATATTATCATTAATACATATTATTTTAATACTTGATTAATGTCTATTGATATGTTTATAACTTACTATTTTAATATAACAACGTAAATAACTTATAATGTATACTTACGGAGAGTTCCCATTAAAACATCCGACCTTGAAATATCTTCAAAAGATGCATTCACTATAAAAAGGTAAATTATATTTCACATAAATATTTGTTTGTATATTTTAGACAAATTAATCAGTACGACCATACGTTGTTTGAAATTAGGTAACAGTCAGTTTCTACATATGTAGGTGTATGTGTGGTTGGCGGCGCCGCGGAAGCAATACGAAAGCAGTTCCCGCGGCGTCGTCGGTTGAAAACTGGGGGGAAAAAAAAAGGTGTATGTGTGGTAAGGACTTGTTGGTGAAAATAATGAAAGGTGACCCACCCTTGACTTAGCGACAACGGCTTTTAAAATTTAAATTAATTGCGTTATATGAACACATCGTCTCTTTTTCGACAACGGATGTTAGTCTACTTTTCTGGAAGGATTTAATTTTTTTTTTAACTGACACATATTCATATTTTAATTTATTTTATTTTATTTTATTTTATTTTTTCAAGGAGAGAGCCCTCGGCGACATAGGCCATTGGGTTTTTGTGTTGTATAGGTTTGTATTGTAGGTTTTTGGGACGGTAGGGGGGAACACGTGTGTGTTTGATTTGGCAGAATTTCGAATGGGGCACTTGTAGGTTTCTGCCATGCCCCGGGGGTGGGGGATAGCAGCACTTGTTCTCCGGTCACCGCGACTTGTCCGGAGAAAAATGCCGCCCGGTTCCCGAGGATCGAACAGCGATCGGCTGCGTCGCAGCGGACGCGTCAGACCACTTGGTCACCTCGTCCCCTCATATTTTATTATTATTATGATTTTGTCGAATATCCATATTAATTCACATGTTTTTACATTGATTATTATTTTTTATTTGAAAGAGGAAAATATTTTACAGCCCGTATCAAACCTAGTTTTTCAATATTTCAATCTCAAACTTCATTATAGGTCTTTAAAAAAATGAAGGTTTTTCTTGCAAAATATTATACAGCGTTTCTTAAAATTAAATGAAATCTAAATTCAACGTGTTCTGTAGAATGTTATTTTTATGAATTCAAAAAGAAATTATTTGAAAAATATTCAGTCGACAGATGGATTATACATATTTATGTGAAGTCATTTTTGTCCGCAGAAATGAAAAATTTAATATTTTGTAATTTGTTCAATAGTGATATGTAGAATGAACACAAGCTCGTGTCATAGAGAGACGACGAAAAGAGGTGGGGAATGAGTTGAAAATAATTAGATCCTTAATATATGGCTGGGAGCAAGGAGCCTTAACTTCATGATCTTCTATACTTTCTATTACTCCTGGAAACTTCTTGTTGACTACTTCTATTATCCTCTCTAACAATAACTCTCTATAATAAAAGTCAAATTCATTTACATCACGTTAAAATCGTTACTTATAAAATATTTTTCCCTTCTGGGAACATTTAAAATAACCAAGGATGACATAACAATAACACTTTCACTCAATTTTCTGTTGCCTTATAAAGTTATAACTGATGAAAAATTAATTATTAACTATTTTCTTTTTTAATTTGGTATTTCTAAAACAATAGTCAAAAATCACTTTCTTTAGTATAGTGACTAAAGAATTACTATCGACTCCAAATGACATTATCTTACGTTTAAGTAATCATGATATTTACAATTAAGTTAACAATAAGTTGTTAATTACTTTAAAATTTGCAGTGTTACTAAGATTGTACATTTGTACAATATACGTGAATACGTGATAGTATATAGTGTATACTTACGTAATAGTGTGGTGATCTACTGATTTAATAACCCCCACCTTTACATGTAAAAAAAATCCAACAATGGATTTCCACTTCCCTCAAGAACAATGTCCGAAATTTTGTACATTTTATTTTTAAAATATTATATGTATTTTTTCTAATATTAAATGTAATAATATAACTATGCAATACCCGATTAGTAAGAATTTAAGGAAGTTTGGCAAATAAGGTTATCAGCTATAAACAACAATACTCAACACTCTATTTCGTATCTATTCTTTGGATAGTTATCAATTCTTAAAACATTCTACATTGCCACAAATACACTATATGTATATATGTGTGTGTGTGTGTGTGTGTACAGCCATAATATTTTATTAATGATCACAGATTTATATATAATTAGAGTTGAATATAAAAAAGTGAAAACTACTAACAAAAAAAAAATTATAATTAAATTATAAATTATAATTTATACCTTGAAAATTGCATTATATTGTTATGTTTTTGAGAATATTTTCAAATTTGAACGATCAGCTATTATTGGTAAGAAATGTTTTGTACGTTGAGAATGAATGTTCTACATCGACCGATGTGATAGTGGCGAACTTGAAGTATGGAACATGACTATTAGAAATATAATCTGGACACCGTATTCAAATCTTCAATGTATTTTTGCCAAAAAAAATGCAAGACATTTTTTCAAAAGTTATGGACCAGTATTTTTTTTTTAAAACTAGTTTTAATTTTAACTGTATTTTTAATCCAATTTTACCGATTTTCAAATGATTTTTCTACATCGTTAATTATTTCAATATAGTCAGGTAATAAAAAACCATGTGTTTTTAAAGATGTAGTAAGAGACAAAAAATATGATTTGATGAAAATAAGATCTACGCCTAACCCGGTTACATTGTTATATTTGTTCGCTTGTTTCATGCTGACTGCATCGTCACTGTCAAGTATTTTTAAATAGAACGAATTGTGTTAAAATTATTGCAGTAATAAATTGCTGCGTGAATCCAGGTACCCCGTTGGGTGTTTACAGGCTCTTTAGATAGATTTATTTCAGGGGCTTTTGATTTGAAAAGTTCAACGTGACTCGGAGCTTTTCTGAAGGTCTTTTTTACGCTAGATATGACCTTATCGACTGATTTAAACCGACATCTTACTTCTTCTGCCACTCGATGTAGGCTATGATCATAAATCTTTGTTAAGAGATGATTTTTTACTTGCATTCATAAGAAGTTGTTGTGTCTATTCTGTTTTTTTCCAGCCACCGTTTAATATTTTTGGTATGTTTTTTCTGTTTTCAAATGCTATGTTAAAAACTGAATCTTTTTTCACAACTAATTTGTATTTCGCAGTATTTACAAAAAAATGTTGACAATGATTTTCAGATTACAAATTATATGCAAAAACCATCATAATACTTATACAAATTGCAGAAAAATTGCAAAACCCTAAAATATACAAAAATATGCACCAAAAACATTTAAAGCTGCATACCTCATCTTAGTATGGAACGGATTTGTAGCTTACACTGCTATATTTTAACACGCTGTAAATCAATATGAAAATGCTAGAAGTCCAGAGCCCTATTTAAATATTACACTATAAATAACTAGCAATGTATACTTACAGAAATTAGCCACTACGGTATCATAAGTATCAAGTTCGCTATGTTGATAGTCTATAAAAAGATTTGTTTAATTAATATTTTTTAGTATACTTCCATGTTCATGAGCTCTTTTGATATGGGAATAAATTCAACAGATGTGGATAATAGCTAATATTAGGCACGTGGACAAAGTGAATCTGCACCATAAATAGAGAACGACAAATTTATCATTTGTGCATCAATAGTATGTGGAAACTCTTACAAAGCCTGCACTAGGTACCAACTAGACAGTAATTGTTTTTTGGCCTTCTGTAATATGTAATCAAAAGCTCTGAGCCATACATCACCAGATAATACTGTTTCTAATCACTAAAATAATGAGTTTTATAAAAAAGTAACTAAAAAAAAAATGAGTGCGTTTATGTTATTTAAGAAAATGAACTTACCTTCTAATCCTACTATGAGGTTGTTATTAAACATTTGCTCTATAAATGTTTAAATCATAAATAAGTAATGACAGCGAATATTTACCAATAAATATATTTTTTCTGCACATATGTACTTCTATAAACTCTTGCTAAACGACTGGACCGATGATGATGAAATTTTTGGGTGTTTCAGCAGTTAGTCCCCCCAGATGGTTAAAATAAACGATTGGCCCCTTTAGAAACCCGGTGAGTTTTTTAAATAGAGATTTTTATATTTATGATAGAAATGTTCGTTTATAAACGGTAACTATTGGTTCCAGCTTACAGATTTTTATACTGATAAGAGTAATAATTAGGTATAGTAGGAGTAAGTATTTTTTCATTTTTATAAATGGTTGCCATTATTTACTCGGGCAGTGCTATAAAAGCACTCATCAAACTTTCGCGTCAAAACTTTTTGAAACAAATATGAGTGGTGTTTATTTTTTTAAGGTTTGAAATTACTTTTAGTGATATCAGGAAGTTTTCTGAATTTTCTAATAATTTGCATAAATTTGCACTGCATTCAAAAATCCTCTTTTTTGAAAGTTAATCATAAAAATGTGCTGTATTAATTTAATTGAGTATGAGGCTATTGAAACTTGGTCTCTGAAGGTCTATACCGTAGTTAAACGTGATGGCAATAATTTATCATAAGCGGAAAGCATATCATTACAATATAAACAATAAATTGGCTGCTATTTTTTTTGAAAAATACATTATACTTATCCTGGTCGTACATAGTAACACGGTATCACTGTTAACACAAACAGCAATGAATGAACATTTTTTAGAAAATAATAAGATATTCATCGAATTTACGTTGTAAATGTGTATACGTAAGATATTAAAAAAAAATTGTATATCGATGTAGGTATACTCATAAAATTGTAATAGTGCATATTATCATCATCTCAAATGTGTAAAAAAAAAATTATTGTTTTGTTAAAATATTAATACTACATGTTGGCCTAGATTGATTATTTGGTAAAATAGTAAGTATGGACTTTAATATTTTATTAATATTATAATAAGCAAAAATAAGGCATATTTATTTCTTACAAATATTAAAATAAAAAATACAAATCTTTGGCCTGGGCTCCTCGGGTGGGATAGCTTTACCCAGAACGCCGAGAGACCAAATCTGCCGTGCAGAATATTATTGAGTAAATAGTTCGTGATGTGATGTTTTTAAGACCCGAACAACGATAACCAAATAAGTCGAAGAAAATTCACCCAAAAACAAATTTTTATAATAAATCCAGTGTATTCGAATTATGAAAACTCATATTCATTTTATTCAAAAATAAGTGCTCAAGGAACAATAGCATGTACAGGGTGCGGCAGACAAATCCGACGATTTAAATGAATAAATAAAAATAGAAATCATTTTTTTATTAATTTTTCGCCAAACAAATAAAAACTACACAAGTGGAATTGTATGTTATATATTATTTAAAAACTTCATTTTTTCAAAGTTCTCTTACGTTTTTCAATAGTCTCCTCAAAGTCCGATCACTTAAGGCAAGTTCTTTACTGTAACGCCAGGCTGACTTTCGAGAACTTCACCTTACTGCTTGTGTCACCCGCTCTACATTTTCTTGAGTCCGTCTAGTTTTTTTACTACCTCCCCTCTTTTGCGTCATACTAGCTGTGGTTTTAAAGTTTTTTACCCACAGGTCGATGTTACCACGAGAAGGCACAGGATCGTGAGGAGATAAACTAAATTCAAAATTGTTGGCGAAATGGACTTTGAGCGCCTACGAAACTATCATTACTAAATTCCGGGTATTTAAAAGCGAGAAGAACATTCCCGAAATCTCTACCACTTTAGTCCTGCCCACTAGTTCTTGTTAAAATCGTCGGGTTTGACTGCCGCATCCTGTATATGAAGGTCTCTGTACCCACATATGTTTGCTAAATTACTAACTCAGAATAAGACAAATGTACGAGTACAGTCAGCTGTTAAAGATGCGGATGTTGGCAGCTTAAATATAACTATATAAGTGTGAATAATTGACCTATTATAATTTACATTAATATGTCCTCTGGGAGACTTCAACAGCAGACACACCATATGGGGATCATAACAGACTGACAGTCGTGGAAAAACGATAAAATATTTTTTAGAAAATCCTTCATTGATATTACTAAATAACGAACTGGAATCTCTTCAATGGGGTGGTTGATCACCACATACAAAATCAAGGCTGGACTAAAAAAAATGCTAACGAATTATAATATATAGACCAAAACATTCGAAGGAAATAAATTCAACTCGATTTCAACATTATGCAATACTAAGATGAATATATCAAAACTTACCAGGACATTTCCCAAACCTTCGCCGACCTATTTCAAACAAACAACAGTAACTAAAACCATACGAAATCCTTCCTAAAACACAAAAATGAAGTTGGGAACTCATCAGCCATACACCACATACTACAGAACAGCGAAGCCTCATACAACTCTTCTATCAATATAAATGAATTTAAGCAGGCACTTCTGAAGTGTAAAAGAAAAAGCCCAGGCCCCGACGACATCCCTTACATTTTTCTTCATCATCTTTCCTCTTTCGCCCAACAAAAACTTCTTCTAATCTACAACATAATATGGGAATAACGATTACAAAGCAATTGTTCGGACATGGGTCAGTAACTAGAGAGCGCTGTGGTGACTGATACGCACTTCTCTCGAAAACAAGTGTGCGGGCGTGATAAACGTGCTGCAAACCACGTTTTTCATTACGTCTTTTTTGTTGTTGTATAATTCTCTTTTAGTCGCCATTGCGTACGTTAAGTATTAATTTAATTTTCACCCATCTCATGTTGAGGACTTTTGGAATTAGGCAGTAAAAACGTGCGATACACCACGGTACGGAAAGTGTCGTTATTTAAGTTCATCCGAGCCCCGGTCATCTACATTGGTAGTCAACATTTTCCTGGTAGCAGTTGCTGTTGCCCGTATGCCCTACCAAACGAATGTTCACTTTATCAACTACGTTGTGATCGTCGCTGCACTAGGTCAAACGTATCCGTATGGTCACAATAATTATTGTTGTCAATATTAAATTATTTATATGTTTGTAATAGTATTTGTACTTGTTAGGACTAATATAGCAGTAAGTTCACTCCCTTGTACCATATCCATTACATTATATTTAGAATCACAAATAAAATTACAGTCCACGATTCAGTTCTTATATACTTATTTAAATAATAATAAAATGCAATCCAGCACATTAAGACATTAAGTTGAGTTATAACCGTGTTATATTAAACCGGATTTCGCAACAAACATCAATTATCACCACAATATCCAAACCAGATAAGAACAGATTCCACATAGAAAACTATCCTCCCATCACTATCATAAGCACACTATGCAAAGTACTCGAAAAAATAATCTTCTCAAGACTCATATGGTACTTAGAAGTCTCCAAAAAATTGTGTAAAGAAGAATGTGGATTCCGGGAAAACCAATCAACTCTTAATGCCGTATCCAATATTCATGTAACGCAGCCAAATTAAAACAACATACAATCCTCGTAGTGCTCGACTTAGCAAAAGCATATAATATGGTCTCAGGTCTGGAGGCAAAGAGAAATTCTTACCCTTCGAGAATGGAACATTCATCTAAATTAAATCTGGCCACCCTAAATTATATGATCAACTAACACATATAATTGTACTAAGAACTAAGGTTTTCAGCAATTTATTTTTCATAATAGCCTACACTCAAAACAGTCAAAACAACTAACTAACTATGAGAAAGATTATCATTAAATTGTAGATAAATGATCACGTTGAGGGAAACTAAATTTATTTATATAATAAATGTCTATACTGTCAATTGAATACAAATTACTTACTATAGCATTCCACTGCACGATTAAACTCTAAATTATTTAACAGTTAGTAAGACATGTGTTAGCTATTTTTCTAACCATAAGGGCAAAGTAGTTGACATCTAAGAGAACGTCACTAATGCTGACATAATGTGTCTCAACATAACAGTTTTATATTATTTATTTTGGTTATGAACTAAAATAATACTTCCAACCTTAGTTAAAATATCCATGTAGGTCTCTATATGCTAGAAGTATATTTTTTCCTTTATGTTCATGAATTAATTAATATTAAGACCATAAAATATTTTTCATAATAGATATCTATGTTTGTAAGATAAGAATTTGGCATACTTTTAATAATTAATATAATATTGCTCTACCTAAGAATAGTATATTTTATGACTAGAATAATAATCTAGTAATAAAGTAAATAAAGAAATTAAAGAATTTTAATAGATATTATTGTCTACTCATGCCTATTGGTCATAACTCGCAGTAAGTTAAAAGTTGACAACGTAAGCTTTAAGCATATTGCTATATAACACTAGTTTTATATGCTGCATACATTTAAATTGTAACTATGTGTATTATAAATTAGATTCTTCAAACATTCTACATTCTAATAGTATGTGATTCGTCATAAAATGTAATAAAAAGATATAATATTCTCACCTTCTTTTTTTGTGAACTGTGCATCTATATTTCCAAATACATAGAACATAAGACATAAAGATAATACATTAATATGTTTAACCATATTATTAGGTACCAACAAAAAATTAATAACAATGATATCGTTTAGAAATATACAGTAAGAATGATATTAATAATTGTTGAACATCGGCATTATTTTATAAGTTTATCCTAAAATACGCAATAAAATGTGTATCTAATGCAACTGGGTAAATCATTTTTAAAATAGTGGGTAAATAACATTTGTTGTCTACATGAAACCAAAAAGTTTACTTAACCTTAGTATAAGCATTTTTCAATTGTGCATATAATATTTTATTATTTATATATATTTATGATATGGTTTTGTCTTTATAATATGTTAAATATTAACATCTAGCATAAAGAAAAGGACAACTGACCTTTCATGGCATTTTTTCTTTTATATCTTCATCATTAACTAATTTTTCATATTTATGATTTGATTAAAAAAAAAAAATATGGTGTATTTTCCTGCAGAAATACTGAGATAAAGGGAAAATTATAACTTATAGATCAAAATGACATAATATATATTTAATCATTCAAAACATCTTACTATGTCTACCCATTATAAAACACCCTTCCAACTTAATACTTAGGGATAAAGAAAAACAGACATAATATTATGTCATTAAAATGAAAAGAACGACAAATCATTGAGCAATGGTTGAACCATGTGCACAATTTGTTTTCAATTTTTGATCCTTATTAGCTATAAAAGTTTAAAACTACATACACATTTGACTACAAAATAATTTGTACATTTTCAATTTGGTGAATTTTGTCAATATTTAAACTTTAAATGCTTATAATACAAAAACGTGCCCACGTTTTTTTAATAATTTTCAACTGATATTGTAACAATATATAATGAGCCTTGTAATACATTTTGAAGCTTTTTGACAAAACAAATAACATTTTATTGACGTTTATAGAAAAACATTTTTTAGAAATTGAATTTTAAAATATTCGTAATAACAGCTAAAATGAGTCAAAATATTTTGAAAATTTTATTCAAGTATATGAATTGATAATTATAATCATACTGGCTGACCCGGCAATGCTTCGCTATTGCAAGATTTCTCAGATATTAAATTGCTATTTATTTTCTGGATGTTAAATAATTATTTTTATTTTAGATCACTTTTAGTCAAGTCTTCGTGGTAATGTAGCCATATAAATTTAGCGTCGCCACCGCGGATTCTTCATAATGTTTAAAAAATATTATTTTGTATGTAGTGGTAAATGTATATGTATATTGTACGTAAATTGTGTCTGTACATTTTGTTGGTATAACTATGGATGGAACAAAAGATATGAATTACGTCAGTATTTTGATAATTCAAAGGTTTAAAAAATTTCTTTGTAAACAACGTTATCAACTTTTTCTGTGTCGGGGGCAATAATATACAAATTAAATTTAGAATTCACAAGTGGCAGGGTGACGTATAGTCGACCGTAAGAAAAACATTGAATGCTTAGGTCAATTCCAGCAACGTAAAGTGTTTGTCCCTGTGCTTTATTTATAGTCATTGCAAATGCTAATAACGGGAAATTAAATACGTTTAAATCTGAGGGTATAATTGGTATTTTTGGTTTTAAAACAGTTTTCCATTATCACAGCCTGTTAATATTATGCACTCGAGTAATAAACTTCTCAATTTTTTGATTTGTAGGCGTTAAAGAGTTAAGAAATTCAGTTGGGAAATGGACTGCATCCTCTTTTTCTAAAACTGTATCAACTGAATACCTAGTACATTTGTGATTGAGCGTCAAACCTAGGTAGAATCAGTACTGAATTACAGAAACTTTTAATATTTATTTTATCATTCGTTGCTTGAAATTCGCCTTTTTATAAAACTATTATACAGTCCACACAACGAAAATAATATCAGTGTACGGCGATGTTAAAATAAATACGGAAATCTATACCTGGTTGTCGAGTTTGATTGTTATTTATTTTCAGCCAGCGACTATTTCTTACTAAACAAGTTATAGGTATACAATTTACACATTTATTTTAATTAATAATAACTAATTATTTATTAACATTATCGGACTAAATTTTTGCCTTAAACCTCTTCTGTGATGTCCTCTTTAATTTAAAAAAAATTGCACGACGATTGAATAAGTATACTTATAGTTTACTATAACTATAGTTTCGGAGTTTATCCCGAACAAAAAAAAGCGACTTAATTTTATGTAGTAGTATAGAATAGATATAGATAATGAGTTACCACACCTTCCGAAAGGATGGTTACCCTGGATCAAAAATAAAAAAACTCATTACCAACTTACAACATAAAAAAAAAATTATGTTGTTCAATATATGGCATAGCTCTGAAAGCGGGATTAATATTAGGAAGGGTAATAATTTTTTAGTTGTTTACTATTAAAATGTGTTGAGTTAATTTTTGTCTAGGTGCGGAGTCTTAAAATTTAATTAATCACCATGTGTTCGGTATCTGAGTATATATACTGGACTGTTTAATGGTAAAAGGTACAAAATAAATAAAACTCAAGTTTTTCATGTGTCGTGTTTTAACAGCTAACTATTCGGTATAACACGAAAGCTAAATAATTGGGGCCCAATGAGTGGTTAGATTATCATGAATAAAAAATACTGAGTAAATTAGGAATAAAAAAGAAAATAATAACAAAACCGTGATGTTGAAGATGGCGATATTATTGCACGGACTTTGACAGGCGATGACGGTGATGGTTAACAACGGTTGCCAGCTGAGAAGTGGATTGTCTATGCTAGCGGTGATGGTAATTTCAACTTTATACTCTACATTTAATAAGTAACATTCAATTGTATATAATACTACTAGTTGACCCGGTAATGCCTTGCTATTGCTAGATTTCAGTACATTTATAATATATGTTTAGGAATATGTGAAAAGTTTGATATGAATTATGTCAGATATTTAATTTGATTAATTTTTTTAGTATAATTTTATGTATAAGTGTGTAATATATTTGTTTCGTTCTGATGTATGATTTTTTTTTTGTCAATTATATCAATTTGTCTATACATTTCTAGATACACCACTCTAAGTGTCTCGCTTCTGGGGCCAGCACAAATAGATTTTGTTTGCACGTGACACGTGACAAAGCTACGTACAATTGACCATGGGAAAAACACTGGACGGTTAAGTCTAAACCTGAAACGTTTAATATTTGACATTGTGCCTTATTATTAGTCATTGCAAAGCTTAATTTCACTTAAAATTGGAGCTGTTTTGGTGGACTTAAGTTACTAAGTATAAAACTATAGGAGAACCTACCTTTAGAATTAATTTGTGTGGTGGAGTCCCTGAAGGAGATAGAGAATTAAAAAATTCAGTTGGATAATGTATCACCTCCTCTAGCTGTATCCAAAACAGTGTCAACGGAATAATACACTTTTGTTGGTGCATTAAATTTTAACAGTATCATGTAATTTATTTTATTGACTTGATCGTTGGTTGGTGACAATATTGCCCTTTCTTGAAACCAACTTGACGTTTTAGTCGAAATATTAGATAAATCTGTGTAAACATTTTCAATTAGGTCCAGCAAATTAGATATCAAAAAACATATGCACAGCAGTTCCCCCACACCATGCACATCGACAACGATAATTAATGTGTTATCTGTATACTGAAATAACTCAGTTATTATCAGTTATTTCTACAAACAAAACTAAGATTACGCCATATAACCGATATAATAATCGTTGTGTGAAAACTTATAGCTAAGCAAAAAGCGGAAAAACAATGCAAAAATTAAGAGTCTGATACCGTGATTCAAACTCAAGACACTGTCTTTGAAATCTTATAAAATTGCCACTACGCAAGAGAAATCCGTGCACGGGGCGATAATTTTATGCTTTTTTAGTTTATACGGATGTATGGCACAAATAATTTTTTAATTTTATTAACCAAGTTATACGAATAAATTGTATATTAAAACCTTTTCCTTGAATCTAGACCTACTGATTAGTGAAACTGTACTAAAATCCGTTGGGTGCTTTTTGAGTAATGCGAGTACATACAAAAAAGGTGGTTCTATTTTATAAAGTAGTATGATGATAATGTTATGTGTAATGATATATTTATTTATATATGTCTTAATTGTATAGCTATATATGTATATGAGTACCTATCTATAATATATATTGAATAAATAAACCATATTTTAAATAATAATTTATTATAGGTATATTATATTTAATATTTTAATACATACCTACATGTATGGATAATGCATGGATATATTAGTATATATTATAATAAAAAATTTTATTCTTTGACTTAAATTGCAATGTATTTGCATTCAGTAGCATAATAATATAGACATCTCTGTGATTAATTTTGTTAACCGCCACATCATTCATTTTCTTTGAATAAATAACATTTAAGCAGTTTATATATATATATATATATGTATAATTGTGTACGAGATTGTGTATATAATTATGGATATCAAAAATGGTACAGGTACACACACCAAATATGTAGAAAAATGAGATCTAAGGTTTTATTACACACAATATTCATACAAATTTAAACGGTTGAAATAATATAATGTTTAATGCAGTCTTCGTCGCAGAGTAGAAACGGTTTAAATACTCGAATTTTGACAGAGAAAATCATCTGATTGGGTTTAGGTGATAGGCTAAATAACAATAAATACTGTAGAAACCGAATAAAATATAAAAACTCGATTAATGATTATATATTTTATTTATTACCTAACATAATATTGTATTACAATCAATGTGTCTTATTAAAATATTTTCATAACTAAATCGAAACTTCAATTCCAAAAAAAAATCAAATAAAAAAAGGTTGTTTTATAATTTTAAAAATAAATTTACATTGTCTTAAAAATCTGTTATATTAGTTTGTACTTTGTAGAAAAATCGTGTAGTATTTATTTTTCAATTTATTTAAAAAATGTATAGGTAGTACCTATTTAGCATCATCAAGTGTTATATATTTATCTTCAATAAAAGTTTACCACAGTCATAAGGTATACATAAAAGATTTTTCCAATACAACCAAAAATAACGGTCATAATATCCGTATAGGTAGTCATCAAAGAAACGTCATAATAATCAATACAAAATACAAATTATAGTACATACCGCCAAGTAAGCTCATGTATCAAATTAAAATTTTAACAAAATGAAATATTTTACCGAAAAATTACGATTATAGTCCCCTATTTTGTTGTAGCCTGTATAAGTACCTGGTTCAAAACATTAAATTGTTCATCAAAAACACAGTACCGTATATTATTATTTACTAAATACAATGAAGCTCCAGAAAGAAACATGATTATATTATATCATCATATCATCATTGTATGATGAGTAAGGTATAAGAAATATGGATTTAAAATGTTATAATAACTGTCTTCTGGCATTTATGGAAATCGCCAATTGTCACCATTCGTTTGAGACGATTAACAATTGCAATGATTTCAATGAAAAAAAAAGTATATTCCATCTATGCTCAAACAAGTCGTTAAGCTGTGTATGATATAACAATATAACATGTGCTCATTTATCTCGTAAGGTTCAGGTTATATTCATAAAATATCTCGATGCTTTCAAGTTTTAGTTCGGAACTACGACATGAAGGTGGATGAAGATAGCTGTTTGTTGGGGGTACTGCACGTATGCACACTAGATAATATGATAGATGGTGTTCATCGGAAGAGTCGATGTTTAAACATAAGTTTGTTTTCATATTATTTTGGAGCTTAAACTTACTTTTTAGACTTAAATTAAATATTTACTGCCACGGACAATTTGCTAACTGGATGACGTAGAAGTATTTGCTGTTATTTCCAAAGGGAAATATATACAATATACATGCAATATTTGAACGGCGAACCCAAAAAATCCAAACGCCGTATTTATTTTACAACGCCAAATTTAATACGTACCTATTTTGCCTATACTATACGCCGGCAACACATTAGGTTTGCTCGAAGTATTTAAAACAGTATGTTATTAATCTTTACATATTCTTTATACATTATAAACCTTATATTTATTACTATTTATACATATTTGTGTACAAAATTTGCTATGCCTACAAAATAATATCAAATACAAATTTTGACAAAATAAGATATTTTAATGAGATATTCCGATTTTAAGATAATTTAAAAAAATTATTGCGGATTTAAGCTAAACTTTTTTTTTAATTTGCACCAATAACAACTTACGAGGTTATTTTTAATTACATTTACAAGTTTTTTGACCGAGTGAAAATTTTTTTATCGACATTAGTTTAAAATAAATATTAATGGCTAAATAAATTAATGAGTAAGTACCTAGATAATTATAAAATTGTATATTTTTAATAAATACTCCTGGATACTAAATTAATTCAAAACAATTTAAAGGAGCCAATGGTTTTGTTGTCATGATTATGTAGGTGGAATTTTAAGATAAGTTCAATTTTTCTTATTTATTTGGAAAAAACTCTACAAATAAAAAAGAATAAGCACTAAATAGTAAATACAGATACACCTGCATTAAATATGCATTATACATTATAATTGATAATTAATAAATAAATAATTTTAAAAAAAATTTCAGGATAAATTACTTTATAACAATGATATCTATAAAATGCTCGACAATTTGAAATCGACCAATAAGAGAGCCGCATTTTAAACCCACACTGTGAAGTCTAGGGTTTTTTATATCGGTAATGGGTGTTGTTTTGTGATCATGTAAGTGCTGTATCACGTTGTAGCAATCATTGCGAGTTGTGTATAACCTCTATAAGTTATAACATTAGTTAGAATTTAGAATTTTAAATCGAAAATAAGAAAAATTATATTCAAAATCTAATCAAAAATCAAAATGGGTATATTATGTACTGCAACTAAATCAATATTGGGCAACAATATAAAAATCATAAAATTATAATATCAATGTTCAAAATAAAAATTTTAAATTTAAATCAAAAAGGCCGCAGCATCGTTTAGTCGTTTAGCTGAATATTTTGGTTAGCCTCGGCGTCGTATAAAGTCAGCCGTGGAATTATTTAGTCGGACGCAGCATTCTATATATTCGGTTGGAGCACCGAATAGTCGGCTGCAAAGAAAATAGTATTTCTAGAACACAAACAAAGGTAATTAGTACACAGGTACTTATTTATTGCAAGAAGAAACAAATTTATTAAACTCAATGTGTACGTATTGTGGGTAGATTATAATAATGCAACAATATCTAGCATCTACCTATATATTATGTATTACCTAATTTCTTTAGGCATGGGGCCTTCAAATTATTATTACCTACAACTTTTTTTTTAGCATGTTAATGCAGTTAATGACATTTGAAATAATACAGGTATATTATGGTATCATCAAATTAATAATAAAACAATTAAATGATGGGACCCCGTCACCACGACATCATGTAAATTGGGTATATTACGACAGCATTAGATATGCATGAACTATACTGTGGAGAGGTGTTTCCATAGGCATAAGTACAGTTACGGACGAATAATAATTTTTGATAAAATGCAAATATATACCTACAAATGAAGTAGGTAATGGAACAACGCACTAAAAATGTGTAACGTTGTACGTAGCAATTATTAATAATTTACTATGTATATAATAAAATAATATGAATTCGTACACGTAATTTAACTGGAAAAAGACATAAATTGAATTCATAATTTTTTTTTGTTATCACAACTTTCCTGAGCGTATGGTTATTTTTACCCGAAGACTAACATAATAATATCCCTAAGGTATATTATGTTACCTAATTTTGTTGTATTTGTTATCTCGCTCAGGTAGGTTAGGTTACTATAAAATATAATCCACACTCTTAAAACCAATATTGTTATATTTTCATAGGTACCATTGTACCAACGTAGGTACCTACTAAAGTTTGTTTACTATTGTCTTATTCCATCTTGTACAAAGATGTTTATTTTTATGATGCTTGTAAGCTTTCTTTCGAATTAATAAACAGTTTTAATATATATAAACATCTACACGAGTTACTTAGTATCTATAATATGTATACAATTATGTACCTATATATATAAATATGCCTTAACGCCTTGTATTTTTAATTTTATTCCATAGACTATTTAGAAAATGTGATGTCGGTCATTTCCTTTATGTGTATTGTGCCCACTTCTTAGTATACCTACTTAAACTAGTGACTATAGTGAGTAGTTACAACAATTAAGTTGAATGTAGCAACTAGCAATTATGTTTTGAATCTCTAATGAATCAACATTTTGTTTTAATACCTAGTCAGTAGTCACTAAAAATCGATAGTTACTTTCATGGTTCTTGAATTTTATAGAAAAGTCCGGAAAGGTGCAATATATCCCATATAATACGCATAATATTGTCCTTGATCAAAAATTACAATAAAACTCATATACAAATGATTGATAAAAGGTCAAATTATTTAATAACATTGTGCTATCTTTAATAATTACGATGGTAAATAATAATTGCAAAGTAGTTACCATTGTGTGTAATTAATTTTTAAGATTTTTTCAATAAATGAAACTCTAATCAAACAACCACTTAATTGGTCATACCATAATAGCTAGGTTGTACATTGTATTACCTTTTCAATAAAATAGAATACCTATATTTTACACTTCTTTTTTTTAGTGATTAAAACTATTATACATTATTTAGACAAGGTTGCAGCAGTATTCGTCATCTATTCATCTGTATAATATAATACTTTACAGTGATCAAATATATGGCAAATTATTATAAAACTTAGTTATATTTACGATACGATAAATAATACGTTATATTTGGACAATTACAATTTAAATAGATCCATATATTTTGATAAAATATTATTTATTATGTGTATTACATTTCAAAAGTTATAGATTGTTATGTTTAAAATTAAAAATATGATTAACTAATAAATACCTAATATTAATGAATTCTATTTAAATGTATGAATTTAAGCATCAGCTTAAATATAATATTTCAATGATGGATGGAGGGGCAGGGTAAACTTAGTGAATGCAAATTAGGTACAGTAACAATTTTTTTTTTTATTAATAATTGTTTTATTGGAATTTTATATAATTGTATACTTAGTACAACATACTATTACATAATATTTTGAATTACTACATAGTTACTATTTTAATTTTTAAGTCACATATACTCGTAGATATGTGCTATACTCTAAATTATATTAATAGTTTTTATTTTATATGTAGGTAACTCTATTTATTTTAATATTGTTCAATAATCTAATAATATACTTCTGTGTCTTTCGATAAATAAATTTAATTAAAGTAAAAACAAATAATTATACAGGATGGGTTTTGACAAATAGCTACCTAGCACACTAATGATATCAAAAAAAAAATGTTAATAATTAAAAAAAAAACAAGGAAAAAAGAACACGGAAAAAAAGAACAATTTTTAAAAATTAATATATTTTACAACATAATACCAATTGATTATGAAAATTAAAAAAAATACCAACATTTGTAAGTTGTGTGTAAAATTATCACTTATTATTCACATATTTAAAAATATAAACATACCCATTAATCAAAAACATATTACAAACTACTATCACAAAAAAATTCACATAAATGCTTCGGTACATACAATATACAATATTTTATAAATCATTTGACAATATGGAAAGGTCACATATAAGGTCACTATGATCTCTACATAGGAAATTTCCAGTACCCAATGAAAATGTATTTTACTCTCTATTATTCCACAAGTTATATTGTATTTAATATATTTAAATATACTGCCTATATAAAGATGAAGAATAAAAGATATATTTTTTATATTTTTCACATAATTTTATGAAATAAAAACAAGATTTTTAAAAATAAATACATTTTTTACACACTAATTACAAACGCATGTTTTTTTTTTAATTTTCATAATCAATTAATATATTTTACATTTTTAAAAATTGTTCTTTTTTTTTCTTTTTATCCTTGGTCTTTTTCCGGGATTCTAAAAAAAGTGTTACTTTTACTATTTGTTATCATCATTATTATTATTTTTTTTTTAATTACAATATTATGTAGTTTTAATTTCAGGTTCTGAATCTAAATATTACTAAGAGTACTTATATATATAAGTACTCTTAGTAATATTTAGTATATACTATATATGTATATAAATCAAATTCGGAATAAGTGCTAACGCCAAGTGGTTATTTAGTTACACTAAGTACCTATATTTTAAGTTTAGATAAGCGGTGTAATGGAAAAATATCTTGCGGGGTTTATGTAATTATGTAATAATTAAATTTAAGCCTATGATACACAAGCAAAAATAACTTTTAAGTAAAATTACATATAGATGCTCAGGTCCAAGGATTTCGAATATTTCGTCATCAATAGTTTTCTTAAAAGCATTATATCCTCCTTCCTTTAGATTTCCAAGAGTGTAGAAACTATTAAATTACTGGAGCTTAGATTATTAATTTCATAACAATGTCTTTATTACCTAATCATTGCTCTTTACTCTTTAATAGTCATTAGTGATTGCAATATATATTTTGATCTTAGTTGCGATCGCCGCGAGTTCTTCAACCATATACAAGATTAGGCAGTAGGCGGATACGCGGTTGCAGATATAAAATTAGAAATTCAAAATAAAATAATAATTAGCAACAGTGACCGACTAAAATAAATAAACTTAATAAAATATAATAACTGCGCACCTAATGATCACAAATCATTATTTGCATAAATTACGTAATTTACATTCAATATATATGTTTTATTTCTTTATTAAGAAAAGTGCAAACGCAATAAGTTGCTTACAAACACACAAACTGTAATATCTAGTGGCACAGATCTCTAAAAGATCTCAGGGAAATTTACCCCAGTTGAACGTTGGTACCCATGATCGACTCCACTCCACATATTTGTTGTAGAATATTACAAGGTCGGGTCATATTATTCTCTCGTCACATTTTTTCACGGAAAAAACAATCCTTGTCGTCTGAATATAGAATATCAGAAATACAGTACGACAAAAAAATATTTGAAATCGTTTTTTTTTCCAATTAATTTTATTGGGTTTAATTTCAAAATATTGTAGACAAATATTATATTTTCTTAGTACCTTGTGAGGACTTTATTGGGGGACTTGCCATAGTTTTGGGAATTCTAAGTCCTCCAAGTCCTCCCCCTTATTTGTGCCAATGTTATGCATTATAATACTGTATATTCTATTATCGTGTATTACTATAAAAATAAAAACTAAACTAAAAATGATTTTTGCATCTTTCTTTCATAAATTTCAATATTCTTTTTCTTTTTTCGCGTAATAACTTTCCGTTCTGTGTTCTATAATATATAAATCCAAATATGCTGTTAATGAGCCCCTCGCCAATATAAAACCATAGTCCATAATCTTGCTCTCCTTCGTAACAATGATATAGGTACCTACAATTAATTATTTTGTAAAATGTCCATTACTTGTGATTATTGGTATTTCATTACTAAATAAATAAATAAATAAATAATTTACATAAATTATGCCAATTATAGTATTTTTATTGTAATGTACCACTTTAATTAATGCAATCATCCTGTACTTTTTACGAATAAAAATAAATTAACACAATCGTACGATTCGTCCATTCGGTGTCATGGATGTTCAACCACCTACTTCTGCTCGTAAGAAGAGGTCTGTTAAATCAATTGTTGAGGTTACAAGACGTGATAGGTTAAGGTAGGTACTAGATAAGCTACCTGGGTACATAGGTATATCATTGTATTTTAAGCACTCCTGAGCCAATTATGGTAGGCCACACATGCTCACCTGCAGTGCACGCACGTTAGGTATAAGTAGGTAGCGTCGTTCAATTATGTTGTGGAAATATGATGGATAAAATATTTGGAAAGCTATATTTGTGGGTTATGGCCTTTCATAAGTCCCCGGGGCTACAGCAGTTTCGCCGTCAAACGTCCGGTGTAAAACGGCACAGACTTCTCATATAATATGTAACGTAAACACCATGCACAGGTATAGATAGGTAAATCATTATTACATTTTATTGCGGAATGCGTGCGTCCTAAATTTCAACTATAAATCCCTCCGGGCTCGTAGCTTGTTACATGTATATATAATATATTTTTTTTACTCGACGAAATACAGTCGACGCACTGAAGTATAATAGTGATCCTGGATTTCGTAATGGTAATGATAGATTAACGTTAGATTCCGTATAGCACGTTGCTAGAATAGGTTACGATAGCTATGCCATTATACCTACCAATAAACGAAAAAAAGTGAAATGATACTTGTGACCCGGATTGTTTGATGGATATGAATAAGTTTGTAATTTACGCCATTTGAAGGCATAGGCCAGGGATAAATAAAAATAATAAAATATTTTAACTATTATTTTGTTTTATATCCATCGGGTGAATTTCGCATCAATTAATCTCTCTAGAAAATGGATTGCTGTGTTATGATGGAAGAATAATTGGAATGGTTTCTACTATACTATATATTATATTATAATTTAGCGAAAGGCAGGAGTGCAGGACGTACCTCACGAGTTTGAACCGGTGACAAAACCGTGGTCATATCCTGCGATCGTCACTGTAACACTGTTTATTATAAAAAGCACTTTAAGTATTATTGATCAAATGTATTATATGTGAGACGAAAACTATTGTATACTGATAATATATATTTATGTATCTACACAAATAAATATCTTAAATCACCTATTATACTGAAACTTGCAGAACATTCTAGGGTACACATTTACTTAATATTCGAAATTAAATTGCATGTATTACTCTTTTAAATGTCAAGTAAACCTTTGGTCACTTATGATTTTCACAATGATTTCTCGATAAGCTCGGAGAAAAATTGACTGATACGTTTTTGGGAAATATCAGCAAGCAAAGATTTCAAACAAATTTAACAATAGCGGTTTTAACATTTAATTGAACTTCCTTCAACGTCGTTTGTGGAATTCTATTATTTATCAATTATCATTGCAGCTTTTAAAAAATGTCAAGTTATAAAAATTATAATTTCCTGTGCCAAAGTGAGTGGAATAAAGCGAGTGCCTAACACTTTAGGCAGTCAGTAATAGACATCAGGTATTTCCAATAATTCTGCACTATTTTTTAAATAATCAAAATTTTTAAATAAAGTGTGGCAATTAAATATAATGATAATTAAATATAATTTATAATGAATGTAAACTGTTTCACTATTTTATGAATGATAGTAAAAATGTATTTAGTTGCTTTAATATTTACACCGTATAATATTGTACAGTATAATTATAATAATTATTGTTATATTTATGTTTTTTGTTCATAATATGTTTTTTTAACATTTGTATACACTTATTTTGAGTAGATTTCTACCTGCCTATTTATTATTTGGTCAAATTTTTCGATAGATTATTTATTCAAGTGTTCTATCAATGTTCAATACATTTATTTTTTTCATTTGAGAACATTTTAATAAAATGATTCATACAGCGTAAGATTATAAAACTATGAAGTGTGTACCAATGTACCTATTATGTATGTAAATAGAAAATACATATTTTTAAGGAACCTAATAATACCTACGTGAGAAAATATTAAATGTTTGAACTTCGAGCTTTGATTAAACCTATTCAATAATTATAAGAATATTTAAGTTAATAAAAGAGTAACGAACTAACGAGTGCACAATATTATGTAGAAAAATGTCGACTTTAAACATTGCAATGATCATATTATGTATCATAAATTATTTTTATTTAGGTACCTATGCCTACCATTGCATGTATAATTGTAAAAATATAGAACAATTAAAACATATTTTATTTTTACTATACCTTATAGTAATATTATAATCTATAACCGCATGTCACAATAACAATGCGAGTATAAGATAATGATCTGACTACATATTACTAACACAATATTATTATAACAAAACTATTGCACAGATAGTTATTGACGTTACGGTGTGTGATCTGTTCGGTTTCTGCGGGGAACGTGTGTTGTTATCTTAACACCACCTAGCCATACATATTATATACAAAACGTCATAACTATCTAACCACAGAAAAATTAACGGTAGGTAACGAATTTTTCTATGTTAGGAAATAGAAAACTATATAGGCATTATTATTATATTATTACGATTCTCATTACTATTGATAAATGTTCAATGTACCTATCCTAATATGTGACAAATAGTCAACGATTTTTATCACTGTTCTCCTTGCAGGTTGCAGTAATAAATAATAATAACTATTAGCACTCGAAACTGTAATGTATTCGCAACATTTTGGGTTAGATGTTACATAACACACACAATTATATTCTCGTTAGTAATTAGTAAACATTGCCTGTAAAGTTATGAAGCCACAAAATATAGTATAGATGTGAAAACTGTTAACCGAATAGGTATAACATTTTAAAAATAACGATCAGGAATCAGGATCATAAACACGAAAAAAAAATATTTCTTAACAATCTTAAATCGATATTTTATTTGCTTAACCGAATATTAATGTTTACGATATAATGATTTGGGAGATACTAACTTACAGAATTACAAATATAAAACTTCATAATACCTATCACTTTTCGGTAACAAATAAAATTAATTTAATGATTAATTTAACTTTTATAAATATAGGTATTTAAAAATATTTATGACCCAATAATATTATTCTATTATGCAATTGAAATAGTTTTAACTATTATATTATATTATGAGTAGGCGATATCGTTCCTTGTAGAAATGTCGCTTTAATGCGTAATTATAACTGACAGACACTAGGACTTTGTCAGTTTAATGGTTGTTGACAGTAATTTCCATAATAGACTAGACATCAATTAAACAGATTTCAATTTACATGTATTAGTGTCTAAATGTAAATTCTCCAAAATCACAAAAACTATGTAAAATATATATTACAGTAGCTATACCTATTTGAGTCATTTATATAGTGATGCCCACAACGCCCGATAAAGGGGGATAAAAAGTGTTGAATGTAGGTTATTTGAGTTTCAAATGTATCAAAATATACTTTAAGTTAATTTTGTAGTTTTACATTTAAAGAAACCACTACTCAGATGCGATAATATGTTTGTACATTCATTGTACAGACCAATAACACCTACCACCAAGATCTAGAATTATGGAATAAACTATAGAGTATAGACCTATATAATGTATACCTATAAATGTTATGTAGCTAACTACTAATTAATACAACATTAATACAACTGAACTCTGTAGTAGGTAGTTATTAATAACTAATAAGTATAATAATGCGAGTATTTAAGTATATACCGGTAAAAATGTTAAGCCTGGACAAGCATGCCGCAAGTGATTTATAAATTATAACTTATAAGGATACAATCACTTAAGATATAAATGACACACGACTGTATCAATAATTATTATTTTTATTTTCATTTAGTTAGGAAGAAAGCGTCAACTTATTGACTGATAATTTGGAGATTAGCAAACAATCATTTGTTTGAAATCGTCATGATGCAGGTAAAAATATATTGCAAATTTATAAGTGTTAAACGACTATTATAGGCCGGGGGCCGCTGAAATGTATAGAACTAACACATTCATTTTGAACGCCAAACAATTTTAAATAACAACTATTGAGTCAGTTTTAATAATTTAAATTGAATTTAGATAAGATATTTTTAAATTTTTTAAACATATAGGTATGTGTGTTCAACAAAGAGATATTATTTTATAAAAAAGTGGAATTTCATTAAATGAAGTATTCAAAATTATATCAGATTTAACAAATGACCTGCAAAATTTACTAAATATAATGCAGTTGGCCACAAATTATTATTGAATAACCACAAGTAGTGGATAAAATGCAAAAAACACCAAGTTTTTTAAAACCTGTAAGAAATTCAAAAAACAAAAAATATACTAACTTTTATTTTATAGTAGAATTTAGTTTTATAATTTTTTTTTTTATTGATCAAACAAAACATACAACACATCAACAACGGCCATTAGTTGTTTTAGTTACATCGATTGCAATTATTTTTTTCTAATGTGCATTCTTAAATATAATATTTTTAATTAAATTTAACAAATCAGAATTTCTTTTAGTTTTATTAAATTCATATTATGGTATGGTTACATTGGGAATTATAGATTATACAGGTTCCACGGGGTAAAATGTAGTAATGAGGCCCAACATTTGATATGGGGAGCCTGTCTATGTAGAGTGTAGAAAATTACTTATTTGTGATGATATATGACACAACAACACCTTGGTTGGAATCCAGTAAATATTTTTACTAATCAGTAACCACCAGTATTTGACTAATATTTAAATACTAGATATTATTATTACTAAGAAATGATTTCTTATAACACGGCTATTAAATCAATACACGGAATCGAATACTTGAGAAAATACATTTAATATATTAATATTTTAGTGTGAATATAATGTTATTCATAATTGTTTGTACTTACTATTGTAGAAATACACAAATTGCATATCATCATAGCGATTTATCATGCATTTTAGACACCTATAATAATAGAAGAAGCACAGTATATGGATAATGGATATAATATGATATATACAAGAAGGTCATGCTGTAAGAATGTACAATTTTTTGTTCATAAGTATTCTTAACAAAATATGTGATTTTTTTAGCACTTGCTTATATATTTTTTTAACGATTCTAAGGACGAGATTATTCGTGCTACCACTTCATAAAATAAGCAGCAGTCTACTACAAACCATGATATTTCTGAAAACGGTTTTAAAGAAACATTTTTTCTATTTTCGATTATTTGTAGCGGTTCTCACGGTTAAGGGATACATAGTAACAACCTAGTTTAAGGTAAAGGATATCAAATTCTGATTTGTTTAACCCCCCCCCCCCCACGGGATACAGTAATAGTATATTAGTATACGTTATAGTAATCAATTTTGTAATCAGATACATAGGTATACTGTTTTAAACAGAAAAACATTATTGCGAACAGTCTTTATCATCAGCAGTACTAATTGAATAACGCGAAGGTGAGCATTTTTACCTGCAATATTTTCATCCAACATACTTTAATACAATAATACATAACTTACATGCAACGTTGCATTATTGATTTGTTACTGATTACAAATTATTAATAATAATTAATTAGTTTCAACACATTCACACTTGGTGATGAATTTGCCGACAAATATTGCTGTTGAGTGGTGGTACATAATTTTTAATTTAAGTTAATAGCAACAACTCAATACAATTGTCAATCATCATTAAAAAATAAGATTTATTACCAAATAGTTCCAAAATTTAGTTAGTGTAAAAAAATATCAAGGTTATCATTTCTATTAACCTTAAACGTTTGAATTTTTTTCAGAAGTAAGTACCTAATTGTTGACAGTTATTTTCAAATATCATATCTTATCCTTATTTCTTATATAGTTTACTAAACCTCTTGCCTCTTTGTAACTATTAGTTGTGGGAATGCTTCATATTATCAAAATCTTATTTTGCCATAGTTTTAGTTGTATTTTTTTCAATCAATTTTCTCATTGTCTCGGTTTGAGTGTTTCCTTCAATTTGTAAATTATTATTACATATAGTAATTATATATTATCTACTATTGGCTCAATAGTAGAGCCGTAGAGGTTTATTAAAACTATTGGGTATTTATTAATAACATCGTAAAATATTCAGCACACTAATACACCTGGCCAACCCCTGCTACTAGTGCTACTGTAATCGATAGAATTTAAAATACTTAATTTATTATTTTTATGTATGTATTATTTATACGCCGAGGCTGTTATAGGAGCTGTGATCCGGCTAAACAATTAATGTCTCAGTTTCAGTTTTAAAAATATTAAATTAAAGAGTTGAATATAAGGTTGCAGCAGTTAATACTGACGTTCATTATATTTACTATTTCATTTTTATTTGATTGTTTAACGAGTATCGACGCGTCCTTGTATTAAGTCTGCCTGCCACTGCCGATTATTAACTAAAGTCTAAAGTAGGTACCTCAACAATAATAATAATATGCACGCTTAAGTCTTTATTTAATTATTGAAATAAAATATTTTTATAGTTAAATATTGTGCCAACTAATAAAATAAGGCACTTATAGTATACTCGTAGCCCGTAGGTTATATTGACAATATAATGCTTCAATCTCAAAGATTTTTTGACTTGATCACTCGGTAATCAGTTAATAAATGAAAAATAAATATTCAGTGTTTGTACCTTCCTATAAAATATTATAATCGAGAACTTTTATCCTTCTTAATTCTTATCATACTTGTTAAATTTTTGACAGTTTGATTAATTTAAAATTTGTATTGACAGAATAATTTTGAATATTTGTTATTTACACAGATAATGGGCCAAAAATACGTACGATTTAAAACTAATTGTTATTTAACCTTATTAAAATAAAAACAAACCAATGAAACATATTTATAAAAGTGAAATATTTATTTTGTACCATTGAAAAAATATAATTAAAAATAATAATTGTCGATTCCCACGCACTATGTAATTACGTATAGATGGTGTAATTTTATTATTATAATAATAATAAACTTTAAATTATTTTGTTTATTATCCTATTCCTAGCTGTTTTTAGTTTGATTTATTTTTAAGTTGATCAAAACAATTTAATGTTAACATTTTGAAGAATTTTTTTTTTCTCTCAACAACTTTATGAGATAACATTATTGTTAAAATTAAAATGTACATTCACGTTTAGTCATCAAATAATAATAATCATTTGATGAAAGTCAACAATATATTTTGTGTTGGTGCATGGTATTTAAATTTAATGTTAGACATAAATTATATTAAATTATTGCAATGTATCTAATATACAGGCATTAGGCACATATTAGAATACATATAAAATACTAATTTATGGCTTTCGGCGAATTAGAAATTAAAATTTATAATACTGTACTATAATAATATATTACTATCAGCCATCACTTATTCAGATATATAGGTAGTTATATTTTAATGATATAATATTCACTCTAGACACATGATTACTCTGTTTGACATAATGCTCTTTTGCCCTTTGGCAATGGATTTTCATGAATCATGATATTAAAATTGTCTGTGAGCTGTAATAATAATTATTCTAAACGATTAAGTATTTTTAAAGTTCAACGATGTACTTGCGTGTACTTGTATTTGTGGAAAACATTTTCAATCACAAGTGATCTATTATAACTTATAATTTATAGGGTATCTATAGCTATAAGCAAAATATGCACGAGTAAATAAGTAATTTAATATTATGCTCTACACTGTTAATTGTTAATTTGAATTCAATTCGGTAGAATTCATCGAATCTAACAACAACATTATATGAGTGTTGGACTCGTCCGTAAGGTACCTTACGATTAAACAAGGATCGAGCACATTCGTGGACAGCTGCTGAAGACAGACTTGGTTTAAGCAGGTGGCTAGAAAAAAATTAAAACAGATGCTAGAGACTAGAGTAAAAGAAAAAACGTTTTTGATGATAAAATATAAATATAATATCATAGTGCAGTGTGTACAGTGGATGAAGGAGAGAGAAAGTTACTATTAAAATGTTTGCGGTTTAGCCATACTTCATTATAATTGTTGACTTCTGTTGACCCAACTATACGCATGAGACGATACTAATATACTATAGTGCCGCGATTTAAACGAAATCGCGGGCACACTGTATAATATTATTATCACGGACGATTCGACCGTTACGAAGATCAGCCTGTATGACGCTCGCTCTACGGTCCCTGCGCACCCCGTTACGGAAGGGTACGCATGCGCGTCGGCCGTAGCCCTATAGTTCGGCGCGGCGTGCGGCGGCATTTACCGCATGCGACACACGCTATCGGCGCCCGTATTAAAAAGGGGAGTGGTGGGCGGCGGCGGCGGAGGGCACAGAGTAATGATGATAATAATAATAATAATATACCGAGCTCAACGCCGAACATACTAGCTGCACCAGCACCACACTACTGTTCACTAGTAGTGACAGCGGCCGGTCGTCCGTCGTTTGTGTTTTACGTTTATTTCCCTCTCAAAATTATCATTTTTCCGATACTGTATGGCTCCGCATGGCCGTTGAACGGGACCGCCGGAAACGATCGAAATCACATTATAATAATACTGATAGTATATGAAGATCAGATACGCGAAAAACGAGTTATCGCGAGAACGGAAATCAAATTAGTTTTTGCGTGATCGATAATTTATTTGTTCTGTTCTCAACCCGTTTCGAGTGCAAAAAAATCCCCGGACGAGTGCTCGTGTTTACATATTTCACAGTCTCGATAATATGTATCCTTACCGTGTCCGAACGTGACGTTATACACTTCGGTCGTCGTAATATTATATTACTATAACACAATATAAGCACACAACACACTTACCCCACCCGATTGTCGGTTTTCTTGCACGATATAAGCTCGCGTTTGGTTAGTGCATCGGAATAATATTATTCAATACGCGTGTCCCGCATACGGAGGAGCTATGGCGACCGACGTAAAATACAGGACCGATGACGCGTCCAACAACAACGTGACCGGAAAAAAAGGGCAATTGTTCGCGAAAAAGGCTGAAGTCGACTTGTCGTTCGAAAATCTCACATACACCGTAAACACGTTCAGCAAGTTCAAAAAAGGTTAGTGTAGGCTCCGCGCCGCTGTATCACTTATATAATATTATTAGGTATATATATTATATTGACGGAACTAGATGGTAACAGGCAATATGCCAAAATTAAACTATTGTAGTTTAGGTACCTATAAATAATAATAAAACGATGGTATATGTGAGTAAGAAATCATCGGTTCATCGTGGTATGAGCATCACAATGTGTCAATATACATAGTATATAATATAAGTGTATGGACACACTTTCAATGTTTATTGCAAAATCAAAATTGTTGTAGTACCTGGCACCTGCCTACCTATCATTTATCAAATCAGTTTTATTTCAGCGTTATGTTAGTCAATTATTTACACGAAATATGATAACGATGGTTTGTGCAAATAATAGGTTTTAATAGTATTTTGCGATGAAATTTCATGATAAATTGATTTCCACACAAATGAGCATCGTATTTTAATAATATGATGTTATGCTTATTATTGTTATCATTGTTTTTAGATCAACTAGTGGAAAGTGTGATAGAACGACCGTTATATAACTGAAAACTATATTTAAAAATAAATGTTGAGAGGAAGTGAAATATTTTGAATGAGACTTTCGAGAAATGTTAGTTGTACCATATCTTTAAAAATAGTGTGTATTTTTTATTATTATAGGTATTACATTAATTACCTACTAATTTTATCGTCAAATTGAACTATATTAGTGGTAGGTAGGTATCTAATTAGGTATGCATTTTATATTTGTATTCTATAGAAAGTTTTTTTGGAATATTCAATACAATTTTCTAAGAATATAGAAAAAAAGACTATTAATTACCAAGAACGTAAACTAACTAATGAAATATAATTTAAAATTAAAATGTATCCTTATTTAAATTCATTCTATTAAAAAAAAAAATAATATGATTTATGAATTTCATTAGGCATACAATTATACCTATATGAGGTGAATAGGACACATTTTACTTAATATTAAGTAGTAAATAAGGTGAAATACATGCGTACAAATAATCGGTATTCAGGCTTATGGTAAGGAATAAAATAAAATAAAAAACAATAATATATTTACATATGCAGATACTGAATTATATTATGTAGGAAGAAATGTTTTCTTATAAAAAAAAGAAATAAAGAAAAAAATGATTGTCAAGGTAAAATGCGGGGTCAAGTTTATAGGAACAACACAAATAGTAAAATGCAGTTAAAAAAAGGCAAATACTGATTATTTGTAATTATGAGTTATGAAGCTGATAAAAAATAGCACCTTGTGTCTTTGTTACAAGGTATTAAATAAATTATAACAAAGTTAAGCAAGATACATAAACTACGTGATGGTCACTTACCTCGCTTTGCTCACACCGGTGTTAGACAGTAGTGTAATATTATTATTTGATAAGTACCTACTATACAATTGAAATCAATAATAGATACATTATATCGTATTCAAAAAACGATTCTGAATGAAGCTTGTCGGCTTACAACGTTCAACAATTTATTATAGAACGTTAATAACATTTTAAGTTAATCGTAAAAAAAATGTATGAATAAAGATGTTCAAAATGTATAGAATACAGTAATGCATAATAATAATAATATATGATCTGTATAATAATTGTATAATACTGTAATATGGTATTCAAATGCCAAGTTCATAGGTGACCCTATAGAATATGGCCTAGGCCAGGTGCCCTATGGTCCAGACTGGTCGACATAATTATAAATAACTTGATTTAAAATAATGAAAAAATCTATTCGATCTACCACACATTGTACATTTTACCTTTTAGTAAAAATATATACTATATTATTATACCTTAAATCCTACTCTTATACAATAATAATAATTATTTGAAACGTTTTTATGGACTATTTGACATATAAATCGAGCTCCGCTCGATATCATTTTTTACATGCATTCGGAGATTTACTGTTATAGTTTTAAATTATAAATACCCTCCCATCTGATAACTTTAATATTTTCAATTTTTTAATCTATACGAACACGTTGGTAGGTAGGTATATTTACAAATAGGTACAGTATTTGATTTAATAGTTTAATTTGACTATACATCAAAATTCAATGATTTATCTAGCAGTTACACTTTTAAAAGTATACGTAATGTCATTTTCCAAGATGTTTATGGGGTCAAAAAATATTTTTTAAATTTAATCTCGAACATTAATAATAATATATAATTAATTTATAATTTATATATTATAATTTTCAATAATTATAGGAAGCGTACTAGTTGCTTAATAAATATTTATATACTTATACATTTAATTCGATGTTCTCTGTCAATATAATAATTTATAAATGCCAAGGTTAAATTATTATTCTATAATTTTGATATTTCTAAATTCTTATTTGTGGTTATGGACTATTTGGAATTCATCACTCAAAATAAACTCTAAGAATAATTTATAATGAATAGGTATTGTTTAGGTACATAATTCAGTTTCAACTCTTGTAGTCTTGTAAGTCATTTTTATACACTTTCAATGACATGTATTCGATTAAATCATCATATTAAGTATTAAATACAAGTATAAGTTTCTTTTTTTCTTTTTTTTTTATCTGTATAATTTCTATTCGTTTTAATAACAAAAGTTATTAGTGTAAAGAGTGCTTATATATATTTTTTTTTTGTACAAATTTTATTTCTTAAATATATTAGGTAGGTACTAAATTAGCTTATATAATTCTAATGTTTTTAAAAAAGTTTTATTTTTATGGTCATTTCTGTTTGAGGTTCTAGAATTTCTAAGAAGTGTTCTGGTAAATGGTTTTTTTTTCTTGCGTTTTCATATTTGAGACAGCCTGTTAAAATATGTTTCATTTTAATTTGGGTTCCTTGTGTTGAGGAACACATTGTTGGGGCTTCTTTGGTCATTAAGAAATCGCGTGCATTGTGTGGTCTATTCTTAGCCTGTTTAAACTAATTCGTTTTTTTTCTATTTGAACTGTTTGATGGCCACTTGTCAGTTGTTATTTTTATATCATTGAGTATTTGATTTTGTTTTTTTCATATTCTATCGCATTCTTATTTTTATTTATTTTTTTCTGTTTTATTTGTGCTATTTGTTTGGATACCTTGAATGTTGGTATGTTATAGTTAGGACCTTCATATTAGAGCAATTTTGTTGTCTTTTTGCGTTGGTTGGATTTTTTTTTACTGCTATTTTACTATATGCATACATCATGGAATACGTTTTCAAAAATTAATTATAAACTTAATTAAACTTATTTAATTTGTTTTTAAAATGTATTTAAATGTAAGTGTTTTTAATACATTTTCTAACTAAAAACCTACCACTAAATTAATTTAAATCAATTATTCACGTTAACTTTGTTAAATTTTGTTTTAAAGTTTAACATTTGTACATAGATAGATAGGTTCTATTTATTGAATATGAAATTCTCTTTTAAACATTTTGAAAATATTGGTAAGCTGTAGAATGTAGATAAATATCAAGTATAAAAAATACAATTATAAATGATCGGTTTACTATATTTATCTTTATACCTACAAAAATATAATGTTATATAATAATAAACAATATCAATCATAGGTAGGTATTCATATTTTATTTATCTCTTGATATTGTAGTATTTGTGTGCGCGAATATTTGTATGTAAAAGTTATCCATTTACTAAAATCTACGTTTGTTGTAGAATCTTAATAGGTACTTATTACTTACTAATTATTAGCTAAATTAAAAATAAGTAACTAATAATAACTGTACTCTCTTTAATTGAAATATAGACATGAAAATGAATTATGAATTATTCTTAGGTATGAAGTATAATTTATAATTATAATATATTTTACTTATTTGTTTTGTCATAACCATAAGTTATAATAAAATAAATAATATAATGTGAATAATCATTATTTTAAATATTTCCGTAACCAAGGTTGTTGGGGTCAAGTTTTATTGATAGCTCATTAATGAAATAAGTACCCATGTATTGTTTGAGTTGAGAAATATATAAGCTTCGTATTTAACGTATATTATACATACCAGTAAATTAACAGTAGGTAGTATGCATTTGTTATAGTTTGAATGCAGGATTTTAAAATTTCAACGATTATTTCAAATAGCTTTGCTTTCAAAATTTAATTTTAAGTTAAATACATCACTATCTTGCACCGAGGTGAATCGAAGCGACTAAACGAGCATGAGTATGCACTATGTTATAGATACCCCGTATTCTGTAGCCACTAATCTGTATCCTGTCCTAGATTTTTTATTATTATTTAAATATTTAAATATTTTATTTACATAAGTTTTAATGCAATTATGATAGCGTATATAACCGTGTTCCAATGTTTTATTAGTTATCACTTATCAGCTCCCAGTTGTAGGTACTTAAAAATAAAATTATATGTTATGACTGAATTATAAAAACAATTATAATTTAGTCAATAATAATCAAACAATGTATTCTTGAATGAAATGACTAAAGTTATTAGTTTTTACTATTTTAGTAATACACAGTAATCTAAAAAAAAAATAAGAGTGTAGTATGAAGGACTTTAAACATTCGCTGGATAATTAAGTATACCATTAACATTTACTTAGAATATTTTGATTTTTAGTTACTTGTTATAATGACGTATTATATTTTTTTTAACTATTAGGTACCACTTATAGTAACTAGTTTGCATGTTTTCTAAAATTCATTCAAAACTTAGATTAGGAATATAAGCATTTGTTTCAAAATACCAGGAGTCTAATTTTTTTTCATATTATTTTGCATTTTTAACTTTTTTTTACATATTTTATTTTAGTGCATATTTTGTTAGTTTTTGTTATATTCGCATTTTATGTTTATTTTAAGTGCATATTCGAATATTTACATATACCTATTTCTAAATTAGTATTTCGTTTTTCTTTAAATTGGTTTAAAAAAAATGTTATGGCATGTATAGGATATTCGATTTGTATTAATTTGTAGTTTCAAATTTTTAACTATAAACTGCCGATATAAATTATCTACACACAGACTCCAACCTATATTGTACAATCCTTTTAAAGTCACGGAATACTTTGGTCGATCGTGATTAGCTTATCAATGTTATAGGTATTCTTCAACCATTATGATCCATGATTATTTCTTAGTGTTGTCACTGTAGGTTCTAGTTTTCCCCAAACTTGTGTTAAGATTTAACATGTTACGTTTTTAACAACATACATTAAACAATTTTCTAATAGATACCGTAAGAATGTTTAGGTTTTTAATGCATATTGTGTGACTGATGCAACATTGTGCATATTTAGAGAATTTTTAGGGCATGAAGTCTCTTGACTTCATAATTATGTATAATAAATATAAATAAATGTACATCGATGCACTGTGCCATGAAAAAAGTCGTAGAAAATTAAAACAAAGAAAAAAATTTAATTAATTACATTTACATGTATAAACATGCAGAAGAACTTTGTATTATATTTTCAAGAATGTTGCCCGAGCAATCATTTTTTTATCAACATTTATATAAAAAGAAAAAATTTTCAAATGGTTATAAATAACTTATTAAGTGTCAGAATTACGGGTAAAAAAATGACAATATAAACATTTGGTGAAATTTCAAGTATCTACAGTTATTCATTTCTGTATTATAACAAAATTGACCTTGTCGAAAACTAGTTTCAAATAAAAATTCTCTTCTCCCCCACATTTTTGGAAATTTTTACTTTTTACTCCTCTAAGTACCAACTAGATTCACTTCCCTACCATAAAAAATATTTAAATTGAAAATCTAAGCATATTCTTACTGCTCGAAAAGATGACTACAGACATACAAATAAAATAGAATATACATCATCGCTTTTCTCAGAATCTAAAACTGGATGATAAGTAATTTAGTATGACCATATTAATAATTAAATTACACGAAGGTGGCGGTAATTTGAAAATACACTTAATGGTGGGTGTAGAGGGATTTATTGTCATCAGCTGTCGGTATTGATATTTTATGAAGACTTGATGACTGTATTCTATATATAAATATATAATATATATATATATATTATACATAGATATCTTTGTGTAATGTTATACGATGGTGTTAGAATCATGAATCATTGGTATTCCTCATAGATTTTTTTTATTATCGATAATATGCGTAATTAGTTACACTTTATAAGATTATACATTAGATTATATTATAATATACTGTTCAACATACATGTATGTTGTAGTGCAGTAATAAAACTTGGTGGGGAAAAAGTGTTGCCTGACACTCTACTCCTTTAATCTAAACTTGAAACTCTAGTTGTAGTAAACTATTATTAAATATCTGATTGAATAATGTTATATAATATTTACCGAGTACCTGTAAATAATACATTTCTTAGACTATGGATTCCGAAATTAATTTTAATATGTGGAATATGTACAATAGTAATATTTTTTAAGAAAATATATCAAATTTATTTACAGTATTTGTTCAGTGATTCATATTATAGGTACTCGTATGTATAATATTTTTGAAGACACTGTATAATATATTATTTACTTACACATGCTGTGTGTTTACCAATTATTATTATTTATCATTTGAGTTCAAAATTGTTTTACTCGTTCAAATCATTTCAATATTTTATCATTTTAAAGACTTAATTGTGTCGTTGAACTCTAGTGAACCTGATCGATATAACGCATAATATATATATAATGAGTTATAACCTCGGTAAACATAAAACATTCATGTGCCAAAGTCCTAAAGTCTAAAGGCTTAAATGATTTACGAGACTATTAAAAGCATCTGTGATGAATTGCAGTCATTTTGTATTGTATATTATTTTTTTTTTTTAAATTGTTTTTGAATATAAGATAAATACAAATGTAATAATAAATGTTAATAAATCCTGCAATCTTATAATATGTTGTTTAAATTAAACAATATTGAGTTAAATTTTAGAAATTTGAACCAATATAGTTATTATATTAAATAATTTCTCAATATTTATATTACCTCTGGGTGTCTACATAATTGTACATTACGTCCTATTATATGTACATTTAATTACTTAATACTTCTAATGTAATGCCTAAGTCTTGACCACAGTATGTGTGAGTCAATTTAAATTATTTTAAATCATTATGATTCTGCGTTCAATAAATTTTTATTAACAATTGGTTTAAAAAGTGTATGTCAGTACGCTTAGCACTCATAAATACATGTGTTAGCTATTACTTATAACTTATACTCTATTCGACTGATAAGAACATTGGTTTAAAAAAAAAAATGTTGCGTTATTTTATTCAATTTATTTTAAATTTGTCATGCTAATTGCATATAACTATAGATAAATGTTATTTGAACTTTTTGATTCTTTGTTAATTGCCAAATCATATTCGAATATGACAAGTGACTGTATATACTATATTACGTTAATAATAAATTATGATGTTTAGATAATTGTTCGTGTTTTTCTAAATGTAAATAATTTTTAAATATATTATGAGTATTTTACTTACTATTTTTTAATGTATAGTCATCAAGATTCAAGGTTAGGACTTGGCTTATGTTTTTTTCAAATTAAAATATTCATATTATGTTTAACGGGAGTAAAATATCTATTTCAGATGTCATACAAATGCTTTAGGTAACTGCGGTCTTTAGGGTATAACGTACTTAATGTTTCGTACGTATAGAAATCGAATGGCGGAGTGGATCGTTTGAAATTTTTATTACGTCAATGTTCGAGATCAAAACAAATATCAGTTAACGATTATTTAAAGTCAGTTTGGATTTTGTCAGGAAATGTTTAGTACCCACGTAGTACGTACATACTATAAAGAATTGTATAAGTCATAGTCTTCTAATGTCTCATTGTTAGGACGTCAATCGAGTGATGATGTGTTTCGTCATCTCTCCGCACCAATATATATGCACACGTAACCGCCGTGCTTATTATATAACACAAATGGATCAACTGCCGTAATGGGTATCATTTCCATGAGCATCATTTTTTGATTTTTGTTCACTGGTTCATCTATGTCATTTACAAATACAATATATTTTTCACTTGTACCACATCCGGCATTCTAAGACGGTAAAGAAAAAGTAAAAGGTAAAATTAAAAAAATTAAAATTAAATGAAATTATTTTTTCTATTTATTTAACATTTTAAATTCGAAGTATTCGACCATGCTTAACGTTCCACCAAAGACCCGATAGTACAGACATTTTTCTATTCCCAATAAATGTAGTTTTTTTTACTTATATTCATATAATATACAACCATGTTTGTATATTTTTTTTCTTAATAATTATTGTAAAAGATTATAATCTTGATTTAGCTAAAAAGCGAAGAAGTAAACTAAATTTTTAAAAATCGTGGTATCATTAAAATTACACAAGTAAATTTTAATGGTCGTATACAGAATATTATAATGACTATACGTTCGTGGCTATATATAATTGTTTTTTCAAATGGCGAGTGGTTGAATCGTTGGTAAAATTGAAATAGGTTTTCTGGGTGGATAAGGCGTCTTTATTTTATGACTATTGCATTGCGCGATATACTTTTGCCATAATAATAGTTGATATTCTTTTGTTCAACAATAGTCAATAGTTTTTAATAAACGTGATTGTTGACTTATGTACCAAAACAAAAATTAGGGTAGCCATGATAACGTACCAGCATCTGTGGTTGGCCACACTCTAGAATAATCGTATATTGATATGATATTAGGTATAATATGCATAAAACAACGGATGTATACGTGACGCATGACAGTTTTCAATGAACAGTGAAAAACAATTTCAATAATATATATATACATTATACATACACCTCTCGCAATCCGCCCATACGTAAACACCGATAGCTTATGTCTGAGTTATAAGAGGATGTGGTATACTCTCCTTCCTGTTCTGGCGATTAATCGTCCTTGATAATAATATTATAGTTGTGATATTAATTTTTATCATTGTGAGTATATAAATCATATTCGTGTGATTTAAAATAATAACTCGACGAACCACCGCCTACGCCGGCGCCGACGACACGTACGATATTTTGATATTGTCGGCGCGTCTCGACGCAGATGCGTGTGTGACGTCTATACGGAACGCGACAATGCACAAAATATTTAATACCATAAACCACGCCATGGTAATAATTTTCGTAGCCATAGTCATCATTGTCACTTCTGGTTTTTGTTTGTGATTTTTTCTTTCGATCCCGCCGTGCCACGTGCCGCATAGTCGAGGCGTCACGACTGCGATCCAACAATCCGTTCCCGTTCGTCGTATCGTTAATATCGTTCTGTAAGAAACTTTTTTAATATAAAATTATAATCTTACCGATTCGGATAGATACGGTCTTCGGAAAATACTAAAATACGATTTTATTGCCGAACCTATAGAACGAATGCGATCTATGGCCCAATGGGGGGCATAACACCTTTCAATTAGTGCGTTTGACCTTGAAATTATTATAACCTTTACAATAAACCTTATGTAATAATTAAGATATTGATGGAAAACGTTTTAAGCCAAGATAAATTTGTAGAAAAACAATAAACTCTAAAATAAAAATAAAAATAAAACTTAAAAAGGTTTTAGGCTGTAATAAATTGAGTGGATTTTGGGAACACTTATTTATTTTTACTAATTATTTTATTTTATAGACAACTAGAAATTAAAAATTGACATAAATGTTAATTTTGATCAACCTATTTGATTAAAATTATAATACATACAGTTTTATATTTAAGTATAAATCAAATTAATTTGGCACCAAGTCCGACCAACTTCAGTTTTTAAATGATAGGTACACGATTTTACAGCAATAGGAAATACTAAGATTTCAATACTGGTGTTTATTTGTATATTGAACTAGGGTATTATTCCTAGGTTTGGAGAATACATTACTCCCTATTTTAGGTTCACTTTTTTAGATGATTATAATTGATGTTGTAAATTAATTTTATTTTATTTATCAGTATCTTTATTATATCGCCTTATTCTTATTCCTAATATTATTTACATTTTTTTTTCTTAAAGACTCATCTCGTCTATCAAAATAAGGAACTTTATTCTTAGTGATGGACGAAGCAGTGTAATCACAAAATATGTAAACATTTTCTCTGTAAACATTATTACTGCTAAATATATAAATATATATATATATTATATTGATACAAACAATAATTAATATTTTGGGAAAAAATGGTTCTTATAGAAAACTAAATACGCATTCATAAGAAATATATCGATATATAATGTATCTACGAACCTATATGCATAATAACATGGAATACATAATATTTGTCGCAAATAGTTTATACTATCCGATTTTAAAATAGATATGCATTTAAAAGTAATTAAAAGTCATAACCAAGTAATTAGTAATGTTTCTACACAAATTGAAATTAATTATTAATTATGAGAGAATTATTGTGGCAAACTGGAGTCTAGGCGACCTTGAACTGGTTTGCTTTCTGTAATGTCAATGGCCGACTAACAATAATAATCGAAAGTGTGTAATAATATTGTCTTATATAATACTCATATAATATAAGAAGAGATAAATTTTAGATTTCCGAGTGTTCCTTGATTTTAAAACAATATTTGATCTTATACCTATAATATGTTATTGTTTAAACGTGTTGGTTGATAAACATATACTCAATAAAAACAAGGCGGCTGTCATATAACCCCTTCTATCACGTCTTATTGGCTATTGTTGTTCGTAAGTAGTAGATAATGTGATATTAAGCCAACTAATTCGAATCTTTGGGGCTTTATGCCAAAAGCAGTTCTAAAATTATCTCGAATAACGTTTGCAAAACATACTCGAATCTAAATGTTTTTAAGCTACTGAATTACCTAGATTGAACTTGCAAGTATACTATTATATCGTGTACCTATCTTATTAGTTACTATTAAAGTATTAATATTATGGTCTCACGTTTTCCTACCTTATTGTTTTATTTCAATTTTTTAATATCTTAATGACATTTATAATTCAAGCAAACAATTTTATTTCCATGTAGATATTATCATGTAAATAAATAACAATGAAAATTGTGGTCTATTACACTAGAATAGAATGAAATATATTTTTCTTTTTTATGACCTATGATTTCAGAAAATTCTAGGCTTTATACAAAATAGTAATAATAATAAGCGGTTTTATAAATATTTTATAAGAAGTAAATGTTTTACTTCTAAATTTTAAATGTATCACTGGATTACTGGAAAACATCAATATTTCGAAATCCATCAGACATTTCTATTATAATACCTAGCATTGATGTCATTGGATTTTTTACACAGAGTAACTAGGCTTTACATATTTTATTGAAAGAAATAAGACGAAACAATATATCTAACAATATTTAGCTTAATTAATTAAATTTAAAAATTTGAACACTTTAATAACAAACTAAATAAACCGGTTCAAAGAATAAACTGATATACAACATTTAAAATTATTATAAATTATAATATTGATAAAATAATAACCTTTCTACTTTTTAAATAATTCCCGCATTTTTTGAGTTGTTAATTCGATATTTTAGTTCAGTTCAACAAACTCTTATCTTTGTTAATGTTTCTATCATTGGTTCTTAAATAAACCAAAATATATTATTAAGATGTTATAATCATTAATCAACACCTATACTCAATCTGCCATTTATCAAAATGATAACATTTTACGAAATTAATAGTGAAGGTTAGAATTAGAAGAAAATGTAATATATTTCCCAATTATGTTACAGAGAATAAGTTCTATGAATATTTTCACGATAGTATAGCACTATAGCCTATAAGTATGTTTTAGGTATTGCATTGCGAAATTATTGCAATAAAACACATTTTTATTAATTTCCATGACTTACATTGTAAGGATTTTATATTGAAAATTCTCAATAAATATATATTTATTTAAATGCAATTACATAATTTATTCGGGTTATTCCTATAAATATATTGTTCATCAATGATTTTATTATCATAATATATTTTACAATATTGTATAAAATGTATTTATTATCTAACCTAACCAATTCACTTTTATACTTTGAGAGTACCTCTTAGCTACATTAGTACTTAGTGATGCTATTCGTTGTATAATTTTTTTTATTCGGCAAATATTCAGTTTTTTTTGTACCAAAAGACTCCGTGTCTCTATTATGTTTTTGTATAATGGACTTATGGTGCATAATTATTGGTTAAAATTAACTTTAGTGTGTACAATATGTATTTAATGCGATTACAGTTACTTTCAAATCGAGAATGATGATACTTTCATCTTTGTATAGTCAACCAAAAACTGTGTTAAGTGAATGATAAGATTTTTACTATTACTCAAAAAACGAAAGTAGACAAAGACTAACTAAATAAAAATGATTTTAAATACTAAACATCTACCTTTTAAATTATTACAAAAAAATGTGTTTTACTATTTTATAATTGAAATTATTTTCATAAAGTAGATGTGAGTAGGAACTGGTACTTATATTATGTGATTGAATATTTAAAATGATTTATTTGGTTCTGGATCTTTAAATTATAATGGATCGTCTCCTCAATAGCTTCCCTTTTCAAATAAAACTTACAATATTTTACTAATATAATAAAATATAGTAACATTTTTACAAAATTCTATACGTCACGCATGGGTGGGAGCGATATTATAGGTACCTAACTGGTATACAGTGTTTTAGAATATTAGATTGTTTTCAATGTCGCTATGTTGACATGTTGTGATCATATTGTGGGACTTGTTTCTCGGTCATTATAAACCAATACTACATTACTAAATATGTGTGATACCATAATTGGTTTAAACTTAAATTGTATTATTTACAATAAAAATAATGTTTACAAGTGAGAATTTAATAAACATGCAATTTTAAATCAATTCTCTCATTTTAGTAGTCGTGACGAGACTTTATGGAATATAATAATATAACTCCATATGACTAACTTGTGGCTTTTCCTTATTAGTATAATATATATTATAATATAAACATAACGTACCTAATCTAATATATTATATAAAAAATGTCATCGTACATACAAATTTTCATAAATTTTATATTCTGACTCTATTTTCCCAAAGCCATTTTGAAACATAAATACACTTAATTGTTTGTAGCGTTGAATACATTTTCGTTTATTTACTATGGATACAACTTATTAAACGACTTTGAAATCATTCCTAAACAGTATGTAACCGATGTACCTATATTATGTTGAAATACATTCAAATTTAATACGCTCTGTAAAAAATATCTGTGCAGTACCTAATGCGCGTCTACTTTATTTAGTAACGAAAAAAGTTATAATGTGAAACTCGATAAACATTGTTTCATTGAAGCAATAAAAAAAACAAACCTTAACAATATCATAATATTATCGAATACAGCAAACAGTAGTATTATTATAAATTCTCAGCCTGCTGCTTGTCATATTTGGTGACGTGCGATGGCGATTGTAAAATTTAAAAAAACAAGCCCATACAGGTAGCTTTAGATTTTTTCCTTTCGTTTGTTAAGTCGTATAGTTTCTGGTGAAGAAGACACGCTGAATCCTGTTAACAATTAACCATAAACAATTATATTATTACCCCAAGGTAGTTTTACTATTCAACTAGGATATTGTGATTGTAATTTATATCATTGTATAATATTTATTTACGAATTTCACTTGCCGGTAGTAGAATAGTTTCAGGATAAGCGTTACCGCCATCGACGGCCTTCGATCTGAACAATATAATAATATACGCACAAAGAGGAGTCGAACGTACAGTATAATATAATGCGGGCAACTGGGCAAGTTGAGTGTCACGGCCGTCGAATGACCCAAATTATTTTCATGTAGGTACGATCTGCGATAATTGATCGAATTATTTATGTTTTATATTTAATTTATAATAATACCATAGGTATAATATTGTTGTCGATTGAAGAAAACCAAACAATATATAGATCATGTTGTTTATATGCTGTATGTCGATATATTGATTAAGAGTACAATTTGTAAAACTGTACGGAAATACTTCAAATATAAGATAAAAAATATAACATACCTCTATTTGTGTATAGTGTCTTACTTTTTATCATTTTTTCAATCACTTGTAATACATATTTAATATTATTGATTAATATAATGATAAAATTATATCGTGACAAAAACATTTCAGTAACCGTGTAAAAAAAATTAAGCTTATTATACCTATCAGAGCAAAAAAAATGTACATAATATCCAGAGATTTGTTTGTATCGTCGCCTGTGGTTGTAGCCTTGAATATTGTGCATTATAAATAAAGGTGAACCTGCGAGTAGAATACAATTTTTAGTAAAACCGTATCTATCTGACGCGACAGTGATACAACCATACATAATATCAAATGATATAATGAGCGATTTCCTCCTTGAAATTCGTTTCCGTCCCAGCGGATCGTCAATCCAACTATTGATAGTCGTTTCGTATTCAGTGACATTGCTGTTCCACAAATCAAAAACGACCTTTGACTCCTCGAGAAAAAAAACATTGTGGTGTTGATTGATTTTTTAGGGGATTTTTTTTTTTTAATTAAGCTTTAGGCTCATGTAGATAACGGATCGAGACGATGGGTGACATCAGAATGATTTTTAGTTGTACCAGCGGTACCTGATCAAGCTCGGATTTTTTTTGTCTGACAGTTTTTTAACAACCGGATGAAGCACAACGTATATAGTTATTAGTAATAATAATAATAATAATAATAACTTATTACTATGTATAACATAGTATAAAGTAAAAAAATTGTATACTCGGTGTGTTGCACAAATCACAAGTGTCAAACGAATGTTGTTGAATTCCAATTTTTTATCCAGTTAGGTAGATATTGGTTTATTGCTTACTATATCTACTGTTAATAAAATAATATGTTTTACAATTTATTCGAAAATAAATGTATGAAATAAAAACTGATTGAATTATGTAGAACGGTTATACTATATTTGAAATTTAAAATAATAGAACTTCCAAAAAATTAAAAAAGGGCGCATTATTCTAAACAGAACTCAACTTCAATGAGATTTTTTTTTAAACAACTTTACAAATACATTAGAAATTATTATATGTTGTATGTTATTATAATACCTACACTTATTTATTTGTCATTACCCTATATGTTTCGACTCTAGGTAGTATTATAAGATTATACTACCTATGTTATACATAATTATATATTATTTTATGTGCATGTCGAATCATATAAATGTGGCTTGTTAAGTCAACAGTTATCTGATTTCATATCTTCATAAATCTTAATATTTAATTTCTCCAAATATTATATTATTGTATTTATGTAATCGACAGTGTCGAGTGAAATGTAGGTACACCGTAAAAGCTTGACTAACACTGCACGCGTGTTACGTATACATACAAACATATTATTATCATGTATCATTAACCTATTGTACAACTGATCTATGGGTATTTAAATAATAATAATGATATACATAAGCTAGGTACCAAAATAGGTATAATTAAAGTGTCATGGTCGGTAAATATTTGTTTTTCGCTTTTAGTAAAAAAAGAGATTTTGCACGGCATCAACGGCAGTTTCCGGTCTGGACAACTAACAGCCATCATGGGGCCGTCAGGTTGCGGCAAGAGCACATTACTCAACGTTCTCGCCGGATACTCGTGAGTGCATTAAAACAATAATATTTTAATAAGTGTCGTGTACCTCTGTGTGTAATTAAGAATAATGAATACATTAAAATCTACTATTAATAAATGCTAGCTCACGGGCTATTGTTTTCTTGGAGTAAAAAAACTAAGTAGGAAATGTCATTTTTGTTGAACAAGACAACTAAGTATTTTGGTTGTCGGTTAACTTTGTTAACCTTAAGGCGATACAAATATATGTTATCGATACCTGGATATATACGGCATTTCAACAATATGATTGTGGAAAGTTACTAAAACTATTACTAATGTTTAGACCTATATAATATACAATAAGATAGATATAAATGTATCTTCTGTAATTTTAATACATTTTTAAAAGTGTTTTACTTTGTCATTAAATAAAAATACGATTTCAACTTATGCTTTTAAACAATTTATCCACTTAAAATATAAACTAATATTCCTTAAAAAAACGTCATTTTTAAAAACTCTTTCTCAACCCTGTCTGTACATGCAAAATTTGGGCTTTGCTAACATAATCTGACTTAAATGACCCCCCAAAAAATGTTAATTTTAAATGTTAAAAATGCACTACTTATTTATATCCTAAATAATTTCTTAAACGCAGACTTACAATTGAAAGCATTTGCAAAAACAGCTATAAAATACCCTGCACTCAGTACACTCATTATCATAGGTAACTATAATTAATGGACCACCCAGAGACTCTAGAAAAACTTATTTCAATCAATTCTTGCCCTTAAGAAGTTGAAAAAACTGGTGTAGTGGCTTTAGTCCTACATCATTGTTTGCATTTAAACCCTTAGTGATTTCAGCTTCTCCAAGTTAAGTGTTTTTTTAGTGTTGAACTGTTTTCAATAAATATCACGTACACATATTATACGCAATATGTATAGATTGTGTAAATCAAATAAAGGGATATAACAATTTCGCACTGACTTTTATACTTTAATTACAATTATGACGATAATAATCGTCAGATGATTATTGTTATTGTAAAAACAAATACAAATAAAAATGTAATAATTGAATAGTTTTAAATCCCATACAATACATTAGAAAAGTATCACCTGTACAAACAAATTTGTGCACAGTTTACTTAAATTTAATTAATCATGTATTGATTAGTTTTAAATGTAAACACGAACCAAGATAGTTTATTGCATACCTTTACATAATATTGTAAGAAAAATGCAGTTATTTTATAAGAATATACTTATCAGATGATTGTATTTTGGTGGGTTAATATGATTTTGAATTAAACTCCTGACAAACAATAGCCATTATATTGTTCTTTGTTCAAGATCCGATAACCATGCCGGTAAACACTCAGGTACGTGAAGAATGAGCCACGTGTAATATTTTATGTGTATAAATCAACACATTATAGTTAGTAACCTCATAATAAATAAATTATAAGGTTATACTTGTGTATCTTGGACTAAGTTATTTTACTTATTTATACAAGCCAAGTATAAGTACTTATGCAAGTTACAAGTTATTTTTAGAAATGTTTGAAAATAGTTTCCTCAATATTTTAGTAGTAGTCACCTGTAAAGATGGTAAAATATTCAAGACATATGAAGTCCATGATGTCATAAAAATTGATGAAGCTTAAGAGTATATTGAATAACCAGCTTCGCTAATTATATATCTAACTAATATATCCTATACTAATAAATGACTTTGACTTGGATTTCTTACATAGTTACAAATTATGTACCTATATTAAATGCAAAAAATGTATTTTTGAAAAGTTTTTTTATTTTATTTTTTCTTTGAGTACGTTATACTCGATTTGCTTATTATTTTTATTGGATACTGAGGAAGTCATATTTAATCTATAAAAAAAAACACAATTTAACGTATATTTTATTTTTTATTTACATAAATATGTGCATACTTTACATGTATGATAATATCAATAATTGGAACCACGTGTAGTTTCCGCATGCGACCCCGTTACCAATTAAAATCGCACGTCTCGTAGGCAACGCTCCGTGCATTTTTAAAGTAATTCGGACAACATTTGCACTCAAATTGCCTGTTACAAAGAGGAACAACTTAATATTTCCGCAATATTTTATTTGTGAATTGTACAATGATACAATATGATAATAATTACATAACATGTATTGTTATACATATCTACAATATATATTAAATATAAATCATAATTTAATGCAGATTTAGATTGAACGAGAGGTTACATCATAGGCAATTTTATTATTATGGGCATTTTCTATTCAAATAATATAGATGTTCCCCAAAAATACTTTTATGCTATACGAGTATTGTTATTTTATAACTTGTAATATTTTAGTACAATTTGTAATTTTATTATTTAAATTATATTCTACTTCGGATTATTTTTGGAGACAATATTAAGTTTTTATCCTTACCCGTCTCATATTGGAAATAAAAACATTTTATTCTATTAAATGTATTCAATAAAATGTTAAATAAGTTTTTAATTTTCTTTTATAGAAATTACTGTGTTTGAATCTGTTATATGTATTATTATTTGTTGCAAAAGAGATACAATTTTTAAACCTAAATGAACAAAAATATTTATAACATATATATTTGCTTTATTTTTAGCTTTAAATTTGCTCCGTCACTCGAAAAAAACCCGACTAAATCTCTGACAGTGCAGGTTTCACTAGTAGGACTACCTATCTGTATTATGTATTTATGTATGCCTCATATGAATGTCAAATTCGCATCCGTGACTAGAGGTGCATCGTCAAACTTAAAAAGCCTCTTGAAACCTCGCTCTAGTTACTGTATTTCTTTGTAGCTGCCCGATTTTTCACACGAACATTCGATCTTTCGGCCTCATAATATGTTTCCCGATCGCCACCAATACGTCATAATATAATATAGCATTTGGCTGATGTGATTTAAATGTACATTGCAGGATAAGTGGAAGTTCGGGCCAAGTATATTTGAACGACTCGTTGCGAGATGAAAAACAAATGGCGAACATCAGCTGCTACATACAGCAGGATGATTACGTGCGCGACCTGTTGACCGTCAGGGAATCGATGACGGTGGCGGCCCACCTCAAGTTACCTACAACCGTGTCTGCGATATCAAAGGCCAACCAAGTGGAGGACCTGCTGGACGCGTTGGGTTTGTCCATGCATGGAGACACCGTTACCAAACGTCTCTCCGGAGGCCAGAAAAAGAGACTGTCTATCGCTTTAGAACTTATAACCAACCCGTCGATATTATTCCTAGACGAGCCCACCACGTGAGTAACTTACATCTTATAATGAGCATGATGTATTATTATTATTATTAGGTAATTTTAGTTAATAATATTCCATTTCCCATGTCATGTAATACATTAGGTGTATGATTTTTTTAAGTAGGTATTATCAATAAAAAATAAATTATGGAACGGAGATTATAGAAACTTACAATAAACTTGTAATAATATAGTTATTATACTTGTTATTTTACTTGTTACAGTTACATTAAATATTTTACTGATACAGGTGAACCCTAAGAGTCAATATTTGATTTTAAATCCTAATATTTAAACTACATTTTTTTTTATTATTGATTTAAAGTTTAAATTTTAAACAAACCGTTATTACATAGTCAGTTAATAATATTTGTCAGCTATTTGGTTACACTTTGTATATTCGTAATCAAAAATAAAAAACAGCTATAAATAATATGTGGGAGAACTGTGTAATTTGTGTATTTTTTTTCTATAAAATTATGAGCATTGAACTATTGTGTACTATTGTCGACTAATATACTTAGGTATTATATATATGTTTCCCATCGTGCATAACGTTTGTAAATTAATTTATTGAAAAAAAATTGTTACCAGTTGTCGTTCATTTATTCAGGTAGACACAAACAATTATTTCATTTTGATTTACTTTTTTTGGTCACAAGTATCATATAAAATAAATCTTGTATATACATCTAATACAACACTTTTTTATGGTCGACCACGATTTCTTTAAAAACACTTTTCACGAGTTAGTTATGACATGACTTTTTTGAAGGTCAATTTTCCAAACGTTTCATTCGTTGAGCCAGTAAAGGCGTTCTCTTCAGTGTTTGATGAATGATTACGGTAAAACAAACACAAAAGAAGTATAAAACCCGAATGAATATTTCTGTAAGAAGAATAAAACTCCAAGAATACGTACAGGTTTTTATAGAATTATCGTTTAAAACCTATTACGTAACCTTGCGTATACTTTTTGTTTATTTATTATTATTTATTACGGTACAAAACCGTTGGACCAGTTTTGTTGTTCAACACGGAACAATCCTTTCATCGTATATTATTATCATTATTTTCTTTGTAATTACTCTGATTCATTCATTATGACGTCATCCAGAACGTCAGCGGATGATCACTCGAATAATACAGTACTTAATGCGTTTTTATCTTATGACATCGGGACTTTTCACTTGGCTACACTTCAACAATACATCGGCAGATATGTTTTCAATTGTGTTACCAACAACACCTTGATGAAAACCGATATATTAATATATTTGACTTGTGATTGGTCCAAAGTGGAGTAAATAGTTTTGGTCAATAAAGCCCCAAGTTAAACAGCGAATGCGTACTCACATATAAACCAACATTTGTCTATTTGTCTCATACAAATATAAATGATTTGATGCCTTAAATTTAGAGTGTATACTATATAGTGTATATTATATAGAATGTAGAAGTATAGGTATAATATATGATACAAATATTATTAATGATGTTTATATTATTTAATTATATTATGACGAGACATGAACTAATTTAGAATTTATTTTCATAGTGGTTTAGACAGCCAATCTTGCAGCCAGTTCGTGTCGCTGATGGCTGACCTAGCCCACAACCAAAGCCGTACCATGGTGTGCACACTGCACCAGCCCAGTGCTTTATTGTTCGAAAAGTTTGACCAAGTCTATGCATTGAGTTCAGGCCAGTGCATCTACCAAGGACCTCCCAACTTCGTTATTCCTTATTTTGCCGAACGGGCCATCGTATGTCCACCATACCACAATCCTGCAGACTTCTGTAAGTTCAAGATTACCTAAGTATAGGTTAAATTAGGTTTATTTGCATGGGTCTTTTTGAAAAATGCATGTTTATTAAACCAATTCAATTCAATAAAATGTTTGATTAATCTACTTAAGTAATTTAAACTAATTAAAAATTAAATATTTGACTTGAAAATGTTTATCAACTTTTTCAGTTTACAATGTAAAGATAAATGTTCTTTGAAAAGTATATGTAAAAGTATACTTTAATCTATTAATCTTGTTATTTTTTATACATCCATGTTTATAATTCGAATCGAATTAAATTCATAACATTGTATAAGATAACTGTAATTTATAAATTGAACTATTTGAGAATATATAAGTTCAATTAGTTATCACTCGTGTCTAGAGTTTAAATACCTAGCTACATGTACATGAAACGTTAATGTTAATCTTTTCATATTTACTTAATAATATTGCATTTTATTTATTATGCGATAAAAACTTAGTGTTAAGATTTTTTTTTATCATCTGATTAATTGATTTTTATATTTTAAATATATTTATATTTTTTATTATAATATATATATTTTTTGTTATTAATATTAGTGATCGAAGTGGCAATAGGCGAGTATGGTACTGATGTACTGGTCAAACTGGCTGATACAACAAAAATCACATACATTAAGGAACACAATAAATGTCATTTGATTTCCGGGGACCAAGAATTACAACTAGAAAATGGTACGTTTACTTTAAATTTATTGTAATGCACGATAATTATATTCGTATAATTAACGTGATGATAATTCATGTGGAAATATGTTTGTTTTGCAGGCACATGCTTGAAAAATAATAATATTGCCAAGAAACAATCATTCAAAACCAAGATTTTAAACAAACCTCCATATTATTTACAAGCTTATCATTTGTATTTACGAAATGTTATCATGTACAAACGAAACAAAGTGAGTAAAATACGTATTCAATTAATTGGACTAATCAATGGAACTGCACAATTGTTTGTGGTTAGAAAAATATGTACAATATTCATTAAATTGTGCAGCATAATTATAAAATATAAATAAAATGCTGATCGAAGTTACTTGAAAAAAAAATACCTGCGGGAAGTTGGTACCAAATTATAATTTATAGGTACTGATAGAGCACTTATTGAATCTACAAACACGCCCAACAATCATATTTGGTGCTAGACTCCAAGTTATAGACCGGTAGTTCCAAACATTCCTAACTACGCCTAACAAGTAGCAAGTGTTTTGGAGTTCTATGAAATGGTATTCCCTAACTTCGATCTTTAGTCTGGTGAAATTGGAAACACAAATGCATAACTCGGTAGTTAAGTTTAACAGGTTTAACAACTTTCTAACAACGTCTAAAAAGCACCAAGTATATACTTTTGTTTGGTATAAGTCTACTATCAGTGCGGCGCCAACTTCACGTACGCGAAAAATACATTTTTGGAGTTATCATAAAAAGTTTCATTGACTCTGTAGTAATTAGTAGTTGTATTAACGTAGATGGTTTGAAAAATTTCAGTCAAATCTTATGTTGCGGGTTCTCGCACATTTAGTCATTGCCCTTATTTTTGGATACCTATACCGTGGTGTGGGCAACGATGCATCGGTGGTGATCAGCAACATGGTATTTGTGTATGGTACCAATTTGTTTTTGGTTTACACCGGACAGATGGCCGTTATCGTGTCTTGTGAGTATATAATGTTATTTTAATACTGTGTATAATATCTGTAATATTTTTGTATGAACGAATTTAATATTTATAAACACCTATGTTTTTGTCTGTCCAGTTCCATTAGAGTATAAGGTCTTGAAGCGAGAACACTTTAACAGTTGGTTCACACTTTTTCCGTACATGGTATCCATACTACTGGTTGAAATACCGTTTCAGGTGAGGTCACAAGATATAAAGTACAGCGAGTTATGCTTAATGGATTGTATCAATCGATCGAATCCATAAATCATGTTTTGTTAGTTACCATTAATTTTCGCTTATTTTTATACTTTATTTATACTATTAAAACAATTTATCACAATAAAGAAAAAAAACTTTCAATATTGCGGTGGTAGATTTCACTTAACATCACGTAACTTATTTACCACACTAGCTTACAACTTAGTTTGGATTTTTATTTTTTGAGCATTGAGCCCAATTAAAAATTGTTTTATTAACCAGTTTTCAAATTAAGTGGAACACAATGTATAATTTTTTACCCAGGAAGTGGTTGCCTTTTCGAAAATAAATGCTTATAAACGCGTGTTGTATACCTAATGATTATAATATTAATTATGTTTGTCTTATCGTAGATGCTGTGTTGCCTCGTTTACATCGTGCCGTCGTATATTATGACCAGCCAACCACTGGAATTGATGCGATTTAGTTACTTCACTATATTTCTGGTAGTAACTTCCCTGACATCACAAAGTACCGGATTCTTGTGTGGTGCTACTATGCCAGTCAAAGTAAGTTATTGTGATATATCTTCTATATATCATAATTCTATTGACTATCTATTAATAAATACTGGTCGTTCGCCACTCTCCAGTCGAAATACTATTCACTTAGACTTGTTTGAACAGTTAATGAAATTAAGTAAGATTAGAAAATATTATTATTATTTAAATCAATTTATTTTTATCACATAGTATTATCTACTATTATAATAAAAATAGTCTTTTCTTGGCACAGATATATAGAATAAACTAGATTGCTAACTGCGATACAGCACTGTGTTATCGGTTGAAGCTACCGCCCCCCATTTTAATCGAGGCCAATGTTCGTTATCACTTATGTTTATGAGATAATATTTATTCTATATATCTGTGTTTCTTGATGTAGGTAAATCAAATATTATCAAAATGCTTTACTACAATATTGTTTCACATTATATAAGTACCTATTAATTTATTTTTAACACTTAATTGTATACTATATACATAATAGACTCTTATCAGTAACTCGTGATCATATCATAGACCTTATACTAGTTATACTCAAGGCCGTAGCCAGACAAATATTAAGGGGAGGGGGGGTTAGAGTATAAATATGTTATATTATATAATAAAATATCAAATTATAAAAATATAATTTAAATTAAATTAATCTTTATTTAAAAAATAATTAAATCTTATTTAAAAAAAAATTCAGGGTGGTTGGATTGAACCCTAATCCCCCCCTGGCTACAGCCTTAGTTATACTAGTATAAGGTCTATGGATCGTATTGATATAGGATTCATATCACAAGATAATAATAGTGTCTCAAGTGTAATTTTTTTTCAAATGTTTCTATTTTTTCTTAATTTCATGTTTTTCGATTATTTCGCATATGGTACCTAATGTAATATTTATCCAAAATTATTGCCAATAAATACGCGGCCATTAAAAAAATATAATCGTGTACGAGAAATGTACCTGTACAATTAATGCAATGCTTAAATGGTCGATAATGACTGATGAGTTATGACTAATGAATTTTTGTTTCAGGTGTCTGTATTCATCGGACCGGTGTTTGTGGTGCTCTTGTCCGTATTCGGTTTCGCAATACGATTTACAGACATACCCGCCATTTATGTGTGGCTTCACTATTTCAGTTTTGTACGAGGGTCGTTCCAGAGTCTCGTGTACACTCTGTACGGCTTCGGCAGAGGTGTCTTGCCGTGCTCCGACGAGATGTACTGTCACTACAAGAACCCGATAAAGTTTCTCACAGAAATGGAATTCGCCCAGGTGAACATCTATCCTGAATTTTTCTACATATGCTTCTTTTTCCTGTGCACTTACGTACTGACGACAACGGTCATATGGTACAGGCTGAACAAGCGGTAGATCTGACCCAAAACCAACGATATGATTGATGAGCCTAAAGCCCCCGATAATTATTATACCTATGTGTATATTATTTTTAATTGCCTAGCAAAACGTTTTATTTTGTATGTGTAATGTGTATATAGTGTACGATAATGATTAATATATTATTTATGTTTTTATATGTAATAATACATATTTTATAAACTACAGATGTATATATAGTAATATTACATGAGATGCTACTATTGATATAATAATTATTATTGTAATGTACAATACAAAGATAAATTATTGTGATAACTGATAATACGTGAGGTTTATATTGTTTACCCGTGGTATGTTCGTTACAATGACGTTGCTCTATATACTTGATATATGGAATAACACTCATCTCGTAATTATAAGTTCCTAGAAAATTGTTTTATTTTGTTTTCTTATAAAAATGTTTTATTTAGGAACGTACTTATGGCATTTGTTTTTTTGTTTGTCACAAATACGTTAAGTCTTTCAATACCGTTTGATATGCTTATATAATTATAATATTTTTTTACTCTCCGTCTATTTTTGTAATACACAATATTATTACGTTTTATATCAAAGCGTTTGTTAATGCCTGTACTCGTTATATCGATATTCCGTCCGTCGAGTAATATGTAACCAGCAGATCGACTCGATATTAATATTGCTATAATTATATGCATTACTTTTTACAAAAAAAACCACCGAAGTTACATCTACCTGTAGATGTAGGTAGACGATTCGACTTCAGTATTTGTTGAGATAATCGATTTCAAAGACTTGACACAATGCTAAATCGCCATAAGTCATAAGCATAACACAATTATATGTATTTTGTATCAAGTTTTAAAACTTGTATACCACGTTTACACATACGCTTACACTTCATAATTTATATTAGGTACACGCACAACTACTCGTCATGGCGTGAATATATTTTGGTAATTTTGTCGATGGTTAACTTAACTTTTATCATAGGTACCTAAAAAAAAAAAACAAAAATCACTCGCTATACTCTAAATAAAGAGATAAACAATATTTAAGTTAGAACTAATGCTCCCTCGGTTGTATGACAATGCCAGCTGTCATGACGATTTTAGTATATTATTATTATAATGATATCGCAACACATGCCGAGTTCTCGCCTTAGAGACCGCGCCCAGACGTAAAGAGGTTTGTAGTGGGTCACGTGTATAATTTAGTAGGTGCGCGTCTTATAATATGATTATTTCGCAAAAACGATACTTGACGACAGAAAACCTTCGGTTTTGAATGTTTTCGAAACGTCCGGGCTACGTGTACAATATGATTGACGGGCTGCGATTTTATTTTCAAGTTGTTATTTGTATAAAGAAACTAACGCCACGCTAATTGCACGAGGGCGACGCGGAGACTGTATGCTGTTTATTTTTGTATTTTTTATAACCGGGTACAATACACTGAAAATACATCCTTAAATTCTTTAACAGTTGTGCTGTTGTAGAGTCTCGGTTATCCAATACATTGGGATAATGGGATAATAGGATTTCATGCAATTTAATTTAATGAAAATATTAATTCATTCTTGTAATGAAAATACAAAGAAATCTAAAATTAAATTTAAAAATATTGTCTAGTTAAGGGGAATGAACATTTAAAAAAATTAAAATACAACGTAGAAAGGACCGTTTATAGTATTATAAACTATGTGAAACAGTTGAAACGTTTCTACAACGTAATCTAGCTCATAGTTATAAGCCTTAACTCAGTCATAGGCCACAAACTAAAGCATAACTCATTATATCCCAACACATTTTAAAACTCAAATAAAAACCGTTATATGTTTTATACTTATTATTTAATATTAATTGTTACTTAATATAGTTTGATTTCAAATTATAATATTATAATTATAAAATTATCGAAGTGTCACTAGTATTATTAGTTATTACTTATTATTATTAATAAGTAGACATGTACAAATACTTAATTCTATAATATTTTTATAAAAATCAAAAACATTAACTCCATTATAAGATGTGTATAAAGAAATTTCAAATTCAATACCCTATACCGACAAGACAAATAATATCATAGGCCCCGAATTTAGTCGAGTACTGTCGATTTATTAATTTTTAGTGATATATTTTTTTATTTTATTTAGAAATAATTCATACATTTTTTCTCCATATACTATCATATTTAATTGTTTATTTACTAAAAATAATTAATTACCTTTGTTTCTTTTAGTTGTATTTCATATTTATAACGCCTCTCGTGGCAAATGAGCATAATTATTATTATGATGTATCTAAGAACAGTTGCAATATTTACGGGGTATTGTGTAGGCAATTTAAATGATCACTTTAGAATCGTTAAAATTTAACGATTTAATGGCCGTATTATAGTAACATCTCGTAGTAGTTCCTTCCACTAGTTGAATGGAAATATTATGGTATACCTGCTAGATTTTAGCGGTGTATATGCTACGCCCAACAATCATAGTATTATGTACTCTGCACTGAATCTGCAGTAATTAAACTTTGTTTGTATTGTTCTTAAAAAAAGGTTAAGTTGTAATCTGGAAAACCAAGGCCCAATACGGAAACCTTAATTTTTTGAAGTGAATACTTCATAGGCGACAGAAGAACTCTTTATGCCCAGCGTTAAATCCTCACTCGTATCTACTATAGCCTATATTATTTATATTTTGTTATAATATTATGTTTCTTGGCTACCTATAGGTACTATTTTTCTAAATTATTTTCGGGCTATTGAATCAATTTATGATTAATACGTGGGTGTGCAAGTACACTCTACACAAAACTCTAACCTAACCGAAGTGAATAGTTAAATGAATATTCAACTTTGATTATATTCATATAAAAAACAATTTTAAATTAACAAATCGTGGGTACCAGTCTGGAGTCGGTATAAGACCAATACAAGCTGTTGGCCGGTAATGGCGAAAGTATTTGCAAAAAATACTTCTCTAGTAAAGTCGTTTATCTCTATCTAGTAAGTAAAATAATTAATAATTCTAAAACAATTTATTTTTAAGACTAATTTTTAGTTAAGTAGCATTTATTTTTGTCAAAATTCAACTTTATGTGTTATGTCTATTCAACAAAAATCTATAAAAATGAGATACTCACTCCTATCTAATATAAAATTTTAAGAAATTTAAATCTACTTAGGTACATGACCCGATTGATAAAATATCGAAAAATGTGCATATAATCAAACCAAATACAATAATACATTCATAATATATAATTAATAATTATAATAATATATATTACTCATTCATTTTGTACAATACATTATTTTAATATTATTGGACCACATGGAATATTATATATCTGACACCCTGATCTGATCTGAAGTTTGAACAACTTCAATATCCACCTCTCCACCAACTATAGGTCACAGAATATTATGTATATCCAACATCGTATAAAATCTTATTATGCACCGATCCCCGATGACCGTGATATTATGATGTGTGTAATTGCAGGCAATGAGCACTCGATTCATTCAGGCTAGTATTTAGGCAGGGAAGAGTGGGTTTTGTCTTCCCTGGAGGAACTTGCAGGGCAGTAAATTTGTAAGAACTTTTTTTTACGTAATAAGCCAACATCATTATAAATTTATAACTTTAAAATTATGTGAAATGTTTTTTTTCTTATGTATTATGATTTGGTGAAGATTTCTCCAAATTAAAATTTTTAGGATATTCTCTCAAATCTATTAGTACACGAACAATTCCTTAGACAACAGCTGATAACGACAGCCTAAAGGCCGATTTCTTTAACTACAGGGCCGCAGCTATAACAGTTTATTATGGTGTTGTTGTAGAATTAAAATAGAACGTCTGTTTTATTTTATTCAAAGAAATACTTCATAAGAACCTTACCACGTTGAATGCACCAGTTGTCGTCCGATCATTGAAGTTCAGTAACGTCGGGCGTAGTTAGTACTGGGATGTGTGGCCGCTTGGGAACACTACTAAGTGCCGTTGGTATTTTTTTGCATTTTTAGTAAAAAGATTAAAACATTTTATATAGGTATTTCTTATTTTTAATTTTAACACTGGACATCCCCCCCCCCTTTCTAGCTACCAAAAATGTTATAAGAAGTTCATAAGAAGTGCTCCGGAGCGTATAATTTCTATGTACGGCTTTAGATCCATTGTATTATCATCGACCCAGTAATATGTGAGTACAATTCACCTGTTGCATTGGCCCGAAACTTCAAGTGTAAACAAGGATGTGGACGAATTGTCAACTATATATATACTTTATACAAGTATTATAGATTAAAGGAGATGGTCCTGTTGATCGTTTTAAGTTGATAAATATAACACGGTGACATATACACTATACAGGTGTGCTCAGTTAGATGAATTTCTACAAGCGCAAATTGCAGCATTTTTGGGATTCTTTCTTCATTTAGGCCATGTTCGCGTCGATGTCACCGTCGTGCTGGCATAACAATATTACTATTAATTATTAGTATATTGTATATCCCGCTGACCGGCACACACTCACTCAGTCACAAGCATAATTACCATATTTTTGAATTGTTTTTATTTTTCTATTTAATTATGTTATTTGTGAATTATTATATAATATAATATATAATATAATATAATATATATGTAGATTATTATAAAGCGCCTATCTCACGCCGCCGCGCCGGAATCCGGTAGTTCGCGACAAGCAGTGAACGCACAGAAAAATGATTATTACGTCTGCGAACCACCGTGATTCAATATAAAAATTGAAGAAAGTTTCAATTGCCGTGGCTCAAATCACCAGTTTTTATATTATATTAATTGTTGTTGCCGTGGCGCAAATCGCCACTAAATTGTATAATATTAACTGTTATGATATCGTGGGCGCGAATCACCGCTTTGTTTTTTAGTGTATCATTATTGTCGAAGGCGCTAAATACCATCCTTTTATTATATTATTAAATTTGTGCCATTATTATTATTCGGGCATTGGTAGCGGCTGGCCATTCTTCATTTTCCAAATTGTGAGTTTTATTTATATATTTTATTATTAGTAGTATTATTAGATAGCTGTTGGGCCAGAAGGGCCATATTACATTATAGTAATATTTGTATACCTTGGTGTGGTTGTGAATTTATATATATTTTGTATTATTGAAATTAACTGTATAATAATACGGCAAATCGAACACCAATAATCGTTGTTACCATTTTATTATCTATTTTTCCTACTTGTTCATTAGTTTTAAGTATACACACCCAATGTTTGGAAAAAGCTGTAAAATTCAGTTAGAATATGTTCACGAACCTCAATTGGTTGTTCTGATATGGATTTACCCTACCACTTACTTTTCCAAAGAATTAACTTTATTAATAGTCAACCGAAATCTAAGAAAAAATGAGTACAAATCCAAATCACTTGTCTACTTATCTCTATTGACTTGTTTATACATTTATTTGGGAATAATAAATATAACGATGATATAATTTTATTATGATCAGTAAAACGTTCTTCAATTGATTAATAAAATATTCAACGAATATAATTGCTTAGCAGTTACTGAAATATTTTTCAGGACAATCAGTTGTTGTATGAGGATTGATGGCTGCCAGATACAAGTGATTTTTAATAAATGGTTGATAAGCAATTTTCAACAGTGAACAAAGTTATAGTTTATTTCTATTAATTTAGGCAATATTATGAAGTGTTATCATGTTGATATCAGTGATCAGGTATGAATGGTTATGGTTCATTTCACTCGCTGCAGGCTGTCCTCTGGACTTCCTTATAAATAATGTAGACTCCTTTCATTTTGACGGGTCAGGTGTGCTACAGATGTCCTTCTGTATACGATTATCTAATTGATATTTAACTAATTCGTGACCTGGTCAACAGTTCCTTGCTTACAATTTTATAGGATTTCAATTTATGAATTGTGTGAGGTAAGTATATTATTCATACGGTATAATATGTTCTATTTTTCGCTAAGATCGATTGTACTAATTCGTAGAATATAGTAAATAGTAATATATTCAATTAGTCGTTACGATGAATGAATTAGTAGAGTTCATTGCCTGCGTCACAGTATTAATATTTACACGATTTTTTTGACGAACAATAATAATTGTTCTTGGAATTTTCATTTTTTCTTTAAAACAACTAAAACTCAGTGAAATAATTAATAAATAAATGACAATAATTAATAATTATGTATAGGTACATACACGAGTACACAACCGTCAACTATATTATACTATTACGCGTATAACACGCACTTCTCATACACGACACAGACACCACACATCGAACATCATGATTATTGTAAATTATGATTAAGTACCTTTAGAAAGTGGGCACTGGGCCATGGAGATTATCGTCGTTATGCGCAATACAGGTGCCTATTCCCGCATTTTGTTGAAAGATAAAATACTCCGATTTGAAAAATTAATATAAAGTTGCATTTAGTAAATATAAATAACTTTAGCTCTGGCATTTTAAGACGAGCGCTTCCCCGAGTAAGGCATTTGGTTGGCTTATCATAAAATAACGTTATCATATAGTTAATTTAATCTGTGCTATGGATCAAATTCAGCAAAAACCCAAAAGTTTCTCCAATCTCTATACCATATTTGTAATGAATAAATCAGTAAAATATATATGTATTATTATGGTTCTAAAGCTGAGCCCTAACCCTTGTGTTATAAGTAATAATACATTTTAATGAATTTCTATGAAAATACCAAAAACTTTTAAAAATAAATTTTAATTAATTAATAATTTTGAAAAAAATGGGTTCTTTGATTCTTAAAATTCATTTGCCTGTCGGTGTCTCCCCTCTCCATTTTTTTCTTTAATTTAACTCTAGTTGGTTTTATTATAGGTATACATTTCTTAAACTTTGATAATCAGCTGGAGCCCCCTGAATAATCATTGTTTAATGAACTAATTATTTTGAATAGCATTTTCGGTTTAAGAATTTAGAGATTGTAGACTGCAGTCTTCAATGTGTGCATCTATAATATTATATTCTTAAAATTGTTTTTTTCTAGATTCTTAAATTGCATTTGACTGCCGGCGTCTGTGTATCCCTTCCCATTTTATTTTAAAAATATAACTCTAGTTGATTTTTTTATTCACATTTTTTTTAAACATTGACTAGCTTTTGATGGGACGCATCTCATTAAGCATTTATTGATAAATTAACCATAGTAAATCGTGTTATAGGTTTATAAAAATCGGCAAAATGCAAACTACCGTAGTCTCTAGCTAGGGTGTGTCCCTAATGTAATTTTTTAAATTTTGTTTTTTTTTTGAAATGGATTTGCCAGTGAGCGAGCATGTTTCCCTTCCAATTTTTTTTCTTTTGATTAATTTAGTTCTAGGTGCTTCTGTTCTATACATGTTTTAATCTTTGACCATATTTTATCAGGGATAATTGATTAACCATAAGTTAATAACCTAATTAGTAATTATTGATTGTGAGAATTTTTTTCAATTTAGGAATCCGAAGAAAGTACCTATAATGCATCAGTTTCCAACTCTACTCTATATATATTTTTTAAAATTTTTATTTTGCATTTTAAAGTGCGTTCGCTTGCGGGTACCCAGGTCGCCCTTTTTTTTTTGGTTCATTAATTTAACTTGATTTTTTTGCTTACATTTTTAATAAGTTATTTGAGAGACCACATGAAAATCATTTTTTAATAATCTAACTAATGTGAATAAGTGCAAATGACTTTTGGGGCTTTCCACTTACTTTTTGAGATTCATTTGATTGTATTTCCTGCACTGTTGATTTTAATAGCAGCCTGTTGTATTTTTTAAAAAAACAATTATTTTTACAAATTTTTGGATGTATAATATAGTGTAGGTTTTTCTTTTTTTGTTACAGGACAGAATTAGCTACATATTATTCTTAATTTACAAAGTAATCACCTTTATAATTATGAAATTTGCCCAAAAGTTATTTTCGTAAGACCGGTGACTTACGTCGTTTTTGGAATAACTGAATTTCATATATTGATACAGTTTTTAAGTTCGAAAATCTATATTTTAGATTCGTGGTAGTCAGGGGCGTCATTTCAGTTTATTTGCTGGGTGTGCAAACTTTAGACAGGCCAATTTTGACATTTCACCAGGCCATTAAGACAAATATATATTTATACATATAAATGTAGGTAACCTATGCAGACATATGTAAATATTCTTTCCTTCTTTTTATAATTCTAATTGAAACTCATAATGACAAATGCAACTTTTAAATAGCAATTCAAAGAATTAAAAGTTTATAAGCAATTTAAGCAATCAGCTAAAGTCATTTCACTTTTAAATATATTTTATTTTAACATTTTTTAAGTTGGTGAGACCGTTGCACACCCTGCTCCTCCCCACATGACGCCCCTGGTGGTAGTGTGTATAAGATGTGGTGTAGCACTATAACGTGCACTACACTCGGACAAAAAAATGCTAATTGCTATGCAACACCACCTCAAGTAAGGTCACAAGGTAACCGCCGTATTACTGTTCTTATCATTTTCTCTTATCACTCACAAGCACCCGTCTATCTAGGCAGCATGTATAACATATTTCAAAGAAATAATTTTAAAAAGCACTTACAATTTGATGGAATGACAATGTAAAATATGTAGAATAAAAGTATGAAAAGTCCGAAATATCCTGTAATTATGGAATAACCTTATTTGTTATAAGACTGCGATAAATGTGTAAATTTAATCATTTACGATTAAAATAGTACCTACCTAATCATTTAATCGACCATTACTTGGGCCGAAACTCACCTACAGATAAAGAGTTGTTGGACCGGAATTCACCGGTCTTAAACGTCGGAAATAACACGGTGGGCCGCAGCTCACCCACAGCCATCATAACTATTTACTGGTAATTAATTACGGACAGACACAAGCATTCTAAACTTTTGCTTAGAAACCTAAAATGCAAGAGAAGATCACGTGGTACACCAGCTATAGTCACTCTCCCCTCCCCTAAATAATGATATAGGTACCTACTTGCTACTTCTTTTGGCCCCAAAAATTTTCGATATTTGTTTAGAAAATTAATGTGACAACGATATAACAACGGTTGGTCAGTTGCTAATTTAATCGTCTGAAAGTCGATGAAAACTCGGTGCAGGGATCGTTAAACATAATAAATCGTCAATTATTATCATCATTATTAATTTAACTGCTTGGACACTATATTTATGTATTATATTGACATATTGATTACATGCATAATTATAATCATTATAATATTATTATTAATTTAGGCGTCGTCGTCGTAGGTAGGCTTCACAACGTGGAGCGTGGTGTGCGGCTATTATAAAATAGTAGTACGCACAGTGTAACAATAAAATAATAATAATGTATCGATATAAATGTGCGATAACATTGCTGTACAGTATAATAATAGTTAATAGTACAATACACAATCGACACCGAACACAACATAATAATAATGTACAGTTGAGTGACGACGGCGGACGGTCGATCACCGCGTTGGCGTTTTCGTTTTCGTTTTTTTTTTTCGACAGAAAAGTTCGTTATAACATATTCCCCGCGGGTAACTTGCCCGTTGTCGAGGAAAACTTGCGCACACCGACCGAAAACATTATACAAACGTCATAATAATAATAATAATAATAATAATAATAATAATAATATACAACACGCGTGTTCGAGGTTTTTGGCGGAAATCGATTTTTTTTTTTTCGTTGTAGTCGTCGTTCCGTCCTCGTTTCGCGTTTATATATAATTAAAATAATTGTGAGTGCACCTGCCTGCCCGCCTGCCTGCTAGCCCGCAAAGGACCCATTTAAATATTATATAATAATATACTCGGACTCCCCCGGGCCGACTCGTGATGTATGCGAGGCACACATAGTTTATTGGCACCGGTGGTGCGCCCTGAGTCGTCGTGTTTCTGAAATAAAAATAATATCGTCGTCGTCATTCGCGAGTTCATCTGCTCCAGACCATGTGGCGCCGGTGTGCTGGTGTGATGCTGTAACGATACTTGTAGATCTCGATTTTCCCCTAAAATTTTCCTGTCTCAGAGTGTCGTTCCTCTTTCTCCCGACCAGAGATGGACGACGACAACAAGTGCCACCGGACCGAGAACAACAACGAAGACATGCAGCTCCAGACCACCGGGCGAGCGTTGCAATCGTTCCCGAAAAGGCCCGAAGTCCACTTGTCGTTCGAAAGTCTCACCTACACCGTGAATACCTACAAAAGGTTGAAAAAAGGTATAAATATTTTATTTTCACAGGAAGTAGCCACCGGTATTATAAAACAAATTTATTTTTAAAATCATTTTCACAATATAATTTTGATATCGTGTACTTAATACATCCGCACATGCAGTATTGCTGTGAATCAAACAATGATATTTTGTAAATGACAAAAATAGTTTGTATTTTTTTTAAGGACGAATATATGCATGTGGTTCAAATAAAATTTAAAAATAAATTGGCAATGCTCAATGTCAAACATGAGGTCATATTAAAATAATAAAAATAAAATAATATTTTTGAAAATCACAAAGGTTAACAATTGATTTAAAACATAGGTAGTTATAATTAAACAGAATACAGAGGCAAAATGTAATACATTGCGTGAGACTTGAAATGTTCACCAAAATATTTACATTAGCTTTTACTAGATATGATATAGTTTTAATTTTTTATTACTTTACATGTGTTGTAATTTTTAATTTTCTACTAATTTTAGGTTTTTTGGTTAATGAAGAATACGATTTTAGATTGCTAGGTACAAACCTTGACATTTTAATGTGAGATTATTTTTAAGTTTTTTTTACAGAAAATAAAATATATCAAAGCTACATATTGTAACAATTTTTTTTAGAAGCATTTAAAGTTAAAATTTTCATAAAATTCATCAAAACCAGGAATATTTTAGAAAATTTTTTTTTCTTATAAAATGTGTAAAATATTTAATTACATAAACTGAGTTTTGAAAATTTGATACAAGATTTCTCATAGCCATAATTTATTATTCATAAGTTTATTTACTGGAAATTAAAATAAAATAAAAACTGTGTGAAATGAAATTTCAACTTCAATCGTAGTTTTTAATGATCTCCAGCTTTATGAAAATAAACAATATCTCTGTAAGGACTTGCATCGAAGTGATAGGATTTTTGGTTCAAGTTCGTGATAAAAAAGAATTTATTTGTTTGATTATTTTTGTTTTATTTACCCTCATTTCATTATAAACTAATGAATTAATTATTAATTATTATTTCAATTTGAGACCTTTTTTTTATAAAGTTGTAAGTTAAAATCAAATTGTCAGTAATTTCCAGTAATTGAAAAATGTGTAGTATAAGTAAAACCACAACATTAGTTTATATGTTATTAAATATTTTATAAAATGTTATTGTGTGTACAACTTTCCAAAATATTATTATTATAATATATCTAAGTAAAAATGTTTTATTCCCATTGTAAATATTTTTTTAATTTCAACGAAATATCGAAAATCTTATATTATTCTTTGTATGGATATCTAATTTATTGCAAATTAGAGTATAAAATGTCTATAAATAAATATTGTGTTTATACATGATTTTTAGATTTTTAGGTATTTCTAATTTATTGTAATTTCGTAGCTACTTGAGACTTTCAGAGTACATTGTTATATTGCATACAGTATACGCACAAAGACATTTTCAAGTGCTATATTTTTGGCAAAAATGTTTTTAAACTACTGTAGTACTATAATGCCTGATAGCAAAATCAATTTTTTTAATCACAATATCACACAATTTACTTAGTAATATTAAATGCCGTCCTCGCTCAGAATCGTTGTTTGTATACAATGATTTACATCCTGCATTACAGTGACTCCTACATATAGCCTCTAGACACCTTATGTACAGCAGAGAGTTGCCCACTTACCCACTTTTTTAATTTTAACCTCTTAAAAATAACGATTAGTATATTCACTTTCATACCAGAATAGATATTTAAGTTGAAAATCAAAACAAATTTTCTACTAGATACTTATTGAGTATACTTAAAAAAAGATCATGTTAAAATCAATGCTTTCATCGCTCGGCTCAGATTCTAAAAAAGTTAAATTATTTTATGGATTCTGTATAACCCTAAAAATAGTGATAACTTGTTGTCATTTTGTAAATAATTGAAGGTGAGGTTATTGTTGTATAGTACTTAAAACCAATATTATATTGATAAGTCTTAACGCCTAATGTTTATAAACTATAATAATCAATATGATATTTTAAAAAGTACAACCAAGATCCAACTTAGCCCGTTCTCTCACTTTGATTATTTATTGGTACCAATAAACCCGTTGAATAAAAAATATTTTTATTCGGCTAATTAAAATAATATGTCAGTGATGTTATAGTTTTTTCGCATTTATAAATATTTTTATTTGAAGTAGAAGTGCTACGGTAACTGAAGCAGGAATATTCATCCAAATCTCAAAATATTAAGAATTTAAGGTTTATTGTTTATTAAACTCTTATAATACCTAATTAATATAATATGTTATTTTTAAATCGATAATTAAGTCAATGAATAGGTTTTAAATCATTTGAATTTTTATAGTAGCTATTTCATAATGTAATAGGTAATTAATTGTCTATTACTGTAATAAAACGTCCATCCACTCAGAGGTGTCTAAAGGCAGAAAAGTTATACAAGATTATAAAGCTGAGGACTTCTACTTAAACCCACAAAATATGGTTGAAAAGCAAAATAGGGCAATTTCGATTTATAACTTTTTTAAATCACGAAATCAACAATAATTTTTTTATATCCACTACAATGAAATACAAACAATTAAAAAAAAAACCAGTTTTAAAATTCGAACAATTTAGTATCAATTTCCATTACAGTATTAATTTTTTTAAATTAAAATAGAAAATATAAGAGTAACAATTTATGACAATGAAATAAGTAGATACTTCAATTGACGCCGTTCACACAAGAAAGAAACAAGGCAAACATGTGTTTTATACGATAAATAGTCCATTATTTTCTTATCTGTAATTGTTTCAATATAATAGGTGCACAAAATGTTGCAACCAGATAGACGACCAGTTTATCATAAAAATAATATTTATTAGACAACACAATAGATATATTGTATACTTTTGAGGCGTCAAACGTACTTTCTGGACCACTCTGATTCGTTGTCCTCTCTAATTCCACAAGTTTCCGCGTTAGGTACTTTACTGTAACATAGTAAAAGTTTATTATCTATAATATATTATACAATTAATGTTATTGTGATTATTTGTTTTATACTTTTACACTTATTTAAGAGAAGAATTTAATTGTTATAACACTCGTGTAGGTGTATTTTACGTTTCTATTTATTCAAAAATGTAAACAATATTTTGTTATTAACTAATTTTGCACTTTGACCAAACTAACTTAACATTTTATAGCTCCAATCAATAATATTTTTTCTTATTTTTGAATATTTAATTTAAAATAAAATACACATGAACCTATTGTAACTTAAATAATTGTTTTTAAACATATTACCTATTCATATAATAGTTAATCGGATAAAGTGGTAACACTATAATACTATATAGTTAACTTTAACTATAAATGGAAGTAAATATATATTTTCATAATGAACATTAATCAATACTTATTATTACAGAGATATTGTAAGCTGCATCCTGTTTGTAAACAAAATATGTTTATATAGAATATGAAATATATAATTTTAAATTGCTGACTGATAACTTGAGTTAATTTTCTGTTCAAAAATAATTTGGCACTCACTTTGCTATACATTATTATATTTTTCTTATATACTCAAAACTCAAGTGTATCCTATATATCTTAACTTTTTTTTTATAAATATTTCTTAATAAAATTCTATTTTATATTTATTTATTAATGTTTTTAATATTGTACGATTAATTTTTGTCCTAGAATTTTAAAATCTATAACACTATAAGTATTAAGTTATAAAATAAGTTGGCGAGTTGAATGGAAACTAGAATTAATATGAGAATTTAGTGGTTCGGGTGCTTTTACTGTTCAGTATGATTAGGCTTGAGCTGGGAGCCTATATAATATTTAATCATATTATGCTGTAGGTACCTTTACTTAAATACTTCTCGGGAAGAGGAATCAACATTTTGACATTAGTGGAGACGACGATGGCGGAAATGGTTACCTATTTAGATTTTTACATTTTGGCGTACACAGTACATGCGTTATTTTTCGAAATATTACCTAATAAATAATATAATATAATATATTGTATATCACATACAAGTAGTACATTTTTAACAATGACATAATTGTCCCAGATAGTATCGATATCGTCATGGAACACTAATATAATATAGTTGTATTTGTAGCGAATTTGCCTTATTTTAAATGTAATACATCGACTTGTTAAAAAAAATGTATCTTATTGTTTTGTAATTCTCTGATAATACTGTTATATTATGCAATGTGCAATGTGCATCATGTGATCATATCGTAGTGGGAGCGATGAGTATCATGCTTCCTATAGGTATATATGTACAGTATACACGTTGATGGCCGCTCGCAGACAGTCGCAGTGTTGTGTGCATAATAATGATTGTAATAATAATAAATTAATAAATAATAATATATAATTATTTTTATCATTAAACAATATTGTACCTACCAATGGTTTGAACAACGATATTGATTTTAAGATTACTTATCTAAGCCCCGTAATGGTCGTAATTACCCAAGTGTCTAACCATTGGTAATTGTTTCTTCAGTGAAAAAGGAGATTTTGCACGGCATCGGTGGCAGTTTCCGGTCTGGACAACTAACGGCCATCATGGGACCGTCGGGCTGTGGCAAGAGCACATTACTCAACGTCCTCGCCGGATACTCGTGAGTACATTAAACAATAAAGTTTTTATAAACGTAGTCATGTGTCTCGATGTGTAATATTACCGATGACTGTTGAGAATACATTGAAACTACATATTCATAAAAACCAGCCCCTTGCAGTCTGCAGACTATATTGTACTTATATAGTTATACGGTTGATGTAATTGATAATTATGATTAATCAAACCTGGTGATGAATTCAATAAGTTAAATATATTTCCTAAGGCGATCGCATTACAACACTCACTTTTAAATTCTTCTACAGATTTCATACTATTTTAGCTGCAGTGTTTAGGAAGGACGGGTTCATTTTGTGTAATTTATACATAGAGAATAGAAATACATATTTAAGTTACTTATATCGAGATTCAAGGATACTACTCAACCATCAACTTAGTTCAAGTTCGGTTGTTAAAAAATGAACGAATTCAGGTCCAGTTTATACTTAGATTCATCGATAAAATTATTGTATTTTGTATCTTGTATAGAGATATCTTATCTTATAATGGGATAGTATTGAGTATTTTGTATATCAAATCGTGATAGGTATACATTTTTAGTTCATGAGTATCGTGACTCCAGCATTGAAAAAAACCATTTTTATTGTAAGATACTAGATATATAATGAGATACCTTGAAACATTCATTTTTTATTTTTTTTTAAAGACTAACAATTTTTATTAATAGAAAAACTAGTATTTAATTATACCTAGGATATCTTATATCTTACACACACACACACACACACACACACACACACACACACACACACACACACACCAGATCGGGATATACTATAGTCTTTCAACTTTTTTAGTACAATGTATTTTAGACATTTTTTAATATATTTATCATATTAATTTTGAATTTAAGATATTTTAAAATGTAAAAACAAACTGACTGCTATTATTATTATTAAATAAATACCAATAACTCAATACAATCAGCCCGATGATCCTACGTTATTGTTGCAAAGCATCATCAAATTAATTATCTAGGTAATTACTAGGTATTCATAATATAATTAACTATTAATTAATTTGACAAATTTGTACTAAATATATTTAATATCTGGAAATTGGAACAGTTATTTTTAAATAAAACTTCTTTGAATTTTAGTGGGTATATCTCACCTATCCAAAATTTTATTGTAGGTGTAGTATTCAATATTGTTATGATCATGTAGGAATATAAAAAGATTGGACAGTGTCTGCACTCAAACTGATTTCAGGTAATATGCCGATTATCGTACGATATAAATAACTAAATAAATAAAAATGTCGTTCAGAATTAATTATAACGATTAGTATAGCGAGCGCTTTCGTACTTGACATATCATCCAGTTTGGTTCAGGTAATGTAAGCATCATTTTTTTTAACGAATAAGTCTTTTTCTCATCGATATTTGGGGGCCATTTTTTCGAAACACTGCAATGAATACGTTAGTATTTCACTGACCAGATTTAAATGTACGTTGCAGGATAAGTGGAAGTTCAGGTCAAGTGTATTTGAACGACTCGTTACGAGATAAAAAACAAATGGCGAACATCAGCTGCTACATACAGCAGGACGATTACGTGCGCGACATGTTGACCGTCAGGGAATCTATGACGGTGGCCGCCCACCTCAAGTTACCTACAACCGTGTCTGCGATATCAAAGGCCAACCAAGTGGAGGACCTGCTGGACGCTTTGGGTCTGTCCGTCCACGGAGACACCGTTACCAAAAGTCTCTCCGGAGGCCAGAAAAAGAGACTGTCTATCGCTTTAGAACTCATAACTAACCCGTCGATATTATTTCTAGACGAGCCCACCTCGTGAGTACCAAACAATAGTATAAATACTATTTACTAAATTGTAAGACACCTGCTTGGGGTACCTAAATATCACTGTAAATATTACTTTCGAAGTGATAGAGATTAGTTCAATTGTATTTAGCAAACTACAAGACAAGAGGCTCTTTTGAATTTTGATTGCTGTATTTGGATAGGAATACACAGTTACAAAACACAGTTATTATATTTTTCAAAATTTTTTAAGTTCATCGAAATTGTTTGAAAACTAAATAGTTATTAAGCTATATAATATTTTCTCCCGAGTCACATACGTGATCAAAATACGTTACTCAGGTAAATTTAATTTTTATTTACACTAAAATGTATTTCTATAAAATATAACATGTAGGAGTGTAGGACCACGCTTACATGTTTGGTATTCGTCTTACAAACACACAATATAGCAAAATGTTATCAAAAGAACCAATCTTATGAATAGTTAGCTTCATATTGTTATAGTGAATTAAACTTTTATCAAACTATTATAGATGAGAAAATTATCTGTGTTTGTTCGTTGGTTATTTTAATTTTTCAGGTTATAAGTTTTAAGATATTGTAATTTTAAAATGATTACGACTCTTTCGGAAATTGAAATATCGTATGAACAAAAATAATGTTCATACTTTTTAGATTCTGACCAGAGCGATGAATGTATTGATTTTACCATTTATGTGCGTTTTTTTGTGTCTATATCATCACCTTTTGGGACCTTTTACTAATTACCAGTATGATAGGATAATGTATTAAATCTAAATATTTTACCATAGTGGTTTGGACAGCCAATCTTGCAGCCAATTTGTGTCACTGATGGCTGACCTAGCCCACAACCAAAGCCGTACCATGGTATGCACACTGCACCAGCCTAGTGCTTTACTGTTCGAAAAGTTTGACCAAGTTTATGCTTTGAGCTCGGGCCAGTGCATCTACCAAGGACCACCCAACTTTGTTATTCCTTATTTTGCCGAACGGGCCATCATATGTCCACCGTACCATAATCCAGCTGATTTTTGTAAGTAAAATATCATGATTTAATGATTTATTATTTGTTTACTTAAATTAACTAAAAATTGGAACATACTGAGGAAAAGTTGAAAAACAACTGCCAATCTTATGAGAAAAATAAATGTCAATAATACCTAACAGTCGTTAAACATATATTAGGTACTAATTAGTTTCAAAGTTTAAATACTATGTATTGGTCAACAGACCATTTTAATTCATAACATTTTGTGATACAAAAACACGTAAAAATGTTCTTATCATAATTTTAAAATTTATAGTATAGGTAACTACATAAAAAAATCATCTAATATATATTTTTTTTTTTAGTGATCGAAGTGGCCATAGGTGAATATGGTAATGACGTACTCGTCGAATTGTTCGATACAACAAAAATCAACAACACAAAATATGGTCTCAATAAGTGTCATACGATTTCTGGAGAAGACCACGAAGCAATAGAATTAGAAATTGGTGCGTTTTCTTCTTATTATAATATGTTGTAGCACAATTAATATAATAATGTCACTAAAATATAGGCACGATGATATTAATAAATTACAATGCAAATCTAATTTGTTTTGTAGGCTCGTGCCAGGAAGACAACAATAAAAATGAAGAACGGCCTTATAAAACAGAGCTTTTATATAAGCCTCCATTTTATGTACAGATCTATCATTTATACCTGCGGAACGTAACCATGCACAAACGTAACAAAGTGAGTAAACAATAATAGAATAATAACGTTGGTGGTATAATAAAATGGTAAATATTGTCGTTTAAATATGTAATGCAATTAGACATTAATCTTATTAAATGGATATATTATCGGGTGTTAATAAAACAATATTGACTCACAATTCATAGACCATTATTACATAGTCTAGGCAAAAAAATTGTGTTTATAAAGACAGCGAGTGTCCAATTGTTATCCGTTAGCAACATAGGCGACGATATTTAAATGGTGCACTATTATTATTGTCATTCATGAAATGTATAGGTACATTTAGTCGTACCGTCGCATATTCGACAAAAGTTCTATGTGACTCTGATAGAGTTTGGTTTGTCATATTATATATACTTGACAACTCTGAGACGAGTTACCATGAGTCACGGAGCTTGATTAAAATCATTTATAGACATTTTCAGAGATATAGGTTGATAAGGACGTTTGTCAGTAGGTACCTATGTCAAATGTTTCACTTTATTGCTACAATAACAAAGTGTTTAGCTACTGTTTAAGAAAATATCTACATACTGTCTCTATTTGGCTATTTATTAATTAGGTACCTACATATGCATTATTATTTGTTTTTCGTACGCTCATTAGTCATTATATTATAAGTTATAACTATATAATATTGTGTACGAGTATACTGTTATAAAACAGTTATTGAGTTCTATTGTTGATAATGTTAATAAATAATAATATTAATGGTTAGTTCAATTTATACTATAGTTACAATATGTATATTGTATATATTTATGTTAAGTTATAGTTTAACGGTTGTAAACTGTTTTTACTTTTTATTGCTCATTCACCGACAAATTTCATAGTGCGTATAAAAATTAAAAACAATTTTATTAACCATTATAGCTAAAAGATAATTTAATATTTTATTGATTGGATAAAATATATTTTAATTTTGTAACAAAATTTAATTAATTTCACAATGATATGTATAATTTAACCTATTAAACTCGAACGTACAGTGTTTTCTTAATTTGACATTCTGGGCAAAGCTATTAATGTATTGATTTTATAAAGATGTGTGTTTTTTTATTTGTGTCTATCATTAAGTTAGTTAGTTTAGTAATATTATAGGCTGACAGATAGTCTTTGCTCAGAATCGTTTTTCGCACACAATGATTTTATAACATTAAATTCAAAATCAACACATCGAAAATGAACTCTCTGGATACTTCAGCAGAGCGACATCAATTTATTCGCTTTTTATGTTTGTTGTTGGCAAATAGATCAAACGCTGCGCCTCGTATAGACGGGGGTCGATTGAATTTTCATTTCCACTAATTCCGAACAACAATTAGTAGGTAGAGCATATTAGGTACAATATGCATACAATAACATAAATTAGTGGGGTATGAAATAGCCTCTACGTGTCATGTCAACAAACCTTGTGGTATAATTTTCTACAAAACCTTTATTTGTTGGGCCCACTCGTAGGAGTATAATGGTACACTTACTTCTCCGTCAAGGCCGCCGTTATGATTCAACTGCCAATCGGCCATTGTTTACACGAGCTATGCAGTATTTAATAGTTTTTTAGTTTATTAAAACTAAATATCAGGCTTACTCAAAATCGGTGAAGAGTACTTACGAGAGAAAAAAAGCCCATCGTAAGGCCAGTCGAATGGCATTCGTCGCCTACCTCAAAATCTGAAACTTTGAGTAAATCTACGATGTCGTGGTTTAGACCATCGGTCGCCAACCGGTGGTCTGCTAGAAAATTTAGGTGGTCCGCAGAAAAATAGCTAGAAATCAGCTAGAAATTAATAAAGCTCTACGACTTGTAGTGACTACATTGGAGCGAAAATTGCACGAAATAAATAAAAATAAAACCTTTTTTTTATTATTTTACGTATGTATTTTTTTATATTGATTTGGTGTGAAATTGATCAGTAGTGGAACGGTATTTATGTAAAAAGCTATACTTGGTCCATAGAATTTAGAATATAGTTTTAGCGGTCCGCAAGGTCCAAAAGGTTGGCGACTGCTGGTTTAAACTACAAATAATAAAACGATTACTCTCGACCGCTGCGGTCACAATGCGATAACCATGGTTGAAAAACTTTTCAGACTAATTTGCTGTTGCGAATTGCCGTCCACTTCGTCGTAGCCCTCATAGTCAGTTACATGTACCGTGGAGTGGGCAACGACGCTGCTCGAGTACTCACCAACATGAAATTCGTGTACGGTTCCAATTTATTCTTGGTCTACACCGGTCTGATGGCCGTCATCGTTTCTTGTGAGCATATAATAATGTTATACGATACAATTATTATTGTATCGTGTATTATATATTAGGTACATTTCTTCGGCCTGCAAACTTATATAATATATTATATACTCATATATATCTATATACTTATTAACTTTACCTTTTGTTTGACATCATTGGATGCGATTTCCAGTCCCATTAGAGTATATGGTCTTGAAGAGGGAACACTTCAACGGTTGGTACACACTTTTCCCGTACATCATATCCGTATTGCTGGTTGAAATCCCGCTGCAGGTGAGATCACCGAACACGATATAACCCTTCCCCCCCTCTAGAGGTTGTCAAAATTGGTCGCAAATGTTGGAGAAACCCCCCTCTAAGCTCAGACGCTTGTCAGTTACCTCGGATTATTATTTTGTTTTTATTTTTTCTTCATAGATGTTGTGTTGTTTCGTCTACATCGTTCCAGCTTACGCGATTACCGACCAACCTTTGGAACTCATGCGATTCGGTTACTTCTCCGTTTTCTTGGTGGCCACTTCCTTGACGTCACAGAGCGCAGGATTCCTGTGCGGAGCAACTATGCCACTGAAGGTTTGTACCTGAAGACCATATTTTAAAATTTTTAATATTTTTTTTGTACTACTAAAAAAGTGTCTTGTGTCAATACAAACGTCTATTTTTCAAATGAGAAAAATGGATGTATAATTGATGATATCTCCTTTTTTACTGCAAATTATTTAGCGAATGATTTTCATGAAAATGTTGATGTATCTAAATCTAAATTTTAATGAATAGTTTTTGCAGAGTTATAATGTTAATAATTAGAATGTTTATATAAATATTTAACTGTACTAAAAATGGTTTTACAAAAATATAAACCATATATAATCGTATGTATATTTAAAATCGTCTAAGCTTACATATCTATTAAACATATTGCCATAGATTTATTAATATATAATCCTAAGTATACAAAATTTTATAACTCAAAAACTATTCCGTCAAAATTGTATTTAGGTACATTAAAATTTTCAAAAAAATATCAGCTAAATAATTAAAAATGAAACCCCCCTTCCAGTTCCTATTTGAAAAACCGAAATTTGTATTGCACGATTTGCACAGAATTATTCATAGTAAAATAAATCTCAAGTATTCTAAAATATGGTACCAAGTGTATTTAAAAATTCTAAAAATCAAAATTTGTATTTATGCATAGTTTAAGCATAAAAATAGACATTACATTTTGGTACATTGTTCAGGTGCTTAAATAAAAACTATATATTTGGTATATTCGGGGTTCAATCAAACATGAAACGCCGGCAATAAAAATCAGTTTTATGTAGGTTATCTATATTTATACTGAATTTTTGTTTCAGATGTCTGTGTTCATTGGACCAGTGTTTGTGGTGCTACTTTCCGTTTTCGGATTCGCTATAAGGTTCCCAGACATACCCTCCATGTATGTCTGGCTTCACCATTTCAGTTTCATTAGGGCGTCGTTCCAGAGTATTTTGTACTCACTGTACGGGCTCGGCAGAGGCGTTTTACCGTGCTCCGACGAAATGTACTGCCATTACAAGAATCCAGTGAAGTTTCTCACCGAAATGGAATTCGCCCGAGTTAACATTTATCCTGAATTTGTCTACATATGCTCTTTTTTCTTATGCACTTATGTGCTAACAACAACTGTCATATGGTACAGGCTGAACAAACGTTAGATCTCACTCGAAACCATCATACCCGCAATAAGATTGACGAGACCTCACATGTATCACCAAAGTGGTTTTTTTTCTGATATGTATCATATTTAGCCATTTAGGTATTATATGTTATAGTTATTTATGTGTGAAGTATGTTTAATGCAATTATTGTATTATGTCACAAAAATATAAATTATTTGATCATAAATTATTATGTATGTATATAACGTAATTTGAAAATCAAATTATTAATTTACAAAACCCTCTTAAGAGGGCGCTACCCATGCATTTGTTATCGCCATCTTATGCTGACAATCTGTTAGTTCTGATATTATTATAAATTGACCTACTATCAAACTTTTAGGTAAGAACATCATCTGTGCTTAAGCGTTGTCAATTTTTTCGATATTTTAATTTTCAAGCGAGAAATGAGCATTTTTAATTTTTGATATTTCACGCATCCATATCTTTCATGAAAATTAAAATATCGAAAAAATCTATAATCTATCCTACCACCCCAATCTTTTAATAAAAAACAATCAACCCTTTCCATTCTGGAAAATACCCTATAAAGCAACTAGTGTCATGATATTCTTCTCAATAGCTAAAATAATATTGTTTGTACAAAGCTAATGCGTTAAAATACTAAATAACTGTTAAATAGGTGTGATTACCAATGGGTGGCTTCTGCCATCAAAAATTTAATTTGTATATATTTTACACTTTTCAATTTTTACTCATTGTTCTTTACAGAATATATTGTAAGTACCATAATGAAATAAAAATGAAAAATAAAATGAGCTAATTGGTTTGCCCTTGTGATGTTTGCAAACTGTTGATGCTCCGCCGTAGATTAACATTCATAGTATTGTAATCGTGTTCCTAAAAACCTGTGTTTTAAATTATTTTAATATTATTATTAAAAGTGTTCAGAGCGAGCTATGTATTAAACACTTTTTTGTCCCGCCAAACTATTTGTCATATTTTACAATATACAATTTATAATTTGTTATGACGTGTTATTGTTAAGTTTTTTCTGCATACATATATTATATTATTATTCTGCAGTATTAAATTATAACGAAGCGTTTGAAATCTTTTAAGAGTACCTCAATCGAAGTGAACAACGGATTTGATTGTACAATTTCATAATCGAAACATTTAAGTGCAACACTATATTCAAGTACTATAATAGTTAAAGGTGCCAGGAATCTCCTCAAAGGACAACAGCAAATAGTAATCTATGAGAAAGAAAATAATCCATTCATAAATTTATTGATCACGTCACCAATTATTTTATAATGCGTAGTGTCCCAAGTTTTCTGGTCACGTACTGCTACAGAACATAAAATGCGATTGTGCTAAGTCTCCTGAATGTATTAAAAACCAAACGAAGTTTCGTTACACTCGCATTTATTAACAAGTTAACAACTTGTGTACATCCACAAAATGTTTTTAACAAAAATAACAGAAATTTAAATAATTTAATTTAAACAATAAACATAATAAATTACATTAAAAATAATAAATAATAACACAATTAAGAATAAGTCAAATCGGTTTACCATCACAAGATTAAAATATTAGTTCCCTTGAAACTTGACATAAAAATATTAATAGTTTATTTTTGGTGCTAATAACAAATTAATATTGCTAAGATATGGTTGTTAATCTTAACTTGAAATGTCAACAAATGGAGTCTTCACTGCCAGTACACGGTTACTTAACCTCTTCAGTAATGTGAAGAGGATACAACTTCAGAGGTCTTCCTTCATTTCATCCGGTTCATCGAAAGGAGCACTACTTTTGGTTATCAGATAAAAATCACCTCTCATCCTAAAAATAATAGAAATGTCATTCATGCTGTGTTTATTATTTGATAACCTATATACCTATCAAATGTCTAAAATATTACAGGATTCTGAGCGGAGAGTAGAATGTATTTGTTCTACAATGATGTGTTTTTTGTCTATTTTTATTTTGTTCAAGATACTATTAAAACTTATTTTAAGCTTTTTATATAGTTACAGTTTAAATAGAGTGTGTCAGTGGTATTGACTTAAGTAAATATAACAACCATATGCTTAAAATATAATAATATAAATATTATAAGAATATAATATATTCAATGTTTATGATAAAAATTCTTCCAAATTATTTTTAAATATAAATATTTATAGTAGGTATCACAATACATAATATATTATACACTGAAAAATATCTTTAGAAATAAAAATTGACGAACAGTTTCTGCTCAGAATTGTTTTTGTACGAATGGTTTATAATAAAATTCAAATCCAACACAACCAAATCAGTGACCAATTCAAAGCCTATATTATTACACATCAGGGTGACTTTCACGATATTTTTAACTGCATGTAATCTTCAAATTAATAAATATTATTATGTAATTTATCTTAGAGTATTACGTCAGTTGTATAAAAACAATACATTTAGGATAACTATAAGATTTTGATTACGAATTTCGAGATTCCCGTTAAAATTTTTTACGGATTGGGTAACCAACTTTTTAAAGTGATATTTAATTATATTAGTTATATTTGTTATATTTAGTTATATATATATATTTATATTTATTAGCAGTTTTGAAATCTAAGAGGATGGGTTTTTGAACAATTACTTTATAATCTAGGCGACTAGGCGTAACCTACATTATGTATACTATACTATATCTGCATAGTCTGACATCGTCTGGGTTAACATAAATCTATCTTTCCATCGTTTTACGTTTTATATACGCATTATATAATAATATAATATTTTAATGTTAAACCAAAAAACTGGAGACAGATACAACGAACCCTTAAAATCAGCAAATATTGTTAAGATTGGTATTCGTCTTAGAATGTTTACACAAAAAATAAAATATTCAGAATTTTAAGAAAGCAAATCACGATTGCAAATTATAAAAGTAATCATTGTTATTATGTTCATAAGTAATAAGTATTTTATTAAAATATATTTGTAAGAATCGGGCGAAATTTTTTTCGGGAGGAGGACACCCACACCCCCCCCCCCCTTCAGACAAACCAATATAAATGTATATACTTATATAAACATATAGATCATAAGTTATTTAAAAAATATATATTTTATTAAACATCTCATGCTTTCCACTAACTTGGGCGAAGCGCTGTGTCCCATTGGCGTTGAAACGTCACTGTCACAGTTGTACTCCACATAATCTTTCCAGGACTTGCACTTATGCCCCATCATCGAATCGGGGTGGTACACCGAATCTTCGTACAGTATATACGCCCTCGAGTGGCTGCAGCCGACTGAGTTAGAAAGACGATCATTATTCGCGGGTGAAGAAGGGACGTGGTATAATTTCATTGTTATTTGATATTATTATATCCTCATGGTATTTGTCACGAATTTTACGTTCTTAATTTCCTGTTTTATTTTTTAACGCTGTACCTAACTGAATATGACTATTTGGGAGTCGACCGGAGACTAAGCCAATACAATTTTAAATCGTCTTCCGGTAATTACCGCGGTAAGCTTTATCCCAAACACGTTGTTACCATATATAGCCCAAACTTACATATTTTATAGACTTTTATACTTACCGAGTCCGAATATCCTTTCGAGCTTCATACCGTCGTAGCAGCCAGGTTGAGGCACACTGCCGCCGTTCGGGAAGAAGTCTGCGTGCCCCACCGAGTGATAAATGCCCGTGGATCCACCCGCCGTGTGGATAACGTCCACGAACAGAGCGTCCGATTTTTTCAGTCCTTTTTTCTGCAGCTTTGCAAACTCAAAGCCCGGCCCCGCAGGATCAAGACCTAAGGTGAGATGTTATTTTCTAAATCATCATTCGAAGACCAACCATTGCACAGTCCTAACATCGATTCTTGCACATTGCTCACCCGTTATCCTTCCTATCTTGCCCGACTTCATAAGGGACCCACACACTCCAGCAATGTGGGCACCAAGGCTGTGCCCTATCAGGTGTATGTCCGCTGGTTTGATGACGCCGAGGTCCACGATATTTTTCAACACCCTGGACAGTCTGGCCCCTATTTTTGACGTCATCAATACCGGCAACAAGTAATTCCGGAATGATGCTATGCCACCCCAGTCCACGGTTATCACGTTGTATCCGCCGACCTTTACGTAAGCTGCTTGAAAATATATCAAAATATACTTATACATATTATATTCATCCTGCGTCATCCACCTGGCCAACTATATTTCTACTTAATAGTATTATAGATGAACAAGAGAAAAATTAATGTCAGTTTATAATGAAGTGTGTCCGTAACAAATCGATTGGTAAACATTTTATTTTTTGAATTGAAACTTCTTTACTCCAAAAATGTGTGTAACGCTGAGAGCATGACAGTATGCTTTGAACAACTGAGCGTCACAATAATATTTCCGAAATCGACTTGAATAAATACCTTTATATGGGTATAACCCGCTAAGATCATGTTAATTTTGGGTTTTTAGCGCAATATAGGTTTTTTTAGTGCTCAGTGTTCACTGATAACAAGTTCTAAAATAATGAGACATGCAATAAATATTGAATCGTGATCTAAACATTAAGTAGACAGACATTATAAATACAGACTTATTTTATTTGTTTCGTTACTTTACATTATTTGAATTTAAAAAACTGGTATAAAATATACAGATTTTGAAGTTCGACATTCGAAGTTGAAGGAACAGTGTAAAAAACTGCTTAACTCACAGCGGTCCCGACCGTATACACTTTTTTTCAGCTATACATTTTACCTGTTTTGATACAAGACACGCCATCCTCGTGTATGATGGAGTCGAGCCATCCGTGTATGATCACTTTTAAAGGCAAATCCGGAATCCAATGTTTTGATAGTTCGTATTCGTGATTGAATTTTATTTTTATCGACTTATCGTTACCAATTTTCCTAAAATCGAAAGCCTCAATTAATCTTAACTTCAATGTCGATACAAACACTCTTATCATATATAAGAATTATATTTTTGTAGTATAATTGTACTGTATAGTAATTAGTAGGTAGTATTGTATTAAAAGCAGGCACGTACTTCAAAAACTACCTAGGTATATTAATTATCTGCAGATTTGATTTAATATTATAATATTTATTAATACCTATACATACATTATCAGCAAACTAAATCAAAAATTATCTCATGTTCTATTTTTATTTTATTTTAAATTAGTTAATTACCCAAATAATTATTAACGAATACACCAGGCAAACTATATATTTTAATGTTGGTGTGTACCTACGTGCATTTTCAGATTTTATGTGTCTAGAATAATGGACCAAGAAAACCCTATCCAGCTGGAGATTCGAACCTCCAATTCGCGATATTAAACTTAAATGTTGATCTTCAATGATTGTTGAAATCGCACTGATGAGTTTTGATATAGTAAGCTTATCTTGGTTAGTAATACTTAATACCTATACAATCTAATTATAATTTTACGTCACTCTATCACCGTGTTCGTGCGTGAATCAATAATTGCATTTTAGCATAATTAAAAATAATAAAAATAATTGATTTGACATTGGTAGTCAACGAAATTGATAACATGATTATTATTTTTGAATCTCAATGTTGCTGAAGTTGGTCAATTATATTAAAATATTTATAATCCATCTATGGAATGTAAACCATGAAGCATTTGTCTGAGTAACCTTAGCTCAAAATAGATTGTGCAGTTATGTATTAGCCATAAGGTACCTATATGGCTGAATGGCTATATGTTAATTTATTGTTTTCAAAATTAATAGTATCGGAACAATAGTCTCACACACCCACGATGCAATGGCCCACTTAACTCTTGAATTAGCATCACTGTATTTATTGTTTTTTTTGTTTTTATTTTGACCGTGTGTATATAAAATGGGTTTATTGTTTATGCTGTCGTTTCTACTTCTCCCTTATAAGTCATTACAAATCATAAAAAAGCGTTTTAGCGAGTACTTAACTACTTAACAACGACAATATAATATGCTTAAAATTTACGTTCAGGAGCACTGAAGAATATTTTACCTCACACAATTTTACACTTCGAAAGAATATTACGTTCCACTTAAAAACGCATAGCTGGCACATAACAATAATCAAGTTAATGTTGTCTACATTGTATGTATACATAATAGATATATGTTTTATCTGCCCGCCTCGTGATTTTTTTCCTGTTCAATATTGAACCGGCTGAATATATTTTACTGCTCAATGTCAGTGGTTCTTAAGCTATGGACAGCAGCCATCTCACCACGGGGGTCCACTCATGCCATAAATCCGTGACGCTATCGGTGGTTCCGACTACGGACGATTGGTGTTATGAATGAGATTTATCGTACAAAATTTTATTTAAAAAAATAATCGAAAGAAAATTTGGAAGGGTATCTGTGGTTTGAAAAATTCTTATATTTAGGGTCCACGTACTTAGAAAGCTTAAGAACCACTGGCTTGTACTATTACTAATATTATTATTATTAATATTATTAGATCATGGTGTTACATACGAATTCCAGTATCTGATGTCCACGTTTTTATCGTTGACAGACAACGTTTGTATGTATTTTGCATCAAACCCATCCCATCTGACGACCGCTTTTTGTACGAAACGCAAAGTACTCCTCACGAAACATGCTAGAGAGGACAAACACACATAGAATACTCAGAAAATATCATGCCAAATATTATAGTATTAATAAGAATACGTGTATTAGACGCGATTACTGCGCACAGTAAAATGGTGAAATCCTTAACATATTCGATTCCGTCAAGGTTGAGGGCCAGCTCTTAAGATTTTGTAATGTCACTTAATGGTATAATTATTAATAATTTATATATAATGAATGGTGAGTGGGTAAAAGAGAACAAGTCAAAATCACTACTTTTCTAGAAACGAAAAAATGTAGGTATCGTTTATTAATGGGGATTTAGTAAATTACATAATATACCTACATAAAAAAAATGTATTTATGATTATTTTTTTTATATTAAATTTCTTTTTTGGGGGGGGGGGGGGGGTTATAAGGCTTCAACATCTAAGGTCATTAGCGATTAGCCTATACAAGTTACATATTGATCTTAACACTATGTTGGCACACTATATTGAGGGAGTTTATGAAATATATTATTATTATTATTTATATTTTTTTTTATAATCGATCAGTTGTTTGATTAATTGCGTGATTTTTGACGTTAAGAATGTGGTGGAGCATATTAGCTGGTGGATATTGGAGAGAGCTCGGCGAGGTGGGTGTATACAATATTATGGGTGAATAGACTTTGAAATCAAAAACTAGACTATAATAATATAACATAGTGGACTAATAAGGGGTTGTTATACTGATGTACACTCTACCCGAAGTTTAATGGGATTTGAAACTACTCACAGGGTAGATACCTACCTATAAACGTAAACAGGTGGTGAATACGTGAGACTATATGACACACTATCGACACATAAACGCGGTATGTGTACGTATCGCCTCTCCGTTGTTCAAACCGACAAACCCTCATAGTGTGAGTGGCCGACGTCTACGTTTGTTTTGCTTACAAACTATGATATTCTTTTGACTACTATAAAAAGTTATGTCAGACGGAATTTCGAGCGATGCGACCAGTTTTTCTATTCAGTTACAATATGTGGGATAGTCAAAACTTTTGCCCCCCCCCCCCCTATCAAAACTAAAATGATATCACCACCTATCTATTATACAAAGCGGCCAAAGCTAATCGATATGACGACAATTTTATGAGTAGTGATTACGACATTCCGATACAATTATCACGAGACCATCGTCGTCTGTGCATATAATAATATTATGACGAAAGTAAATTTTTTCTCTGCTACCCTTTTTTACACCGATTTACCGTTGTTCTGTTGGACCACGAGCACGAGAATTGTCGTCGTGAAGTTGAGCAGCATCCTTCGGCGCGTTTGACGAGGCGATATCAACAAGTGCGATCGAAAATCGGATACGATAATTTATACCGTACACACCATCTATGAAATATGTGTTTGCAAAAATCGACGGCTCTGGCCCGGACTGCTGTACTCGATCGGTTTCGTCATAGTCATTTCGAACATATTATTACTATTGTTTCCGGCGTTAAATTTTTACGAAAAAATGTATTATTATTATTATTATTATTAATAACAATCGGTTCGCTTACGCCGCCGCCCTTCGGCGTACTGCACAACGACAACAATTACCTATATAGGTATAGGTGTCGTCACTTAACCCGATGGAACGCGATATAATTGACGGAAACACATTTGAACGATATATTATTATTATTATTATTATTATTATTCCATTATTATTATAATTTTTATTATTGCAACGCATTACCGCGGGATCGGTGTGGGCACAGCTCGTTTGGATTTTACACGGTACGACACATTTGCGTGACGTCTGCGGTGTACGCTAGTAACGAACGAAACGTAATAGTATAATATTTCACACATTACCGCGATGCGCAGTACGATAATGATTGATAATAACATGACAATTACTACAATACTAATTATCATTCCGAGCCGTTTGCTGAACTCGACACTAACTCGATAATATGATATTATATAGAACACCGCCGACGTGTGGCATAACATTTGGGAGTAACGAAATATTCGGCTAATTTTCTTTTTCCGGTAAGCGGCGTCCGTTTATCGTAATAATAATTATTGTTGTAATCGATAATAATTATAATAAAAATAATAATAATAATATTAAGCCAATACCATACTCGACGTTTCACCGAAAAACTTAAGTAAAATTACCTAGGTAAAAAGTAGGTAGATATTGTCTTACCTATTGATATAATAACGCACTGCGAAAAGTAGAAACACCCGAAGGTCCCGCTGCGGTCGCCAACTGTCTAAAAATTGTATTATATCAGTTTATCGACAGAAAATTATAACATAATCATCGTAATTACAGCAGTAATAATATATAAATTATTATAAATTGTTTAGTTCGAGATAGCAGTTGTAGTGCGTTCATTATCCAAATCGTTTCAGCTACAACAATCAGCAATCAATGTGCGTACGTATAGGTACAGTCATATTGTAATTATTTTTTATTAAACAGCGGTGCGATACTTACTGTGATTATCGTTTAAATTTTTAAAGGCGCGTTTAATCTATACGGTGATTCACTGATTCATCAACCATGTCCACCCCCATTGTTTCGTTTAATAATGAATTTGTTCAAACTTGGAATTTTCAAATACCACATATACCAATTGTTGAGATTTTTTTTTCTACCTGTGGTGATACAAACTTTTGTTTTTAAAATAATAACCCGTTTTTTCACTGTAAATTATTTAGTCCATAATTTTTTTCAAAATTTTAATTTACCTTATTCAAAATTCAAACGAATAATTTTTCAGGCGTTCAAATGTTTAAAGTACTATGGGATAGTAGTCCTTAAAAATTGTTTTATAATTAGGTATATAAAATAAGTCCACCTAATATCTGATCTGGTATTTATTATGCTTGGATCATTTAAATAGATTATAAATACTGATATATTAATGTAACATAGTATAATTTTCAAAAAATGTCATTGAATGTTTCAAAAATGTGGCCGAGCGTGATTACTGCTTAGAGAATCATCCTGTATATATGAGTCATCCGAGCGATTTTAATACATTTGATGACCTTAATAATAAACGATGATTTTAGGCATCACTACGTCTGTGCTGCGATATCGTGAAATCAAAGTGTAATGTGAAGAAAAGCCATGATTACATTTTTTTGACGCCCGAATAAAATTAATACGGTCGGCTGACAATGCACATTTAAAGTTCACTAAGTTCAGTATAAACATTTAGATAACCAACCAATTGTCGCGTCGATATGCGGTTACTATCTAGGTAGCTATGTTCATTTCGGAAAAAATGTAAACATTTCAATTTATTTTAGTCAGAAATCATTAGATAATTATGTTGTTGTCTATAAACTAGTTTTAACTAACCATATCATTGTATTACAATTAAATTATTATTTTAATAATGACAAACTATATAGCCAATACAGTTTTACTGTAATAATATCAAGTACGACGAACATCCACTGAACATTTCATAAATTAATGCATTTAATAAAACAGTTTATTATTAAATATGATTAGTAAGTAGTTTGTGCACAATAAATCGATTAATTTATTAAATTTTAATGGATCATTAAATTAATCAGTTTTTTTTAGTACAGCCGGGCATAAATGAAAATTCTGTTCCAAGAAATAAGAATAAATCATTATTCGTTTATTTGCGTTCCATTACGCTATAGGTAGTATAAATAAATATTAGTAATTTATTAACACTAACATTTTTAAGAGAATCAAAAAAGTTGCTATGCTGTATAATAGTTGCAGGTGTTTGGCGTATATCATTGAGTAGATGACATATAAGTTCAATGATAAATTATTGTAAACGATGAAAAACCATTCGCAGTAGAGACTGTAAATATCCATATAATACAGGGATATTTTTTAGTATGTAATCTAAATGATCATAAAATATTTATGTATACTTACTTTAAACTTTTTTTAAAATTTTTATGAGAAAACCCTATGAGAAACCTTATAGTTGACCTTTTCAATCATTTTTTAATAAAAGTCATAATAATTAATATATATATTGTCGTATTACCTACTAGTTGTACTTAATCATCAAATACCTAATGTTCAGTAATATGTAACCTAGAATTAAAAAAATGTGTATTTTAAGACTCTTAAACGTAGGAATAGATAGTAATTAGGAAAGATCATAAAAATCGAAAGAAATTGTTTACAAAGGGGGGGGGGGGATTAAAATCACTGCTGAATAAAAATCACACATTCACCAAAGTTATAAGAGCCTCTTAAAAATAGTAAGTTGGGTTTCGGCATCTCTTACTAATGTCTCGAACATACCGTTCTAAAATTTTAAAAACGAATTCATCTCGTACATTTCTGCAGTGTAACCTAACTACATAGTGCATAGGTATAGTGGTATACATTATAGTAAAAGTAATGTCTAATAAGTATTAAGTAGCCGTAAGTAGTACAGTTTTATCACATATAGGTAATTCTTATAGTACATAAATATTACCAAATTAAGTACCCCTTAATAATGGCTAGCGTTTTAGGGTCACTTGAATACCGTAGAAAAAAGTTTTCTAAAGCAGTAATAAGTGATTTTATTTTTGATAATAGAAATTTGTTGTACATTATATAATTTTTGTTGGTTATGGGCAATAAGTGGATAACAATATTTGAATAATGAATATACGTAAACGATGAGGTCCTATTCAACCCTTATTGACAGTAATTATTGACCAAGTGGAGCATGCTTAGCTGTAGCACATACTATAATACCTAAGGATTACAACTTCAACTATAAAATCAATTGTTTTGTGTTGAAGATTTCAATACATAATTTAATACATTAACAAATATTGATAAATATTGTTTATTTGCTTTTGGTGAATAAGACTATGTACAAACAACGAAAAAAAATTGTATTCATAGCATGTATTGTACCTCTACAATTGATTATTATAATATGACATGTTTTTTAGTTTGAACGTATTCATTATTCTATTTGTAATATTACATAGTCGTATAAATAAGCTTAAAAAAAACCAAAAGGACTCGATAGGTTGGTCTTCAAGTAGAAATCACCCAGAGCCAGATCACTAGAAAATAGCAACATTAATTATTGATTAGATTTATTGACGCAGATACCTAATCACAAAGTGTAAATTAAAATATAAAAAAGTGATTTAATAACTAATCACGTCAAATAACTGTCTATTAGTTACTGTTTCGATTTGTACAATCGATTCTCATGAGATTTTATTATTTAATCCAAACTATTCAGAATCAGAATTATTAATCAATGTACCTAATAGGTAGGTAAATGCATTCTTGCTTATAAAACAATATGTGTAGGTTTATGTCACCTATGTAATTATTATCGTCCGATAAAAGTCGTGATCAAAATACTAAAATAATTGAAATTTCTGTACGAAAAATAGTATCATTGATTATTAATCCAAGTACTGAGTACAATAAATATTAATTATGTAATCAATGAAGGTCTCAGACATACTATGTAATTAGTTTGATAAATACCTACCCTACGTAGGTATGGATTTCAAATGTTTACATTTTTCTCTAAAAATGTGATTTAGGAACATTGGATTAACTATTAAAGTTAAATCGTTTGCAATAATTATTGACCATTATGGATATTGATTCCAGCCGCCCAGCTCTTTTTGGATATAATATATTCACCTGTATGTTGCGTCGTGTCCCATCAGTGTTTTAGAGTTGTTTACACACTTGTTCGACATAAAGGCCGACCACGCATTACATCGTGTAGCGACTAAAGATTCTCTATTATACACTGAGTCGGCATAGAGATCATAGGCTCTCGAATGACTGCCAAGTACTGTAATCAATTCAATAATGGTATAAGTTATTGATATGTACGGTTGAGTACGGTTAATTATTTAATAGAGTTATTTAAAATTGCCGTGATACATTGGCAGGTACATTAGTTTTAATACGTGCACATTTTCGTGACTTTGAGAGGTACAATGTGTTTACATTCTGTGTATAGATTATAGATACGTAGGTACATAATTTTCACCAAATTAGCGTTAGATTAAAATATTAAATTTTATATTGGAATAAATTCTCATATTTGATATACATTTATTTGCAAATATCAAATATGAAACTAATTTATTCATTATTACAAAAAAAATGTAGAAAATAATAATTTATATTTATAAATGTTTCATAATAAATACTTTATCTCCAATAAATATTTCTGAACAAGTGGATAACATTTGCTTCAAAAACGATTTATTAATTTTTGCTAAACAATATCATTATTTAAACTTGTTTTTTAAACGACAAAGTGCACAGGTAGGTACTCACTGGCATCTACCATCTTGAACAACAAGAGATCATATCCTGGTTGTGGCGCTACTCCACCGTTGGGATAGAAATCGACGTGGCCCATACTATCCATAAAACCAAGAGTCCCTCCAGCAGTGTGTATCACGTCCACAAACTCGGCATCGTCTTTGCTCAAGCGTTCTTTCTGGATAGGAATATTCTCAAACCCCGGGGAGGCTGGATCCAAACCTATTAAATCACGGAGGTATAAAATACTGTGTTATATATTATGCTCTCGCGTGAACTGTAAATATGAACTTAATTCATTGGTTACACACATACGTAAGGTATGATTAAGGAACCTATGCAAAAAAAAGATTGAGTACTATGGTAAAAATGTATAAGACAAGCATAAACAATGAACACTCCCGACTTAATGTATAACAGCTCATAGGCGCAATAGATATTTCACAAATAAAAAAAATGTTACCAAAACAAATTAATAACCATCATTGACATCATCAGGCGCTCAAAAGAATGTCTCGTTTTCCAACTATAGAATCTTATTTAACATTATTTTATTTTTAATTGTATTTTAACCATAGTTGTGTAGAAGTAATATTCACTATATAGTATATATATATATTATATATATACAGTACCCTACGTATAGTCAAACGTTAAATGATGCATTTGAAAATTGTTTAATGTATATTTGTGACTATACCCTTCTATTTAATTTATATTGGCAAGCTGATCACAAAATATTCATTTTTAATCAAAGCGACCGCGACTGTCATGACTCACGAATGTCATGTTTTTTTTTTTTAGTCCGGTTAATAATTAAGCGTTGGTCAATATGTACTTTGAGTGTTGTTTTGGAATCAAACATTTGGTTACAATAATAAATTACTTGATCATTATTTAACATTTAGTATATAATCTAGTCTGCCGGGGAATCGTAAGTTCCTGTTGTAGGTAAATAATTACACACGTTAATTCCTGCATGATATGAGATGTGTAAATCCCAACACGAATATAAAAATGAGATAATATGTTAATTCCTACACCAATCGTACACGTATCTTAAACAATTACACTGATCTTGTATCTGTGATTATTGGAATATACTAATAATTACAATAGTGTGAAGTAGGCCAAATTATAAAATGTATGATATATACCTATTATGATTTTTTTTAAGACAGTATCATCAGTTTGATAACTTATAATAATATATTTTTCTACAGTAGGATCTTACACATGTCGCTTTTTTCACCATGTAGAAACCAACGTATGTATTTTGTTTACTTGCTAGGAACTTAAATTCACCCAAACTGCTCACCGGTGATCCTGCCGATTTTTCCCGACTTAAAATTAGAACCACACGACCCCATGACGTGGGCACCGAGACTGTGGCCTAATAAATGTATGTCAGACGCTTGTGTCCCTGTGTATGCGACCATACGATCCAAAAATTCGGCGATCACTTTACCCACGGGTGCGGTCAGAATAGCCGGCTTGTGATAGATGATATCTTCTGCGATCTTGCTCCAATCCACCGTGACCACGTTGTACCCTCCAACATCGACATAAGCTAGAAAATATTATGTAAACATATTGTCATTTGTCAGAGGCTAACATCATCGCATGGTTTGGGAATTTGGGATATTATACTTTATAGGTAGGTAGTAGGTACCTACTTATAACACAGATTACACAAACATTTTTATGTAGTCTGCAGTGCTGTATGGACAACATAATTTTGTATTAGTTTATTTGATCGTACACCCGTCACCTGAGCAATTCATATTTTTTTTTTTTTTTATTGATCCTTAGCTTTGGTGACAAGGATTATTAGCTTTATACCTACATTATATTTTATTTACTTTTGGTAACAATTCAATTCATAATTAATTAAATATTTAAATATGGTTTATCATTTATATCGTTGACCTTAAGATATTATGCTAAATCGTGCTTACAGGCACGATTACAACAATCAGCGGCTAACATACAACGTACCGGTTTTAATGACAAACACTCCAGTGCAATTGTCGTCTGACGCAAGCCATCCGTGAGTAATGACTTTTAAAGGTAAATCATCAATCCAATAGTCGAGTACACTTGATTCATTACCAAATTCAATTTCTATTGGCTTATCATTTCCAAGAATACTATTTTGATAAATAAATGTCTATTTTCAAAATATTGTCAAGTGTAAACTTAAAAATAAAACGATGATAATATTATTTTTACATTTAAAAATCAATATTTTAAAATTTTAAAATAGATGACTTTTATACAAAAATCAATATCTTAATATTGAATTAATGATATATTATTTATTTCATATACTTTGTCCAAATATTATATTATTGTATCATAAGTTGATTGGTCTTAACAAATATTATGATCACACCTAATTTTTAATTCGAGCTTTTCAGACAAACTAGTTGAAATACTCGACAATATATTTTTATAGTGCGCGAGGGTAGCATCTGGGTAATATAATGTTTATGATTTATTTAATTTATTATGATTAGCATCTCACTTGTTAAAATGATCAAGTCCTATCTATACATATTTATAAGTATATATATTTATAATATGTGTATAATGCACCGATAACAATAGAACTGATATTATTATATTATAATACTAACCATATGTCTTATATTTTCATATTCAACAAATGTCAACTAGATCAAAAATAGTCAAATGTTTTTCGAGTGTTATACCGCGTATAGTAGTATATAACAACCAACAAAATGATGAAAATTAAAACGTGTGTTAATCAATTTTAATATATTCTATGGTTATTACTTATTGTATGCTATTCAATGAAAATTATAAGCACTATGTATGCAAGTCTAGTAGCTATACTTTTAATAGAAAAAGTCAAAACAACAGAATTATAAAATATGAATAGATTACGTGTTGTAATATTTGTCGTTTCGCACGTAAATGACCTATCTATATTATACTATAGGTAGTAGACTTTTTTAATTTTTTTAATTTTGATATTATTGTTATATATTGTACAGATTGTTTTGTTGACATGATAATCACGTGTTTAAACAAAACACAACTACTCCGAAGTTCGTGCATACGTACTAGTTCCAATAGAGGAAATCCAAATCATGTCCATTGACAAATAATTTTTGTTTGATATCTCTTCGGGAACTGTAAATGAGATCATTTGGAGTATCGTCATCTTTTCGTCTGAATATTAGAAACTGAGCTAGAATGTGAGAATAATATTATAATATGTCATAAAATATTTTTATTTTTTATTTTTTACACTAATAAGACAAATATAATATAATATTATAAGGAATTTTCTATTGATGAAAAAGAACCACAAGCAATTTATTTGATCTATAAACAATAAACATGAGTTAAACGAGTCTCATTTATCTATAATAATTGTATGCATTATCATATTATAATTTCGTTTAGATCGTGATCGACAACACGAATTAAGAATATATTATTAATTCATGATCTACAGTAATATATTATTACGGTTATCACAACTGTTTACCAACATAATATTATGTGTTTGAAGTGAAATCGAGTAAGAGTGTGTTATTATAGTTATATACAGACCGTAATGGATCAACTGGAACACCAAAAACAGGACTGTTGCAGCGGTTATTACGTTCATATTACCAAAACGAAAATGTTCGACACCGAATACTGTGACTATACATTTATACTTAAATAATGTATATATTATATATATTGTATATATATATATCTATTTTGGGAGTTAAGGTCCCGTTGTAGCTGACAAGTGCGCTTGTTTATATATTATTAATTATTTAAATTAGATTTACTCACAAACGTTTGCATATCTTGTGATTATGTTATTATTCGTTTTTTTTTTTTGAGGACCTAGGGCAATCTACTCTGCAATGATCGTGTGTTTACCTATATTTACGTACGTCCGAATCGACTCATTAGTTATTGCAATCAACCTGTACGCTACGGCTGTTGCCATAACAGACCAACAAAACAAATTTAACAACGTCCGATTCTTGAAATACGTATATCGATCGATTTTGAAACCTATACATATATATTATATATAGTCTAGTTAAATGATCAATGTTTTGAGCATGTGGTATGTGTTTGTTTAAATCATTGCAGACTTTCGTGATTATATTTTATTAAATGTGTTTTATACATGATTATGTACTTTAAACTGCAAATGTATATTATAAAATACGTAATACGCACATCGTCGTCATTCGTAGTGAACTTTAAAAATAGATTTTAGATTCTGAGCAGAGCGATTAATGTATTGATTTTACAATGATGTGTGTTCTTATATTTATTTTTTTTATTTTTTATTTTTGTTGTGTCTGTCATCGCGGTTTCTTGCAGTAAAAGTGCTTCGATTTTCTTCAATAGCAGATTTTCTGGTAGGAAAGTGAATCAAGTTGGTGCATTCGGGAGGTCATAATATTCCCAATAGTTCTCAAAAGCAATAGGAAAGAAAAAGAAAAAATTAAGGAAAAACTGGAATTTTTACGCAAGACTATTTTTCGGAAAAGCGATTTTGGTTTTTAGCATAACTCTAACAAAAATGACCTTAAATACATGAAATTTTCACTGGATATTTGTGTAAGCACTTTCTATACACCATAAAATGTTCAAAATATTTTGTTGAAATATTTATAGGCATATGAAATTTTCGTTTATTATTTGTTTTGTTTTTAAACTAATGCCGATAAAATTTTTTTGCTCGGTCAAATAACTTCAAAATGTAATTCAAGATTCTTCATAAGTTTTTGTTGGTGTAAATTAAGAAAAGAGTTGAGCGTATATCCACAATAATTTTTTATAAGTGTTTGAATTTAGATTTCGTAAAAATCACGAAAATTAGCAAATTATTTTGAGTTAGAAACTCATATAAAATTTTCATTTTATGTTATCTATGATTTAAAAATTTAATACAAGATTCATTATAAATTTGTATACTTTTATCAAAAAAAAATTCTACCAGAAAGTCAAAATGAATTTTTATGAGCGTTTGAAGTTGAAATTTTTACAACATTGGACATTCACTCGATTTCTCTCGTAGCGATTTTCTTTTTTTGTTGTAATTCAAAAACAAATTACTGTAGACACTTGAAATTTACACAAAATGTTTATTTCATCAATTCATATCATTTTTAAAATTTTAAAAATATTCTGGCTCGTTTTAGGCTGTTGATGGACATTTCAATTTTCCTTTTTTTCATTTTTTTTTCTTTGAATGTCAATAAAATTGTATTGGTTGGGTCAAAAAGCATGACAATTTAATGCTGGACCCTTGATAACTTGTTGTCATAGCAGTTGAAAAATATTAAAAATATATAAGCACGATTTTTTTTTTATATTCACTTAAAGTTCAAATTTTGACAATATTTATCAAATTGAAAATGATTTTGTGGTTAAAAATGTATAAAATTTTCAATTTTTATAGCTAAGAATTGAAAATTTAAAACAAGGTTCCACTTAAGCAGTTTTATTTGTAGCAGTTATTTTTTATAGACATTTTCAAATTTGGACAAATTTGCATGTTAATATAAAGAATAACGGTTATCATTTTGTTGTAATTCGGTTCCAAAACAGCCCAATTTTACATAGGTATATTCAATTTTTTCCAGCATCACTGATACTTTAAGAATAATATTAATTCAACTTACCGGCTACCATATTAATAATAGGTAATAACAATATAAAATATCCTGAACTGACATACCGTCTCCTCTCAGAATCGTTTTTCGTATACAATGATTTGGTATCATTGAATTCAAATTTAATACCATCCATTACAGAGACATCTTAGACACGTAATGTACAGCAGAATGACATGCACTTACCCGCTATTTTTTTTTTTGCTCATGATAATAAATTGTGAACAACGATTTAACGGTGTGTCAAAAATTATCGATCCTACTCATTGCACCATTCAAAACATACATTTTAATATTTTATTATACATTGCAATCAAAAAATGTAGGTAAGCGCCAGAATATTAGATAACCTATACCAAAAGCGATTCCAATATATAGTGGTAATACAACATTATGATATTTAAGTTATTTTGGTACCTATTTGTAGGAGACTTTGTGTCTTAGTGTTGATTTTTAGCGACATTTTAACAATCAACATATTTTAATTCGTCGTATCTAGTCATAAAAAGATTTTATAGACTTGAGAGGCGTGTTACAACTCCCAAGTCTATAGCCACTCATTCAGTAAGGCAAACGCATACGCAGTCATCAAATAAACCGTTGATGGATCATATCAAAATAACGAATCGTCGTGGAGCCATATAGGCCTATAGCAAAAAATAAAATTCTGTGACCATATTTATCTTTGAGTTAAAGATTTAACATCTGAGATCATTGCCCTAGGTTATTTTAGTAGGTTTATAACTGTGAGGAAGGGCATGGTTGGTAAGAACACTACGAACACGTGTATATGTCATGTGGCGAGGTTTTGTCGATAAAAATCAGGGTGGTCATCCATCCGGGAGCTAGTGACACTAGCTGATGCTTGACTTCAGAACACATTAGTGACTGATACGTCATCAGTAGTTGAACAGTTGGCCTTATGTGTTCTGTTGACCTTGACAGTTAAAATTAAAATAAAAAACAAACAAATCGAGCGAATTCATGGTATGATAAAAAATTAAACCAGGAAACCAGCTACTATAAAATAACTGTTTTTATAACATATTATGCTGATTATTTCATGAATGAAATGGAAATTAAATTTTTGTCGCACTCGGAAATTTTTAAAGCTAGTAAAATAGTTCAATGTTATATTATGTATATTATGACGTAGGTAGTCTAATATACTTATGTAGTAATATTAACAAATATTATTATTTATAAGTGTATATTAAAATTGTTTTCTCTTTCTAGGGTTTTACTATTAATTTTCTTACAATACAATTATAGCTGAAGATGGAGCATTTCCTTTTAAAAGATTTGTTGAATTTTACTACCCAGATGTAGAAAACTTTGATATTTCATTGGTCGAGCCAAAGTTGTGAGGGAGCAAACTAAGCAGAACTAATAAAGTTCCAAAATCAGCTGTTGAAGCTCTTATTGAGTGTGATACACCTATATTTCCTATTATTAAATTTAAAATTTTTAAAATTGTATGTATATCGCAAGGGTCTCCGCCACACCTGAATGGATGTTTTATTCTCTAAAAATAGTAAAGATGTATTTAAGAAATACCATGTCTGAAGTAAGAATAAGAAACTCTAATGTTTTGTTCATTGCGATTAAAAACTTGTCAAGCATTTTAATAATAATTAATTAATAACCATATTTTTGTCATAAAACAGGATAGATTGAACGAATTAACTATATTAGCTGCCCATAAATACATACAAATTAACATTGGGAAAATAATAAACAAACTAGCAAACATACATAGGAAATTGAATTTTGTTTTATAAATTGAACAATGAATGTTAATTACATTTGTATGTAAAATTGAATTGTGTACACAATTACGTTTAAAAAAATTAAAGCCCTAAAAGCGGGATGTTCTCTAACTTAATCACCGGGCAAAGCGCTCCTCCTTTTTATGTTTATTACAAAAATTGTATATCCTTTCTCCCGAACAAAATCATAACTACGAAACTAGTGTAATTAGTTGAGTCATATACGCCTATTCGCCATTCGGTACAGCTAGGTACCTACGTATAGATCATTATTATTATGTATTAACTGCGATTGCCAATGACACTACCGTAACACTAGCAAGCATAGTATTAATATACCCATCATAATATAGTGTTATCATAACTGCATGGTTTTAAAAATGACAAATAATGTTACACATGAAGACATGAAGCGTAATAACAAAACGATGAATTTATTTAAGTCAGCTGCGTTTGCAATAAAGCCAATATTGATTCAAATGGGTTTCTCTTTTTTACATGTCATACTATACAACCATACCAGTATTTTTCTACTTTTCCTTTTTTTTTGTGTTATTGAAAAATTAGATATTTATATCGTATTCGAAACAAATAATATTGAAACAGTTGCACGAATAATACTTATCAATACTTAAATTTTAAATTGCGTGGGATAAAATACATTCAGTAATATGGATTATGTATTGATTTAGCTCGATGAGTAAATTCACTTTTTTAGACTCGCGTTTTTAAATTGAATTCGTTACATAATTCGTTACTGATTCTTTAAAAATATCTAAACTAATATGTATTTAAATATCAATAGCGTGCCATCTGTGAAACGGTGTTACCTAACGGTACATTTTCCAGTTATAATTTTAAATGTCTACCTAGCATTACTTATTAGTCATTAGGTATATGTTATACGTAAAATAATTGTGTTTCACTGAATTTTCTGAATTTTCTATTTTCTGAACTGTATGTATTTATATATTGTAAGCTAAGTAAGACTAATAATCAGGAAAAAAGAAAACCCTCCACGACCTTCAGGATTTGGATTTTTTTTTTTTATATTATAATAACAATAACATACCTAATCGTTATTATTAAAATCTGCAGGTACCAGATATTTTACTAGGTGTGTTGTGTACAATAAATAATCAACCAGTTAGTGTTAATGAATTTATTTTTGAGTGTATATACCTTATATTGCAGGTACTTCGTACTTATATCTGTGTTACAATACTGATTTATGAAATTTAAAATTTGATGGATTTCAACAATCGATGAATTTAAGTATCTACCTATACAAATTATCTATACGAAAATACACATTATGATAACAAACATGTTAATTCATTTTTTATAGCTAGCTAAAACACTAGAATATTGGACTTTAAATTAATATACATTTATTTAAATTTAAAATTAAAAACGTTTACATAAATTACATAATATATCTATACATTACGCTTATACTTGGTGTAGGGATGAAAACATTTATATTACAAATATTAGTTTCTCATGAATACAACTAAATATATTACACATTAGTACTTATTATAAGGTGTTGTACTTCCGGTCTTCAAGAAAAAAACACCTCTAGCACTAGAAATAAAAAACGATAGGTATCAGGTATTATGGATGATGGTACGCAGATTAATAAATAATAAATACACAAGCATAGGAAAAATTGTTAATTATTTATCACATTAAATTAAATGTTTGTAAAGTTCATATTTATTTGGCTACTAATTATATAGTTAAATGTGCACCGATATAAATTAAAACAATATTTTTCTCAACTTCTTCCAATATTTGTTACCCAAATGTGCTATTTGAATGTTATGGTCACAAGTGTATTATAAAATGTAAATGAATACTGTTAACAATGTCTTTTACGTTGCCTTTGGTTATGCATCTGGTACCCCACATGCTGTTAATAATCAAGCTGTTTTTATAAAATGTGTAAAATAGTTTACTTTTTGTTAAGAGCTACTTGTATTACTTAACAATTTTATGAATAAAAAATCGCAACGTAAGTGGTTAACAATAACAAATTTAAATACTTATCATCGATCATCCAATAGAAGCTTATATCAAATATTTGAAGTATAATCTCACCTGGGTGATGTGTCATGTCCCATAAACTCAAGAGTGTTATTTTCACACTTGTTAGATTCATAATCATCCCACGAGGGACAGTTTACTGCGACTAAAGGATTGTACACTGAGTCTACATAAAGTTCATACGATCTTGAATGGCTACAATGCACTGTAATAAATTCAATATTATGATATTATAAATCGATGGTTGTAATTAATCAGTGGGATAGTTAGTGTTCTATAGGGTTAATTTATTCATATTATAATGTATAGTACTATATTATGTTTTGATTAGGTCAAATAATTGTATTGTTATTATAAAGTTACCTACCTATTGTTAATTCCGATAGTTTTGGTTAATTTGTTGTTTACCTATCACCATTTGGCAAATACCAATATAGATAGATAATACTAATGTATTATAATACATTACCTTCTAAAGAACAGTGCAGCACGCCACCTAGTTATGTGGAACCATCTTCAAGTAAAAAAGATTTTCCTTATGCACCTCCCTTTTATCTAAGCAGTGGCTACGATTTCAACACGCTCAAAAAATCTCTTTTTGACCTTGTCAATCCTTCAGGTATTATATTTAAAAATACTCCAAAGTATTTAATTATCCGCACTGACGGTGCCGTAAACTATAATTCAGTTCAATCTTATCTTGTGGCTAATGAGATGATAAAGTACCACACTTATCTGCCTAAACCCATGAAACCTTACGTCGTATATATAAGGCACCTCCACCCATCCACCACTGTTGAAGATATACAAGCTAGTTTAATTGATATGGGTCACGAAGTCATTCGGGTTTATAATGTTAAACATCATATCACAAAATGCCCTTTGCCTCTATTTAGAATCGATTTAAAAGTTGCTGAAAAAAATTGCGATATCCTCAAATTAGATTTGCTCCTGCACACTAGAATCAAAGTAGAGTTGCCCAAGAAAAAACGCTCCCCTCCACAATGTCATGATTGCCAGGCTTTTTATCATACTAGTAATTTCTGTCACCAATCCCCACGATGCGTCAAATGTGGAGATAATCATTACACCTCAGAATGTACCAAACCACCTTCAGAACCGGCCAAGTGTGCACTTTGTTTGGGATCACACACAGCCTCCTATAGAGGATGTCCAGTTTTTAAAAAACTAAATGATAACCGCAGCAAATCTCAATTATCTAAATCTATCCGTCTTCCGGTACTCAATCGAAATATTGTCACAAATACGTCAACTTATAAATCGCCAGATGTGGTTTGTGAAGATCACGCTCGGCAGCCTCATACAAAATCTTTTGCTGAAGCAGTCAAAATCGATAATTCCTCCATTGAAGCCTTCGCTACTATTCTTTCGCAATTTATATCTAATTTTAATTCCTTAATTAGCCCACTAATTTCCCTCCTTACCGAGGTTGTTCATAAACAGCTCTCTCCTTAGCTAAATTTTTCATTTTAAATATATCTAATACTTATCTCTCTATTACCTTTATTATTTAATCACACTGTATAATTTTATTACATAACACTGTCTGTTTTGCAAACTAATAACCTCCTATGATTTTATATTGTTGTCATGTTATACGTATAATCTTAAACTATTATGTTATCTACTTACTCCCAATATCTATTAATTGGTATATTAACTTTATTTTATTCGTATTATGTTATTACTATCCACATACTTTGTTATTATCTATATAACTCATATTTTATTTAATGTTGTAATCGTTGAACTGTAATAGTTTTAAGCTAAAAGTTCTAAAATAAAAAAAAAAAAAAAATTGTTGGTTTCTGTTAGGATATAAGGATTATCAGTTATAACTTTATAAGACTATATAAAATAAACTACAGATGACATGTATAAAATGTTTGTTGATTTAGTACTTTTATTATGTGGTTGAGCTACAACCCAAATTCTCCAAACTCAAAACAAGTGCTGTAATAAAATTTTATAACACAATGATACATATTGATTGGTTCAAGGATTACGACATAATAAGTACCGAGTCTACCTCCAATATCAGCAATTATACATTGTAACTCAAATCATCTTTTCAGATTTACTCAGACTTACTGAAATCTAGTAATTTGAATAGTGAATAGCATCCTGGTTGAGGCGCTAATCCAGTGTTGGGAAAAAAGTCAGCGTGGCCGATACTTTTTAAGAAGCCAACAGTCCCTCCTGAAGTGTGGATAATGTCCACAAACTGAGCATCTTTTTTGCTCAAGTGTGGTAAATTAAGGGATACGGTCTCGTATCCGGGTGCTGCTGGATCTAAACCTATGGAACACATCAATACAATATATACTTAAGGTTAAGTTTTTATGTTGTAAGTACCTCTCACGTACATTATCATGAAATAAAAATGTAATTTTAATTTTCCTAAATCTTATAAACACATAAGTACTCGTATATAAGTATGAACAATACAAAGTTGTCAAACCTGCATCAATAATAGTAATAGTAAATATTTTTTCTGAGACACTAGAGCTCTATGATACCGAACCTGGTTACCCTGTGGCAATGCGTCAGGCGGGGATGCGCAGAAGAACCGATTTTAGTCTGGCCGCTGTGCCTTCTCTCGCTGAACAGAGTATAGGTATCTATTTATTAATTTACTTTTGAAGTTTAACCAATTTTCATGTTTATGTCCATTAATGTAGTGTAGTGTAGTGTACCTACCTACTAGTTTGGTGTGTAGGTATCATAGAGTAATATTGCTCTATGATAGGTAATATACTATCCGACATTTGTTTTTTTATTTTATTAATTTTTTTAATTGTAACAATTTCATCTAGAAGGTAAATGACATGTGAAATGACATTATATTTAATTATTATTATAACACAACTTATTATTAAATGTCACCTATTATAATATAAATAGGTGTATATATTTTTAATTATTATTATTCACCTATTATTGTAAGTGGGTACGTATAACGACTGTTATGAGTCAATGACATCAAATCGTTTACAAAAAAATGTGTAGGACAATTTTGAATCCTATACTACAAGTTTACAATGTTAACATAAGATGTACTTTGTGTACCATTTTTCATGAAATACTCATCGTAATATATTGGATCCGCATATTATACGTAGTTAGAGGACACCAGCCATCACGTACGACATTTTAAAATCATATCAAGGTATTTCACTCGAATTAGTTTACAAAACTTTCAAAAAAATACCAAAAATGTCATCTGACTGTATAATTATATCATATTATTTAGAACAATTTAATAGCAATTCGAACTTTAAGGCCTCGAGGGTCAAGAATAGTTCTTGTTTTTTATCACTATAAAATCATGCTTCAGAAAATATTTATTGTCAACTAAATATTGGTTATGTATTTATTTTACTAAGTGCATTAAAGTGTATTAATATTCAAAATTTAGTCGGAGTAATAAATTAATAAATAATTATTTATTACTTTATGCTTTATCTTGTCGAAGTTGTAAATAACTTAACTAACACTTTCTAACAATTTGGTAGCTTCACACTATAAGAATATTATATCAAATGGCCCATAAGCCAACAAAGTCTTCGAATTTCAGTGTCATTACATGGTGTGGCTAATTGTCTCATAAATCAAAATATAATTTACATTAAAAATGATTTTAAATGCCTAAAGTTAAACATAAGACAGAACATAAATTTAACATTAAATGGAAAAAATCAAATTACATTAATAAATAGGTACCCAAAAACATGAAAATTATATTTACTTTAAAAATTAATACTTGGTTAACCGATATTTTTCATAGGTTTAGTTAAAGACAGTATTTTTGTTACGGAATTGCAAGCCTGTAATTTAATTTTTGAGGGTTTTTTTTTAAACAGTTATGATTTAAAATAATCATGTACAGTGTAATTTATTATACGTCCTGATAAGTTCTTACCGGTAATCCTACCGATTTTTCCCGATTTCAAATTAGAACCACATGATCCTACAACGTGAGCACCAAGACTGTGGCCTATTAAATGTATGTCCGATGGTTTTATTCCTGTGGCATCAACCAAACGATCCAAAAATGCAGCTAATGCAGAACCAACGGCATTGGTTAAGGATGCAGGAACTGGATACTTTGGATTATCTGCAATACTACTCCAATCTGCTGATATCACATTGAACCCACCGATGTCGACATATGCTAATAATTTGACGTTGAATATAATATTATTATTAATCATTAAGATCAAGAAAATTCTTGTATAGGTATTTTACTCAGGAAGTTGCAAGAATTGTTACTTATTTTATTATACCGGTATTAATGGTAAATACTCCAGTGTAGTTGTAGTCTGATGAAAGCCATCCATGAGTTATAACTTTTAAAGGTAAATCTTGTATCCAGTGCTCAAGTATACTTGTTTCATTACCACATCCTATTGGAATTCGTCTATCATTTCCAAGATCTCTATTTAAAAAAATTAAAAAACATTGTCTAAAAATTAAAATCATTTTCTTTGTGGTATACATACTATATTTGTTATTTATGCTATAGAAAATTATAATACAGATTTCTAAAAATGAAAATTTACTTGTTTATTTGTTTGCCCTCTATATATAGACTTAATAAGAATAATAATACTAATAATATTACATACGAATTGGAATAGAGAAACTTCAAGCTGGTTTCATCTATAGACTGTGGTGGTTTAAAATCTTCTTGACCTGAAATAATGAGATTTTTCATAGTATCTTTTTTTCTTGATTAAATGCTTCTATATGAACTAAAATTTAAAAATTGTTTCCTTGAATAATACATTATATATACATTATAATATTAAATATACATTATATATGTAGGTACAGTGTGCTCCCCAATTTAGGGAACACTGAATTCCTCAGTCGGATTATGTTGGCAAAATTAATTTTTTTTATAAACTAGTGGTGTATAAATACGCATTTTCAAATAAATTTCAAATTGTTAACTCTCACAGTAAGCGCATGCTCAATACAATTTGCATTTTCTTAAACGGCGTACGATATTTTAGTATCGAATAGACTAAATTTTTTAAAGTCATTTTGACTAGTTAACCATGGCTTTAAAACCAAAATTGACTGAATAAGAGCTGTTTAAATTTCAATAAATAATACATTTTTATGATTTTTTAAATGTATAAAACCATTTATAATTTATTTATTTTATTTATTTATTTTTAAATAATTAAATTGTGTATTATTGGTTACTTTTTGAATATTCTTACGTATTATAAACAAGATTAACTTGGTATTGAAATACAATTATTTATTAAAAATCGATTAGAATAGACAACAGTTGTTTTATGATTACACAATGAATTAGATAAATTATTCAAAGTTTGCTCCGTGGTTGTCGATGCATAATATTGAAAACGTTGTAGACATCCTCTATCAGTTGCTGACACTATTTGATTTTCAGCAAGGTTATAACAAGCAACCATGATTTTATTTTATTTTAGATTAACTGGTAGATCTGCTTAAATTATTGTTTTCAAAAGTCTCCATAAAAAAAATCAAGTGGAGTAATATCTGGAGATGCTTGCTGGCCATTCAATGGGTCCATAAGTTCCAAACTAATTTTCCAAATAATTGTATACCCATCCTATGTTAATCTTGTTTATAATACGTAAAAATATTCAGAATATAACCAATAATATATAATTATAAACGATTTTGAGTATTTTAATGAATCGTAAAAATGTATTATTTATTAAAATTTTAAAGACTCCTATTCAATCAATTTTGGTTTTAGAGCCATGGCCCATAGTTAATAGGTCAAAATGACTTAAAATCCAGTCTTTCCGAATGTGATATCTAAAATGCTGTTCGCAGTTTAAAAAAATGCAAAGTGTAATGCGCATGCGCTTTCGAGGGAGTTAACAATTTTTAATTTACCTGAAAATGTGCATTTATATACCTCTAGTTTGTAAAATAAAATCGATTTATTATAATATAATCAAGCCGGAAATTCAGTGTTCCTTAAATTGATGAACACACTGTACATGCAATATACATACATTAATATTTATGATATAAATATATAATATTATATTTGTGGTTATTTGATCTTTAAAATTATCCTTCTAAACAATAAATAAATAATACAATATCTTATAAGTCATACGAACCATTAACTATATGGATAACAATTAACAGAATGAGTGTTGCATTGTAGATGTTCATTTCTGATTCAGAAGCAAATGTACAAAATTGTACTTACTCCTTACTATTATGATACGAGACTATCTCAATTTCGCAGACAAGTGACTTTTTATATTTTATTGATAGTTCAACTTTGTTTACTAAAAAGATTTTTTTTTGAATAAACTATTTTATTTGACGTGTTTGTATATGTATGAATCATTATGATTGTCACAAATCAGCTATACCTTATTTTTTTATTATTACGAAAGAAGGTTTATTTACAATCTGTATTTATAGCAATACAATAAGCAAATATATCTACAACTGGCTGAACATATTATTTTAAACCGTATTTTTAATTTATTGATAATACGTGGGTTTAATTTTTTCCCAGACATATATTAAAGATTTATTTATGAATTTAAACGATTTTTCCATATTATAATGGTAACTATGTTGTACCTAATAAGTAATCCAAACAAATATAAATTATAGGGATTTGACAGATTTTGCTGATGCACTACCTATATCTAACCTATTATTTGAAAACTTAAAATTATAATTTAGAATTTTCTATAGGTACACAATACAATTTTAAAAATGAAGTGGGTAAGTGATCGCTCTGCTGGTTAGGTATCTAGAGAGACGAGAGTTACTGTGTACGCAACACGATTTTGAGCGAAGACGGTCGTTCAGCCTATAATATTACTTGAATTAAATTGTATGATATTATTGTGATTCAAATAATTTAATGTGGGAAGTGAAGGGTGAAAATAGGCGCTATTTTTCTTAGAATAAGAAGAAACAAATGAGAATGATTTCGTTTTTGTTGTAATTCAAAAATGAATCTGTAAAGACTTTAGAGACTTGAATATTCAACCAAATATTTATATTAGAGTTAAAAATTCTATATTAGACATGATATACATTTCAAAATATTGTGTCTCTTTTTATACTGTTTAGTATTTATTGACATTTTAAATATTTGTTTTATATTCTGAGCGGAGTGACTGATGTATTAGTTTTACAATGATTTGTGATTTTTATTTTTTTGGGGGGTCTGTTATCACGGTTTCCTGCAGTAAAAGTGCTTCGAGACACTTTGCCCAGTGCTCCATACCACCACAGTTAATAAGAGAGTTGAAATCCAAGCTAATGAATGAAAGCTATGCCATTGAATGCTGCAGCAATAGAACGAAGCTCGAGTAAAAGTTTAACTTACATGGACAGATAAACAAAATACATTTAAACCGGTACCATGATGTCTAACTTAACGAATGATATCATGATTTATTTTATTGAAGTGTGAAATACTCACTACGACTTTGCTTCAAATGATAATGAATGGCGGAATGTCTACATGAATATAGCGAGCGATATCAGTTATCCAAGATAAGTTAAAAATAATTACGATTTGTTATTAATTTCGAACCATACGAGCAGGCAAGGTAATTATAATTACCTTGCGATCAGGCATATCTTGTAACTTTGTGCCCACCGTGTCACCGCCCGAAGTTACCTACTCAGATAGAGGGAGTTCTTTTTTTTACCACCCAGATTCGATAGTGACATCGAATTATTCGAATTACACAAATAACGGTGGCATAATAATTCTAGTTCAGCAACCTATCGATTTTTTGATTTTTTTTTTATAATGTGTGTTTTTGTGTGCTTTATAAGAATGTAAAAAAAAGGCCGGATAAACTTCGTTTTGAAGTTATCGTTGAAAAAGGTTACGCCTCGGAGCGTATAACGACGAGTACCACGATCCACGATACACACGTAATTACTGCGCAAGACAAAAAAAATTTTATTTTAAATTTTCACATAACCACATTTCTTTTGTCCCCGTTACCTACTTGAGGTGGTTTTGCATAGTAAGTCGAGGGATATTTTCGATTTGAGGAGCGGAGTGCCGATACACGCGCAATCACTGAGCAAGAAAAATAATTTTGGAAACAATTATAAGTGCATTACTCTTAAATATACTTTGTATTTAGGTGGTCAAAGGACAATTGTTGAAATAGATGAGTCTAAATTTGGAAGGAGAAAATATCATAGGGGACATCGTGTTGAAGACCTATAGGTGTTTGGGCGGTGTTGAAAGAGATACGGGTCGTTGTTTTCTTGTGGACATAGAAAAACTTGACTAAGACACATTATTGGCGATTATAAAGGATTGAATTGAGCCTGGTATATTATTCATATAAGTGCAAAAACTTCAAAAATAAGTAGGATAGGACAGTTTTGATTTTACCAATGTATTGAGAGTTGAAAACTTCACAATTTGAAAAAAAAAATTGAAAATATTCAATCCTGCGTATTTTAAAAAGAATAGGTACGTGTTACGGAAAAACAGTACTTTTTGAAGTTTTTCACGTATAACTTCAAAACGAAGTTTGTCTGACCTTTTTTTTACATTCTTATAAAGCATGCAAAAACGAACATTATAAAAAATAAAAAAATAAAAAAAATAGATATGTTGCTAAACTAGAATTGATCCATAACGGTGACTTGACAATATTCGACCGAGTCTATAGTTTTGAATGTTTTGGGTAAGAACATATTTTGTAAAAGCGAAGTATAATATGTACGTGACAATGACAAAACACAATCCATATTTTATCGTGATTTGGCAGCTTGTACAGTTGATGAAACACATTCAATCAGGGAGCGGGCTGTAGCGGCGGATGGGTACGTGGAAAGCGTAATCTATGATTATTGTTAATGGGCTGATGGCATAATAGACCTACTGCCGAGATATTGTCAGTACTCAGTTCCGACTTAAATTATATTATAAATATTATATATATATTATATATTATTAAACTATTATATTTTGGTTATATTCTGTGCTTATACGTAGGTATTTATTTTATTCAAGGAACATTTTGGAGGCATTTTTATGTAATTTTCTTGTTGTTTAAATTATGATTAAAAATTAAAAATCAAAATTATTTTTATTACTTTACTTTTTTCGTATTTATAATTTTATAAAATATTTCTGCAAATTAAAATTTTGTGTAAGAACATAAAATATAAGTGCATATTTTTTGAGCATATTTGTACTTTTTTAAGCGCATAAGAGCATGCATATTTAGTACTTTTTAAGTGCATTAAGTTCCGAGCCCTTGGCCAATAACCTATACTCTGTTGAAGCATTATTTTTTTTTTGATAAAAAAATTTAATATAGTATAACATATCTTATTATCTTCTTCTTTATATAATATAATTCAATTCTTGAAAGTACTCGTATTCTTATTAAATCGTGTAATTTTTTAACCATTTGATCGATTGAGGTAAGAGTTAGAGGTAGCCGGTAGGTACCGATGGATTCATTGAGCCCTTGGAGTAAATATGATAATAGTGCATTTTTTATCTCATAAATTAAATGATTGATTTTAATAAAAAGTGGGGTAAACCCTCCTAAGCCTCCTCCCCTATTAACGTCCAAGCCGACCCCTCCAATAATTTACGCCATATCGTTTGAACTTTGAAGCAATAATGTTTAAATATAATAGTATCTACTTCGTAGTTACTGACTATCGAAAAATATATTATTTGGATTTCGTGGTAGTCGTAATCGATGCAATCGTAATCGAAGCTAATGATATTCGTGTTAACAGTTAACATACGCCTTAGATCATATACATTAGATTGTAATGATTGTATATTATGATCTAAGAATATTCTAAGACATACGCGGACGTGTATCGTGTATTATCGTATTCGTACTAATCACTTGTGGTAATGGTGATATCCCCTTTGTTGCTGATGATCCTTCCACTTCCTTTTCCCAATGGTTATTTATGACTTGGCAACACTGGGGTATCACCGCAGCCCACGGTGGTTGTACTGTTTTGAGTGATAATACATTATGAAATTATGAATTACTATTTTAGGTTTACGGATAAAATTAGACCGTTCGGTGGAGACCGTTCGGGGACGCGTTGGTCAAAGTCCACCCGACGCGTCGCGACGTCTCATTGTGTCCTGTCAACATTGTTGTTGTTATTATTATTATCATCTGTTTGACGTCGTTTTTCTTCATTTACCTGTTATTCTTAACTTAGTAATTGTACTAATTTTTTACAATTTGTTTTTGCTTTCGATCTTGTTTAATGTATTCTCGTCAACCGGTTTTCGTATTTCGTAATCGATCGATTTTTCACATCCGCCAATATTCGTTTTTCCCGAGGAGCTATATAGATAGTAGATACTCGTAAATCGTTGTCGTGACTCGTGTGCAAGAATTTGTTGGCCGAGTAAGCTCTTACCGATAATTTTTTTTTATCCGTCCGTCGCCCTTCAATTATTTAAAACGTTGATTCTGAATTTGTTCGCAACCGATCACATGCGCCCAAAGCACTAAGTAAGTTGGTTCTTACCTATCAGTACAATATTACAATGGACAGATACATGGTACGAATCAATATAATTATAGGTGTAACGCGGTTTATGGGAGGATATAATGAAATTTTAATATAATATACAGTGAACCTCCCCTAATAGTCACCTACAAATAGTTTAAATTTTCTTGGGGACCAATTACACATTTTCTACAAGCTGAACCGTTTGAATAACAAACACTTCTGAATGACTGATACAATTTCAGCGTCGGAGAGTGTTTTATTGTATATTATATATACATATTTATGAACAATTTTGCCCATGATAATACTTATTTTATTTAACAGAGTACCTCTATAATATATTAAGTACCTAGTATCTATATAGCCATTTAGGTATGCTAACTAATTTTTTTCAATTAAGTTGACATTCAAAGTTGTCCAATCTAAATGTTGAATATCTACCTAGGAATATTGTTAAAGCTTAATCAATAACTTAAATAGAACTAAATCAACCAATTAATTTATTTTTATACCTTTTGCCTAGGTTTATCCAATGGCTTCGAGAAAGTTATTTTCTGTCAAAGACAAGGTCTTTGTAAAACGACGAGGATATCCTGCTTGGCCTGCTTTAATAATTGGTATTAAAACTAACACTGAATCGGAACCAATTTATACTGTATATTTTTATGGAACTGGTAAGTATGGAGAATGTAAACCAGAAGTACTCTGTCTGTATGAAGAAAACAAGTATAAACTAGGTAAGCCCCGAAGAAAACAAAAGAAATTTAAACAACTAGTTGAAGCTCTCGTTCAAATAGAAAATGATGTCAAAAATGATTTTTTCCCTGACAACAATGTTGAAGTATATATGCCACCAATTTCTACAACAAACATAAATGAAGAATTATCCTTAGATGATGAATCCAATAATTTGGGTGAAACTGAAAATCAAAGTGAAGAAAACGAAAAAAAAAAGTTGATTAATGAGTCAAGTTTATCCAAAGGTTTAAAAGTAGTTCTATCAAAAAAAAAGATATCTAATTCTGCATTTTCAAAAAGAAAACAATCTGATAACACACTTATAGAAGTCCCGAAGAAGCTAAAAAAATCAAAAAGTTTCAACCTTATAAATGTTCAACCTATAGTATTGTTGGAACCGTTGAAAGTTGCTGATTTAGAAAGAAGATTGAATAGAAAGCAGGTTAGTGACCTTACATTCATTGATATACTAAAAAAATTGCAGAATTGTAGAGTTAACTTTTAAAAAGTATTTTAGTAAATATTCAATGGCATATTATGCATGGTATATAAATGTTAATGTAGGTAGGTAAAGGGGTAGGTATATTATTGTTGCATGAATAATTGTAGGTACTTCCATTAGACATAAGGTTTATAGTTGGGGGCACAAAATATGCCCGTCATAAACCAAGCAACATTTTTTTGGTGATGGTATCTAAATCATAAGTGTACACATTTTTGGAATGTTAAATTATTTATAATACTTATAGGTGTTATTTAATTTTAATTTGTTTATATTGTAAGGCTACCTTTATTTCTGTAATAAATGGTGATATAATTTAACATAATGGCAGCTCTTAAGTAAAATGTTGAAAACCAATGGTTACAAAAATGTGCATAAACTACAGTCTGTGTGGGCCAGAAATCTTTATTTGTGCTTCCGATTATAGACCCTATGTCAATCACAATTTAGGCATTAATAATATACCTACTTAAACATTTAGATTTTGTCCACCTATAATATCCCATCGTATTCCATTGAATATTTACTTAAAAACTTTTTAGAAATACTTTTAGACTTCTAACTCTGGACCTCATCTTATTAAACATGACAGGTACTTCACTACTTTATGCTTGTTATTCTTCTGTTATACCTATCTAGTGTTAATTATTTATTAAAAGTATCCGTGTTTAGAAACTCTGTTTTTTTATCGGTTCTTCTATACAATTTTTCAAAAAAAATTTAATTTAATTTTGTTAAGTATAATCTACAGTGGGGATCTAGGATTTTTACAGTGGATTCTACTTTGATAATGCTCTTTAGGTAGTAATTTTGAACAACTTCAGGGTAAAAATAATTTTAACCTATTCTGTAGTAGTACAGTTTACAATTATTATGTTTAGTTATGTCTGATAAATGATATTTAAGTAATTTAGAATTAAAAAAGTTCAATTTACGGAACTGAGGGTGCTTCAGCTGACATTCTGATAACATTGGTACTAGGTACCATTCTTATTAATGATACCTTTGTTGATCATAATTAGGGCTAGGGACTTCATGCCATTAAAAACCTTAAAATATCCATGGATTTATGCCCTAAAGAATCAATAAATATGCATTTAAAAAAAATTATATTCTTTTACAAAATTGTTAAGCTAGGCATTTTTTAATTATTTTATCATGGGCTCACTCAAAAGAATAAACACTTCACGAAACCAAAATACGAAGAACGCACAACACCAACTGTCAACTATTACTATTCAAGGGACCATCTGGCCTCTATCTACAACTAGTCATAACCAGTCTATAAAATGTTTTTTTGGTATCATTATCAGCTTATTTCCTATCAGGAATCACGAGTGTGGTATACCGATAAATAATAATACAGTTATAATGATAGGCAAGAAAAACACAAACATTAATTTGAAATATTTATATCCGGTCCAGGAAATCTATTTATCTATTTAAAATACAATTTTTCTTATAAAACTAAAAACTTACTCCTCGTATAAATAATATTATCAAATATGCACTAATAAAATGAAAAATGGTCAAATATGCAAAATATGCAACTATAAATTTTATATATAAACTTGTAATGCTATGAAACAAATTTCTATTTTACTTAGCTATGTTTTTAATGATTATTTAAAAACATGCAAATTCCTAGAAGTCCCGAGCCCTAATCATATTGATCATTAAATTATCAAAAAAATCATTATCTACTAATTTATTCATATTAAAATTCCTTAACAGATTCCTTAAAATAATCAGGCAACTAGGGACTACAAAACTCATTTGATTCAACTCGGTTATTTTTGTACATAGGTAACAAAAATATAAAACCATTTAGTTTTAGGTACGATCTCAAGCATTAATATATTTTTAATAAAACAAAATAGATATAAGCATTGATTATAGAATTGACTTTTTGATATTAGGTAATAGATACCCCTAATCATGAAAACCATTTAAATGATGATTTTTTGTGTACATTTTGACACAAAAGTTGTAATGAATAAGTACTTTTAAAAAAATTAAAAAAATTTTAATAACTAGTTATCTAATTGTACCGCTGATACATAAAAAATTTAGAAATTGGTGGGAACAAAATATTTAGTACAACTCATTTCTTAAGACAACTACAATTTCGGTGATCATTTGAAAAGAATTTTTCAAAAAAAAATAGAATATTTAATAAAACCTTAGATTTCTACATGTTATTTGTATCTTATGATGTATATTTGCAGATGGACACTGGTTGGGGGGTTTGATCAAGAGTCATTACATGTCTGCCCCTAGGGCCTAGAAGGATTAAAGTTAATACTTTAGGTAGGTACTTAATAATTGATTAGGTAATACATCAATAATAAAGAATAATAATAATAAAATAAAAATGGCGGAGTTTACAATCTCCCCAATAATGTAAATTATCCTAATAGTTTAGGATAGGTTCATAAATTCATATCGTTTGTATTCGATATTATCAATGCCTAGTCACTAAGTTGATAAATTTGTTTAACAAAATATTTAAATTGGATAAAAATTTTAATAATATGAGATAAATCACATAATATACATACATAAATTGGGTAGATACTAGATTCATGTTGTGCAATGTGCTAGTAGGTGTGCGCATTTACAAACATTATAATTTAATTAATATTATTAATAAAATAATTATGAATAATTATTATATGTAACAAATAAATTATTGTGATTTAAATTGTATACCTAGGTACCTACTAATAGATGGCAAGTGTAGTCGATAGCTATATTTTACTTAATAGATACTTAACGTACGGCCATCGAAATATTTGAGTCAGAAAGTGTGTTATTGTTAGTACCAATTATAGATAAATTGATTTTTTACGAGAAGACTGTTTCTAATTTAACAAACAAAGTATAATTGAATTAATATTTGTATCAATTGTGTATAAATAAGCCATGGATTATCCCCATTACCTAACAAAAGTTTCTAAATGCATCATTGACTGAAAATAATGCACATTATCGTTATTTCCTAGTTGATATTGACGTATACTGTCTAATTTAATAGAAAATATTGTTTTTACCTAATCATTAACATTAAGTACTTAATTTACGTCTTAACTGGGGTAACATAGATATTCTATAAGTAATACATATTATAACTTTATTTGCTTAAAAGCAATTGTTTTTTTCATACCTACATAGTTTTAAAACATTTATGTAACTCAGATACCCACAGTTTTCACTTTTTCAACAAATATAATTTTAATATATTACACTCAACTTTTTTTCATTGTTCATAAATATAAACTGTTAATATTATACCTACAAATAATAAAATAAATATTGAAAATAAAATACTAAAATAGTCAAATATAAAAACTGTTTTTGATTATTCATGAATGTAGGTGCCAGAATAGGTGCCTGGCATTAAATTAATAATATACAATTTTATCATAAAAAATAAATGAAAAAAGTATTTATACAGGTTCTGATATTCGTGTAGTATTGACTTAAAATCCAAATTTCTCATTTGTTTTATATTATTTACCTTTCTATAGCAATTTGGTTATTTAACAACATAACATATTTATCCATCATACTATCTCAATTAACAACAAAGTAACTTTTGTTAATGAAACGTATTGTTTATACATAATTGATTTATTGATTTATCTACTTCAAATACCATTTTTTTAAACTAGAATACTAATCTTACCATATTAAAACTATTTAAGTTATTCTTAAAGTCATTGGTTTGGGGTTACCTATGTAATTTTCTGAATTTAAAACTTGACTATGAATTATTATATCATTATAATTTGTATTGAAAAACTATAGGTCATAAGTCATAACACTAATATATTATAACTCATATTACACTTAATTATTATTTGTTTTATATTATAGAATATTGTATTATTGTAGTATACGTATGTTTAAGTTGTTTTAATGTCGAATTAGTAACTTAATAGTTAATAATAAATGTTAATAATATTATAATTTACAGAATTTTGAGACTGCTGATAAAAATGTTGCTGTCAATGAACACATTTCTGAACCCCTTAATACTACTAAATCTGTAATTGAATCCAATGACATTTCATTAAATTGCTGTGAAACTGCGGAACCAAAAAAAATGAATGATAGTGTTCAATCAGATTTAGGTCGTACATCACGCTTTGGTCGTAAAATCAAGCCAAACAGAATGTCTGACCATGAATTTGTCACCAAATTTCCAAAAAATAACAAGTTAAAGAAAGCAGATTCAAAAATTATAAAAACTCATAATTTTGACAATAATGATACTGATGATTCTTTAAAACAAAATGTCAAAGCTAGAGGTAAGATATTGGTTTTTTTTTTTTGTTTATGTTAACTCACATGTAAGATGAAATATAATATCTAGGTACCTTTACAGAAATTAATTTTCCTGTGTGAAAAAAATGGATTTTCTTCTTCTCAAAAGTTTCTGTTATTATTAGAATTATAAATCATACATCATAACTTCTAAAGGTTTTTTTTATTAAGTGCAAAACAGTTTGATAATATTTATGCAAAAACAATCTATGATTTTAAGAGTTAAAAATTACATTTTAATGCAAGGGGAATGTATTGCTCTATTATATATCTATTCTATATTATGCTGAATGTTAGAGAAAAAATGTCTCATAATTATTTGAAAAACCATGTTAACATATAAATCTATTAATTATTATTAAATATTTGTATTTATAGTTTGCAGGAAATAGACAGTGCAGTTTTGAAAGGCTATTAAAAAAACTGTGCAGGTTACAGAAATGAGGCTATTATATTTTACTCGGTACATCATGGTGTTTTATGCTTTATGACATCAGAAAATTAATGAAGCAATTTCTGAAGTTTTAGACCACAGATGGCCACATATCAGCAAGTATAGTGGCTATTTCCTCCTGAATTCTATCTTAGAGTTCTTCTAAGTATGAGCCAATTATATTTAAGAAAAAAAAAATTTCAAAATGGAAGCATAACTGAGTGTTGAAAGTTGGTTTGTCCATTTTCCTCCAAAAAATTAGGCCCAAAATCACTCCAGATTTGGAAATCACACTCTTCACTCTTACTTTTGGGGAGTGAGAGGTCTCTCGTGAAGTAGTTTTGGATTATTTTTAGCTCAGTACCAAACATTTTGTTTACTGACCATTTTACTGAAATTAAAGTGGGTCTCTTTAATACTGAAAGAGTTTAATCCCTATAGGCTTATCAAAGGAATAACCTTTCAAAACTACTCTGTTTCTTTTGCTGCATCCTGTAATATTGATTTACTATTTATGACAGCATTACAACATTATTTCATACTGATAAACAGTAAAAAAAAACAGTACAATTAAGAATGCACCGACTGACAACTGCGTTTTAATGTCATTTAAATGTTTTATGCACTTTTTCACTATAAACAACTGATATGTTTCTTATTTATATGATTTCAGATTCAAGCACAAAAGGAATGAAGAATTTGAAAAATAATGTAGTATCAATACCCGTGTCAATACCATGTACGCTTGACAGTGTATCAAAAAAAGTATGTCCAGTGAAAAAAAGCCGCCATGAGAGAAATCCACCAAATAATTTAATTAAAAATGTCATGGGTTCTTTATCAAATGAAGATGTTGAGTGGAAAAAAATGGAATCAAACAAAGCAGATCAAGTTAATTTGCTACTAACAGAAGTAAATTTACTTGATTATGTTAATAAATTATGCTCTGCATTATCAATTAACTATAGCAAATTAAGTTATGAAATGGCATTGAAGTCATTAGAACAGATAAGTGAATTACAATTTAATGCTCTTATGTTATTAAAACATAGATGTGTCGTTGATAAAATTACAAAAGTAACAAAGTATGTAGGGGATGTGAATAACTGGTCCTTAAGCAATGAGGAAGCTGTTGAACATGTTAATAAAGCAAGCCAAATTCGATGTAAAGCTCAAAAGGTATTACATAAATGCATATCATTATTCACTGTACTTGATGGACAAACATTTCAAGAGGTATACAACCAAGAAGTTGATGAGTTTATTACAAAAACTCGACATTTGACCAATGATCAGATTTATGGTTGTACTACAGATAAATTGTACAAATAACTTCTTCTGCAAACAAGTGCAAGTGGCAAGAACTATTTTTTGTATTTTTAGGTATCCATTATTTTTTTTATAAAATGTTGCATCCATAATAGTTATTTTTTTAATTGTAATTACCTACAATATTTAATAAACTGCAAGTTACATCTTGTATAAAAACAAAACAAATATAATTCATGTAAAATAAGTCAATTTATAGTACAATATTGACTAGTAATATTAATAGTATTATAATTTTTTTTTCATGTAGTAGTTCCATTTTTAATTTGTTGAAAATGATTTAATATTCTACGTTTGTTGTGTCAATTTTGTTATTTGTTAATTTATTATATTTTACATTTAGCATGGATAAATTTTCAGACAAAAAATAATATTTTAAATGTATTGGCCGTAATAATATCAATATTTTACTTTTTACTATGATTCAAAAAAGTGTAATAATTATTAAATTATATTTGATTAAGAATTTCGTACAAAATAACTGTGTGATAAAAATTTTTATTTACTTGTTCAATAATTCATTGTACAATTTAGTATTTTGTATCATTAAGTTGTAGATTTTTCAATTTTCGTCTTAAAAAATGAGCTGATTTGATTGTGTTAAAGTACTTATAAAATGGAAATAATCAATTTAATTATAACTTAAGAGTGACTTAAATGAGTTATATTTAATATTTAAATATGTATTTATGTTAAACAGTCTGACATATTTTGTATCATTATACTAGTAAAAAATATGTTTAAGATTATCACATTGTGTAAAGGAACTAAACAGAAAATATAGCAATAAACAAACTATATATTATTATAACAAGATGTATGATTGTTTTAAATTGTATTTAATATTTTGGTGCCTAATTATTGATTTAACTATTTAAGTAATTTTAGCATGATCAAAATGAGTGATAGACTTATAGTATTACCTAACCAATTGATCAGGGATTCAATCAGTGACACTGAACACATATACTTCAGATAGTTCAATTGAACTACCTTCAAAAATCAAAATAGGGTGGTTGGTAAAATGATAGATTATATTTTCTAGTCTTTCCCCTATAATTGTATTTAACACAGGAATGCCATTAAATTATTTATACATAATTAGTTAAACTCATTTCTCAGTTGTGTGAACTGGTGGGTGGATCAATCAAGCTATTTGAACTCTCGGTTATAATTTCATTTGGCACTACTGTATAGGCGCAAATAGGGGGGGGGAGGCTTAGCCTCTCCACCCCAAAAAAAAAATTTCAGACAAAACGTATAAAAAAATCAAAAAGTGATTTTCAAGTACAAAATTTGTTTTTTTTTCTGTAAAATTTTGAACATAACTTAAAAATTTAAATCAGAATTTTCACAATCATCTAATCATTAATGCAAGGATTATGGATTATACAATATCTTTAACGTGATTAATTTATATTATATATTTACATAGGCCTATATTATACACCTATATTATAGGTATTATTTTCTTTTAGGTGTTAAGAGTCTGTATGGATAAACGTGGTTGTGGTCATGAATCGTGATTGAAGTTGCCAACACGGCAACACTTGAGCACGTTCCTTGTTCCTATGTTCATTATGTTGAAATGACCGTACACGCGGCATAGAGTATTACTCTATGACACGCGGGTATTCGGCGGGTAAACGTTGAAATTGAAACAATTTACAATATTATTAATATTATTAATATTAACCGTATCACAATTCACAAGTCTCATTTCATCTTGTGTTTTTGCTTCAAAGTTCAAAATGCAAGTTATCTGGTGTTTTGTTTTTCTTTTAATTTGTTTTATGTGAGGTATTAGTTGAAAAAAATTTGATTTATTCTATCTTGTCATTTCTGATTTCTCATTGCAGTAATTTTCTTTTGTTCTGGCGTCGGCGTGATTCAATGTGCAAAGCTTTTGTTTGGATTTTAAATTAAGGAAGTATTTAATAGTCTACTAGATCATACGTGGTATTTAACTACTACTTAGCTTCTTATTGATTTTAGATGGGAAAAAAAGTATTCAATATCTTTAACTTCAGAAAGAATAAGAGTGAAAATAATACAAATAATGTCAACAACGATTTTTCTGATGTCAGTAGTACAAGGTTACTGATGTTAATACAATCAAAATAAATTTATCACAATCTCTTTTTGCTAAATTACCTGACCGTAACCATCTTAATAAAATTACTTTATGTCTTGGGGATTTAAATTCTGGACTGATGAGACCAATAATTAAGGTATGTAATTTTTAATTAATGCCTATAACATTTTTTTATAATAATTTAAAATTATAATTAGTTATGAGCAGAAATTATGGTTTTAATTATTTAGTATACATGTAATTCAGTTCAAATTAATATAAGTGAACAAAATTTACACAGACAAGTGTTTATTAGCTTAGCTTAGTTTGATTTTGTATTTAAATATAATATAATGCCAAATATATATTACTATGGATTATTGCATGCACCTTAGACTTATCTAAAAACTTAATTTGGATTGCAAAAACGTGCCTTTTCAAGTGCTTATTACTAAAATCATGATTGACTTGAATATAGTTTGGAGAAAGATGCTGTATTCTGCTATGCTTGTCCTCTATTCTCAAATTTATCTGGGCATTATAAAGAAACATTTACAACTATTGGGTCTAAAAACATACTGAAAAAAAGCAAGTCTTATTTGTTTTTACCAATATATAGAATGAATTGTTAAAACGTTTTTTGTCTACTGAATTTGATATATCTAATCAGAATATTGACTTTGTTACTAGTTGAGTGGCAGTAAAGATTCAAATTCCAGACATTCTAAGCTTGAATTACATAATATAAGTGAACACCACTTGAGTGCTATGTCAAAATGGTCATCATTCAAAATGACTCTAGAAACTGGCTCGATTCAAAATCATCTTAATTCTGCACACAAACCAAAAGTTTTGGATTGTAAAATTTATATCAAACAATTAATTAAAATTGCATTTTATTTAGGTAAACAAAGTTTATCTTTTAGGGGGCATAGAAAAGATGAACTAAGTTTAAACAGAGGTAAGTCCTAAGACCTTACATTTATACAAAATACTTTCTTATTTATTTATTTTACATTAAGAAAATTTCAAAGAAGCTTGTGTATTGATGAACAAATTCAATGACAATTTTGCTTGCCATTTTAATTCAAAGACAAATTATACTAGTTGGTCTGTACAGAATACTATTATAAACTTTTGTGCTAAGCATATTAATAAACTTGTCTGTGATGAAATCAAAGAGTGTGGCTTTCATAGTATTATGGTTGATGAAGCAAGGTAATATGAAAAATATAAATACAAATCAAATATTTCAAAAACATGTTTTACAGGTCTTTTAAAGCTCAACAATTATCATTATGTATAAGATATACAAATAATTTTGAAGTAGTGGAACGGTTTTTAACTTTTATTGATGTATTACAAAAGCAAGATGCAAGTTCTTCATGCTCATTTATATTCAACTATTTGGACACAATTTCATTGTTAGATATACCTATTGTAGCACAGCTGTATGATGGTGCCAATGTCACGTCTGGACAGTTTAGTGGGGTGCTACAAAAAGTGAAACTAAATCATCCGTTTGCAATCTATACCCATTGCATGACACACAGAGTAAAATTGGTTGTACTAGACATGTGTAAAATGGTGTATGCCAAAGTAGTTTTTAATATTCATTGTGTTAATTTAATTGTTATTATTTTTATTACTATTAGGGTACAAGGGTCATTTATATTTCATACTTTTGTGTTGGAAGACATTACAAATAAGTACTCAGTTATAGCAAAAGTCTTCTACACTAGGAAAAGCTGTTTCTGTTATTATCGGTGTCATAAAAATATTAAGAGATAAACATTGATTTTTCTAATGTGTGGTCTAGTGTAAAATTGTTTGCCGAATTGTATGACATACAACTATACTCAATAGGTAGTTATAGTCGAATGCTACTTGATTTCAAAAAGATTTTTTTACTATATAGCAAAATTTTATTTACTAATAATAATAATTTTTTTTATTAATTTTAAGGATGTAAAAGAAAAAGAAAAGAATCCAGTTATTTTAATGATTTTTATCTATTAACTACCATGCACTAGCGCTGAAAATGTGCAAACTGAACAAACAGTAAATGGCATGGAAGATCCTTGGTGAACAATTTACTTTCAAATAATTGACACTCTAGTTACCAACTTAGAAAAAATATTTTCATCAGAAAGCCTTAATATAGCAATTGGAGTAGACAATTTCCTTAAACTTAATTTTAATGATATACATGCTTTATTGAACATTTAAATAAAAAAAACTATAAAAAATAAAATGTATTTTCATATTATATTAAATTAAATATTTTAAAACTATTATATAATTTCTAGGAGTTATTGAACATTGATGTTGATACTATAAAATGTGAAGGATGGTAGCAAAAAAAAGTCTATTAAGATTAAATGAGGAAAATGAAATCAATATTGATGGTCTTAAACAAGTCGTAAATTGTGTTGTTTATCCAAATTTATTTAAACTTGTACAATTAGCGCTCACAATACCAAATAAGTTCAGCATCAAAAGAATTTGTAAAAAATGATCATAAATTACAACTATAAGCAAATAATATATCAATTTTTTTTAAGTGTTTGTAATTTTTTAATTTTATTATTACCTACTACCTAATAATTATAAGTGTGTTAGGCATTTGTATTTTGCAGTTGAATCATAGTAGTGAAATTAATATATAAGTAGGAAAAGGGCTTAGATAAGAATTCTAAATATATTATGTTGTATATTGTACAGGTAATTTTTGTGAGGGAGGGGGTGGAGCCTCCCGTTGGTCTGTTTGATTTATATATGGATACACTGCTTGATTCAATAATAAAAATTACAACAAATATTGTTGGTTTTAGCAATGGCTCTTTGGTTCAACATTATCAAGTTCTTATTTTTAATTAAAATGTATTCTTATTATAATTTATAATCAAGCAGTTCTGAGCAAGTTAACTGAAAAAAATAACTGTTTATTTAGCTTATCCAAATAACTAATATGATATTAAATGACATTAGTGAGGTTTTTTTATTAAAGTTTTATTACAGCTCGTCAAATTATTAACACAAAAAGTAAATGACAAAACCTGCTTGTAATATGAAGGTGATTATTTTTTTTTTTTTATGACATTTTCAGTATTAGGTATATTTAGAATGGAGAAGTGGTCGAGATAGATATTGAAGGTACCTACTAAGGGAATAGCAAAATTAGTAATTTAAGAGTCAAAAGACCATCAGAAGGTATATTATTATGTTGGAAGTTATACTTTTAGTGATATTTAATATTGTAATGTACAGAGAGGTGAGTTGTTTAGTCCAAGTTTGTAGGCATGATCTTGTTGTAATGAATGGCTCACTTGCAGTTGCTTGAACTGAATGTTGGAATATCTAGATAGATTTAAGCTATTGAACCAGGTTTTTTTTAGATGGATATTGGGAACAATTCTTTTGAACTCTGATGCAAAATTAGCTGGTAAGTAGGCGGTGGATGTTGATTTAGTTAGGCTATCAGCTAAATAGTGAGATAGGTTTATAGGTGTATCATGAATTTCTAACATACATGCCATATGTCAGAACTTTGTGATGCACTCTGTACATATATATTATTAAATTTATAAAATTCTTAGTCTTAACGGGTGTAGAGGGTGTTGTACAGCATAGGTAGAATATGTTGAAACTTGGGCGCTAGGTCCCCAAAAAATCCTACTGATTAATTTCACAGTCGACAATTCGACATATGAATTCTTAATGTTTTATAGTTCAATCTTTAAGTACCTAGGTACCTATTTTAAAAAAAGTCTGGAAGGAATGTGAATTACACTTGTTTTTTTTTTGTCATTTAACATTGTTATGTAAGGACTTGCTTTAATGATTAAACACCTGGGTATACCCATAGGTATATCATTTAAAAAAAAATTCTTAGCCTTGTTCAAATTTATTTCTTGTATTTCTTGTATAATATTACTTAAGATTTTGCTCATGTGTAATTATGACGTAGGTACCTACCAAATTTTGTAAATGAGTAGGTAATGTAGAAATGTAAAAAAAAATGTGCATAATACCTATTATGTAGTTATGATATTTTTACAACGCTAGGAAATGTTTTTAAATTACTTAATATTTTATAGGTTTTCAAAATATTTTACTTACAAATAAAAATTAAAAAATGTCATCATCATAAATGATAGATGGAAAAACGTAGAAATTATAATGTCTATAAGCTTAAAGTCAGTCTAACTGGTACGTGAGGTTAGGGTGTTACCGGTGTGTTCCGAGTTTCTATCTTTTTGAATAAATAATATCAAAATAATAAAAATTGTTTGAGGATAAATCTTTATCATAGGCAGGTACTTTTAATTTTTAAATACCTATCATCTAAATTTGAATTTTCAAATGCAATATAAAAAATGTTAAATTAACGTTAACAATTTTTTTTTTATACAACTTAAGAGGAATATTATACATTTCCAACCATATAAGGTAGCTATTAAAATAAAAAAATTTAAACAGCGAAATAGTTAGAAAATTTAACTGATTTTAATGAATTTTGTCAACATTTGAAATTAAAGAATATGTTTTTGATGATTATTAATTGCTATATTTATAACTTATAAGGAGTTACGTAAGTTTGAGGTCTACGCCCTAATATTATAATTTATAGGTAGGTACCCATTGAAGATCGGATCATTTTCTACAATTACAGTAATCAGTTATCTTAAGTTGAAGACACAAAAATAATTAAATACATCACTGTAAAATAAATAGGTACCTACCTAGTATGACAGTCGCTTCTCTCTGAATCTAAATTCAATTCAATTTTGTTCAATAATATTTTGATTGGGTTTGATTTTTCTTTACCACAGCAATACAACAATTTACAATAGATATACCATCGATCAAGTTCTAAAGACTAAGTGCTTATATATTAAAAAAAGTAAGTTTTCTTTAATCTTTATATATTATAATACATTTTTACTAAATATTTCCTTGGATTTTCTAAAAAAAAAAAAAAAAATGAATAATGAACTCAAAAAAGAAACTAATTAAGAGGCTTAATGGCACGTTGGCTATTATGAAATTGACTCGTTAAGGAGGGAAAATGCTGCAATTAAAAACACACAGCAAACGGAAAGCGTAATTTTGGCTAGACGACGACGGAAATTATTTAAGGAAGGGTGGCTAGTAATTAAAAAAGATTTACGACTGCTGAAAATATTTATCTCCTCTTTCATTGCCCTTCTTTCGACATACATTTCAACCCTTTACCAAAATATACTATAATATAATATGTGGAATAAAAAATGATCACAAACATGCCGCTTACCTTATGTAAATCGTTTACCTATGGTTTGTTTTTATTTTTGTCTCCATTAATAAATAAATCACATTTTACCACAAAAGTCGACAGATTAACCCAATCGTATTTTTAAGTAGGTACCTATACTCTCATCGCGTACGTGCCTATTGTACCCTAATACCCTATTTGTTATTTTGTTACCCTGTCTGTGGCTTCAGTGCCGTCTGATAGAACGAATGTATGCCTACCTACCCATCTAACTACAAAAGAAAATGTTTTACTTTAGTAGGTACCTATTAAAATCAGCCGACTTTGATGAGCTGTAAAGCGATATCTTACCACTCGTTATATGTACCTATATTATAATATGGTTTACTTGTTAAAAATATGAGGTGTCGCCATTCTGTGCTGATTTTATTTATTTATTTTTATTAAACAAAAAATAATATTTACAATCTGTATTTACAAGTTATACAATAAGTAAATGTGATGGGAATTGATTTACAGGAGGGAGAAGTTGCCTATTGGTGACACCCCGAGTTTATTTGTTAAGTAACAAATGTATGTTATAAATAGTAAATACTTATTATGTTTAATAGGTACTATTAAATTATAGTAACTATCAACTAATCAATCATCGGCATATAGATAACCTATATAGGTATTGAATAGGTGTAGCCAGGGGAGTTTTTGGTGTTAAAACTCCCATCCCTTCCATTTCATAATCCTGATTACTTTACACACTTAATTTTTATTTTTGGATGGGTAATTATATTTTATTTTTTAAATAAAAATTTGGTGAATCAGGATTTTAAATTTCATATGAACATAAAAATATTAATTTTAATTTTAATTTCAAAATGTTCAAATGTAAATTTTAGAAGGTAAAAAATAGATCTTCTAAGAAATTAATTCTTCCTGAACATTTCAGGGAGTAGGTATCCTGTTCCTGTATAGTAACTATGATAATATTATTTAAAAATGAGTTTTATCATTAACTTATTATAATGATAAATTACTGGTGAATGGGTAAAAATGAATACCGAAGTCAATTTTCATAAGTACAAATATTATACATTTATTTTGTAGATAATTTTAAGCCAGGTTGACTGGTGACACTGAAATTCGGCTATCTCATTTAGCATTCTTAATAATGTTAATAAAGACATTGGTTTATATTGGGCTACCGCTACCTACTACCATTCCACTGTCCACTAGGTGCTTTTATGTTTGTATAGTGTTTTTAATAATAGTAATTAATATTATGCGTACATCCTAGCTATCTATCTATATCGTGTTAAATTAGTTGAGAACAGTAAAATATGACCTTATCTTTGAGGTTGATCTATGATCCGAATATTAACTACTTACCTACACAGGATTCAACATAATTAATTGAGAACTTAAATAAGGTCAGTATTTAAAGTTTACTCAGACTTAGGTGACTTTATAGGTTAGTTTATATGAGTAGGATTTACAGTTAATTTACTGTTAAATCTGAGACAGGTCTCATTTTATTGACTTACAGTGTTAGTCATTCATGAAGGGTTGTAACATTGTTGTTACAATTTTAGTATACAAATTAAACCAATAGAATGGTATTTTATCCAATAAATTTAATACCAAACTATGAAAATAATAGTTTTTATGTGTTTAAGTGTGAATATAATGAATTTTATGACTTAAATTAGGTATAACAACATGCTCATATTTTATTGCACAATATTATAAAATAAAACAAAAAAAGTTGTTCAATATTTATGTGGGTACATTAAGTATAGCTTGAAAATTAGATAGAATATAAACATTATAAACCTATGCATTTTTATAAATCGAGAGTAAAACCAGTACACGTAAAAAATTTAAAAGTAGGTATGAAAACATTTTTTACATAGCTACCTATACATATTTGTAACTTTTATTTGTAATTTATATTTTTTGTGATTCGTACCTTTCTCCCTCCGGCCAAATGATGTTTTTTTCACCCAACACTATACTTAATAGTTTATTGCCGAGTTTATGTTTTTTAGACTTTATGATGCAAACATTAAGCTAAGTACATATTTTTCTTAATCGTAGGAAATAACAATATACAATTTGAACACGAATTAATATTTTATTGATGATTCTCATAACGGATGGGACGGAAAATATAAAGGGTTGGGGTTAGCCGCAGTCATTAGCAATGACTCATTATACTCTGCTGTAGGCAGGGCTTAAAATGTCTATTGATGTAATTAATTAAAATAAATACTCAAAATTACTTTGTTTTATGGGTAGAGAGTTATTTTTTAACCGTGTTGGCTAACTCTCGTATAATAATAACAGGTACCTACCTAATACGGACTACAGAGTAGGTACAGTTCCTCATAATAGAATACAATAGAACATTATTATGTATTAGGTACGATCATTTAGCAATTTTCAATCAACTCAGCAGTTTAACAGAATGTATGTAGTTCGTATTAATATGACGGCATTATAATATATATGTATATGATAGATACCCTACCTATATAATAATTTAATATTATTATTATACCCATATAACATATTGTGATTTTACGGTACTTATTTTAGTTTTGACTGCCCGTAGATTGGATTGTAAAAAAAGTGATGGATAACGTCATATAACGGTTAATGTATAACAGTATATTTACATGAGTTTATTATTGCGCGGACACGCTGCTTATTTTATGACCCCAATCGAAACAAGCGTCCGGGTATACGTACTTTTTACGACTGTTTTACTATATTATATTACCCCATATTTCAAATTCTATATCGCATAATAATAATTGTACGCCCCAGAGACACAGCAGGTTATAGGTATATTCAGAATTTCAGCGCCACAGTGATGATTTTTTCCATCCTCATCTATCCATATATTTCATATTAAAAAGGTCAATTTCTGACAATAAAAATTTTTTTTATAGTTTTGTTGTAATCCGACTGTATAAATACATGTAATATATATTGTGATTAAGGCTAGGATTTTAATGCCCTAAGATATTCAAAAAATAATTGTACAAAAATGACTTAAAAATTACAAAACACGCATGACAAAAATGAATTAAAATTTATTTTTTAAAATTAAAACTAAAATACTAAAACGCACTATCAAGTGATGATCACCACAGTATGGTAAGTCCTGAAGACTGCCTTTTAGTTTGTTACTAATCATTACATGATTTGTCTATAGCCAGTACAGACCTATTATAATAACGGGATTTGAGAAACAAACAAATTCTGTTAGAATTCGAACAACGTAAGTTAGGAAGAATTTTAAACTTAAATATCGCTGTCCACTCTAATTATTGTAGTAAGCCTTGATGTCATAATAATTATACTATCAAAAAAATTTTTACAGGGAATAAATTTCACTAAATTCTGGTGGGTATTTTCTATTATTTATTATGAATGTAAAAAAATAAAATAATACGTGTGTGGCGTGTGTGACTGAAGTGAATATTAACTTTTATGGAAATTAAAATAACACAGTCAAACTCGATTGGAAATGGACTAAAAGTAAATTCAAGTTAAAAATGATCAAACTTGTTACACACCAACGGTTCTCTGTTGCCTATGAAGTTTTCACTACAATAGCAATTTATACTTATTGTAAAGGTACATAAATAAACATGTATTGTACTGTATAGTCTAGTTTTGCAAGGTAACCTTGTTTTATAGTCTCATAGACAAACGACTTTCTCATTAAAATAATACGGGTATAGGAAAAAAATGTCAAGTAAAAAACGATACCGAAAAAAACATCACGGAATAAAAGGTCAAAAATGTATTTTTATCTAAAAATCACAATCATCGTTTCTAAGTTTATTAATAAAATAATGGCACAATATTACTATAAACAATTTGGTGGAAAAAGTAAAATAAAAATTATAAATAATAGTTTTAAAAAATCACAAATATCACAAATTTGTTTCATTATAGGTTCAGGTGGAATTCTAGCTTGTGATTGTGGGTCTAAATTCTTCACATTTTCGGCATATATTTCCGCTGAATTTGTTTTAGTTTGTTTTGTAGTTTCATTTTATATGTACATTTTATGGCATTCACCTACTCAAAAATACAGTTGAAATTTTATTACCAAATAATATTGTTCTCCCTAAAGTTGATCGAGCGACAATTATTCACAGGAAAATTATTCGAATACGACGAATCGTTAGTGCATAAATTGTTCGTAAAAAAAAATAAGACTTGATTATCATGTAATATATTTTAATTATTTTATCACATCACAAAGTTATTTGTAAACCTATTTTATGAATATATTGAACATGCAAACAATGTATGTACAAACAATTTAAAATTTGAACAATTTCCGCACGAACATAAGATGCGCTAGACACCTACTCTGTCCTCCTTAGCCGCACAGATATATACTATTTAGTATTTACTAGATGTCCGACTCCATATATCACTGGGTTTTGGTGTTTGAAGCCAAATAGTTTGGGCAATGTTTACAATCTGTTATCAATATAATTATTATGATAACATAATAATATTATTATTATAAATAATGTACCTACTACCAAACACTAATGATTACTTTAAACTATTTGCTCCTACGAGTACTAGTAAGTAGTAGTACTACCATGTGATTTAATAATATAAATTTTAAATTATTATAAATTATAATTTTGGCTGTTATCACTAACATTGATAACATCGGCTTGTAAACAATGCCCAATCTGCATTATGACTGTGTAATAATGTTGGCTTCAAGTATGGGAACCGAGTCGGGCATCTAGTAATTAGTATACCTATACCTGTGTCCTTAGCCAAAAGGCAGTAGTGACAAAATGGGAAAAATGAGTTTATTGTATCAAAATATTCGTTATTTGAATGCGTATATTGGTATATTTGTTAACCTTAGCAAAAATGCCATATTTGCAATAGATTTTGTAATAAACGTGATAATGCATATATATATTATTAAAATATACAAGGGATACTAAGCAAAAAGGCAGTATCAAACATGACAAAAGGCAGTAACTGATCGCATTATGCTGTAATTTTGCTTAGTATGATTTGCATACGGTATTTTCGCTAAGTATTTATAAACAAAATAACGTCCGTAACTGACAATCAACATTTATTATTGACGTAGAACACAGAAGAGTTTATACTAGCTGTCTAGCTGTCAGGTTTACTATGGCTATAATAGTTATAGTACCTTATATAGTAACCTATATAGTAACCTAACCTAACCTTATTTTTTATTATTAAAATAAGCCTCGGAAATTAGGCCATCTGCTGACATTATATTTTTTTCTTGTAATTATTATGATAATACGATATTATAATTTATAATGATTGCAGTTATAAGGTTTTGTTTGCATATCATGTACCTTTTATTCTCCGACATTTTTCGCTATTTTGTTGTTTTTATGAAACATTTGTTTTGACTGTTGAGATATTAAAGCTTCGTGTCCTCAATGTTCGACATGCGGCGATGCAATAAATACCTACCTAGGTAGTGTGCTTATGGTTTCACGGATCGTTGGACGACACGTCACGATGGCCCGCAATACATCACGGAATAACTGACAGCTACAAGTCCTCTTATGTTGTGCGACGAATTTTTTCCTCTTTGTTTTACACAAACCATTATTTTTATTAGAATTCTCAGTACGACATGCTCCATTTAGTCACGTTGTAAGTATGTTATCGTACAATCGATCAAAGCAAATTTTTTCCGTCCTCTTATTATAATTGTCATTTTATACTTCCGCTGTAGTTGTATGCGGCTAAACCTATTCAGTACCTATGTAATTCGCAAACAAATTAAACCTATCGTATTATACCGCAAACGATCTATTATATATTATGCTACTCGTATATTATTGTCCGAGTACCTATACAGCGCAGATAATAATCTAATTAGCTGATTAATTAAAAGCAATTAGTTCTGAACGTATTTAAGTAGGTAAATATCATACTTTTACCGATTGATATTTTTTAAATACTCCATCACATATCTTATTATTTTGTATAAATATTATATTCAATTGCTTATAGTATATTTTAATGTTCGTATTATTTATTAAAATATTAAACGTTAACGGAGCAATAAACATTCACGAATGGCGCTATAGTTGTGTGTTTAAAAAAAAATATTATTTCTGCCATTTTCTTACTTAGGTGGTATATCACTTGTCGTGTATTATTCAATACAATTTAAAATACTTATATAATTATAGCTTTGCGTTTTCGGAGTTTATAAACTAATAGGTAGATAATTAAAACTAGGTAGCTACCAAATAATAGCCGAGAGTTATTTTAAATTAGTTATAACTATAGTGTATTAATTATTTGTGATTTAAATTTGAAGTGCCTACCCAAAATTTTAGAAAGCTGAAAGTTGTCGATTCAATATATTATTTAAAGACAAAAAATAGCAATTACTATATTCAGTATAAAAGGATTAGGGTTACTACTACGATATGACTTAAATACGAAAACCTTATCGGCCTATTATCTTGTCTTTGTCAGTGACCCTAGTTGCCACGGTACCTACAATATACCATTGAAAATTCAATTCTGTGCGAACTATAAATATAATTGTATGGTATTTCTGACATCCAAAAGAGATCTATTAAATAATATGTTTTTGTGTATAGATTAAATTAATCAAAAAACAAACTTTAACTATATTTGTATACTTCATACAACAGCCATTATTTATCATCATCTCTCAGGTGTGTTTTAGTTTTGTAAAAATGAACATAATATTAAATTTAATTAGACGACCGAATATTAACCTGTATAATACAGTATATATAGACCAGGCATATCAAACAAGCGGTCCTCAACTGATTTTTTTACGGCCCACGGATTACAATATTAATTGTAAAAATAAGCTAATAAATAAAATATAAAATAAAACTACTTTAGGGATAGATGTATACATTACGTATTTCTTTTCTGTATTGTCTTTTGAAACTATAATTGAATACGTTGTGTGCCAATCCGCCTCTGGTTATACAAACATATAATAATTCGAAGACAACGCTGTGGACCGGTAAATGCAAATTCATGGTATGTAATACTTATAATGTTATAATATTATGTATTAAAATACGTAAACGGTAAATCGTTTCTATCGGATAACTTATGTGTCATTAGTAGGAGACCGCCCACCACATTAGTACATAATATTATTAAACCCGGCAACATCTGACCTGGCTGTATACTGTATATGGCTGTTCGTTTGCCGCTCGCGAATGTTGTGCTGCGGCCCGGCGGAGAGGGCGGGAAATAACAATGCGAATAAAACTTTGGAAAGCGGCGGGCGGATTGCGCGCGGGGATCGCGGCGGTGGTTAAAAAACGTCGTCGGGCTACACAAAGCGTATATTTTATAATAGTAATAATAATATGTGGGTAAGTATATATATCATGATAGTTGGGTATACAACAGTATAATAATACCTGTGCATTACCGATGTGCCTATACGCTATTAGCACCTATACATGGTATATATAACTTATTAATACCATACATACGAGTCTCAGCGTAGCAACACACACACACACACATGTATATATATATGTGTGTATTTTATATTTATGTGTTGTATATTATGATATGTTATATTATGTACACGAGCGCGTGTGTGTGTACATCAAGAACACGCTTCGAATCTCGCGCGGTTGAACGAATCGCGAACGTCTTTTGTGTTTCCAAAGTCTCCGGCTCCTCGCATATTATATGGGGTTTTTTCGATAAGCCTTCGCGAATGGTGGTTAACACTCATCAGGAAATGGCAAATCGTAACAAAAGACAATGCCGTGCGCTCATCAGGCGATTACAAGGGACGCTAATGAGGTTATATTGTGCAGACAGACATTTATCCGTCGAGTCTCGCTCTTTCTCCCCGTACCACCGCCATCGCCACCGCCGCTTTCTAACGTGGCGTGCCCGCACCCGCGTCTCTTTCCAGTCCTCTCCGCTCGGTCGTTCTGCGGTCGGTTGGCATCGACTCGGGTTCGGTTGGCTGGATGGATATTGCTCGTACCGGTACTCGTCCTGTTGTTCGTCCCGCTGCAGCGAGGCTTAAAGGTATCGTCGCTGTTTTCGAATAATACAAAGGGCCTCGTGCCGAGCGGGTACCTATGTATTATTATATTGTACGCCTTCGGTTTGCTATGTCTCCCTCTCCCCCCTCACCCCCCCCCCCCCGTCTCGTCTTCGATCCCCGCAGCCGGGGTTGGTGTGTGGGACGAGTGAGACAAAGCTCTAAGAACGCCACCGTCGTCGCTGCCACTCGCATTAAATACACACCCCTCGACGATCTACCTGCAATGGGGGTATACGGTCTTCCGTTCGCTGACGACCCCGCGCAACCACCGTCGACGCGTTCCCGGCACGACCATCGAGGGTCGTATCCGTCGTCCACCTAACCCTCACTCCGCCTGCACTTAGTTCGTTTATGAATTCAGTTCTAGACACAAAACGACTTTTGAATATTGTATTCTATTGTATTCTATTCTTATAATAAATCGCGCCCAACCGTTAGGGCCGTCGAAATGACTTCGGATGCTTCTATCTTTTTCAGAGTCTTTTGTCGTTTAGGATAAACATTGAAGAACAATTTTGAAAACTTACACAGATAGGTAGTTTATCTAAATTATTGTAGATTTGAATTAAGTTACAATTACCTATCATATTATATAAATGAGTGAGTATATATAACAATGCCATCGACGATGCACTGAAATCAAACAAATATATAAATTCGTGGAAAATATACACGTATTGATCGATCCCATTGACGATTGAAATATAGGTTTTAAAATTTTTTTCGGCTTTTATTCAATATCCCAACTATCAAAAAGATTTCGAAAATATTCAAAAGAATTAATTGTGTTTGTTCATCATCACCATTCTTCAATTTATAAATTCACCATATAATAAATTAGTTAAACTTATAGTTTTTATTTAATGTTGGTTTCTTAAAAAACGTCAGAGTCCATCAATAGTTTTTGTTTGAGCATATGAGTAACGTGATCAAAAAATTTTTGTTTGTGGTTTATTATATTTTTTAAGTATTATTATTATTGTTATTTTTTTGTATTAAACTGTGCTCTAAGCCCTCACAATTTATCCACAGTTATATTCTTATTTTTGCTTAGTTTTTGATGAATGGTAATAAATACTAATAACTAATAATATTGATCTTTCGCGTGAAAAATAGCGTTTATAAAATTCCATTAGGGTGATGCCAACATAATCCAAAGCATTAAGAACCTTGAACTGTTTAACGTAATATTGCTTAGAATTTTTAATTCGTCGGTACCACAATAAACAAGCTTTTATTTCCAGTAGGTACCAAACTAGGACCTAGGGGTAAGTAGCATGTCATTGAATGAAAGTTTATTTTTTTAGATTCTGCGAGAAGCAATGAAAGTCTTGGTTTTACAATGATGTGTGTTATTTTTATTTTTTGTAGCTGTCATCACATTTCGGGTAATTCAAAATGCTTTAAAACTTTGAGAATGGTTTTTTATCAGCCGATTTTCAAAATGATTTGACACTTTTCGATTAATTTTTATAGACATAGAGTTTTTTTCTATAATGTTGATACATTTTTTAATTAATATTATATTAAAATACCAAGTTATAATTGCAATTTCGGATTCTCCTGAAATACTTATGTTAATAAACTTTAATTAATCACTATATCATTTATAATGTTTCTAATTACATAATATTAGTTCGTCCCTTATTCTATACAAACGGTCTGATAAAAACTATATATAAATATAATATTTTAAATATTGAATATTGATTTAGTATTTTTTTATACTCACTTATCTCACAGTTAATTTTTATTAGCTTTTCCATTATACAAATTAGTTTATCCACCCACTGTTCAATAATTAATATCTTTTCAAATGACAAGTTGTTGACAACTTTATAAGATAAAATATTTTAAAGTTCTATTTAACTAATTGTAGAAACCATTTGTTTAAAATTAATATTATTAATAACTAATATGGCTAAATAGGTAACTTATATAATATATTATAATGTTCTATATGAAACTAATAATAAATATGGCTGTAATGTACATATAATATCCTATATATAAAATAAATACTGTTAATTCTTTATTTATTGGCATATCGTAAACGAGCATCGATGATTAGAATATACAAATTAAGTTTAAAATTTCAAACGAATAATTTTTATATGATGCCATGTTTTTTGTTATACACTTTTTAGAACTCTAAAAGTTTTTAAAAGTTTCATATAACTTGTTTATAGATTGAAATTTGACCTAGTATACTTAATAGTTTGCAGAAACCATTTCAAGTTTCAACAAATCCGTATTTTTTAATTAAAGCATTTAAACAATTATTAAACTATCTTAATTTACAATGAGTATAGTCAAGAATAAGTCTATACTATAGTATATAACCTTAACTTAATCACTAGTTGTATTACATAAATGTTTGAAATGTTGAATACAAATTATATGGATTACAAATTTCAGTTTATACATAGTATAAGTTATTACTAATTACCTACATATCATTTTGGACAATCATAATACAGTACTTTAAGAACTCGTACCTAATAATATATACACATATTATACTTATAATTAATGCATTTCAATAAAACTTATTTGACTGGTGCATATGCATAATAATATGTGTATTGAGTTTTCTGTGCTCGTCGTTATAATATACTCTTAAACGGTAACATGGAAATTAATTCATTTTTTATTATTACCGAATTATTATTTAGTAGATTTTCATGATGTAAGTCATCAATAATGGATTAATTAAATTAAAAAAAAAAAATGACACTTGAATTTATTAATTTTTTTAAATACATTTATGAACTTTATAATTTTTAATGTTTGAAAGTCAAACATGTATAATTGAGTCAAATTAATCAGGCTGCAGTTGTTGCAATATGTGCATTTAGTAGTTGTGCAGTTAATCAAAAGTGCAGTTTTTGGTCATCATATCGACCCTTCGCACACGCGGCACCCATTCATAACAGCCGTGTTTTAACTGTTTTCTGTATATGGTACCTACTATTTGTTTAATAGTATATGAATAAATTATAAAGAAAATCACATTAGTTTTGAAAAATAAAAATTATCACAAAATTACATTCGCAGTATTGGGGTGAAAAGTAAAAACAGTAAGCAAACAGCATAATATTTATCTATTGATCAACAGTAATTTGTATTACTCTCAATATATATTTTGTATATGAAATCAATTGGTTATCGAGTAGTCAAATAGCCGCAAACGTCGTACGGTTGACGGCCTAAGTCTATAGGACAGGTAGGTAGTGTGCAGTAAATTATATTTGTATTATGTATTTACGATTGCAGATTATTTTTCAAAAATAGATGATATAAAAACAAAAAAGCAGGTATATGGATGTTGATCTGCTGTACATTAGGTGTCTAAAAGGTCACTGTAATGGATGGTATTAAATTTGAATCCAATGATATCAAATCATTGTATACGAAAAACGATTCTGAGCGAAGACGGTATATGTTAGTTTAGGATATTTTGTTTTGTTATTACTTCTTATTATTATGTGGTAGCCGGCAAGGTGAATTAATTATCTCCTTAAATTTTCAGTAATGCTGTTAAATATAAAATATACCTATGTAAAATTGGGCTGTCTTAGAACCGAATTAGGTACAAAAAAATGATAAACGTTATTTTTTGTGTTAATATGCAATTTTTTCGAAATTGAACTGAAATATTAACGAAATGTCTGTAAAAAATAACTGTATTCATATATTTTTAAGATTTCTTAGTTATTGAAAAAAACTGCTTAAGTGAACAATGTTTTAAATATTCAATCCTTAGCTATAAAAATTGAACATTTTGTACATTTTTAACTACTAAATCATTTTCAATTTTTAATTTGATAAATATTGTCAAAATTTGAACTTTAAATGCTTATAAAAAAAATCGTGCATATGTATTTTTAATATTTTTCAACTGTTTGAGACACGAAAATCATATGCCTATAAATAGTTTAACAAGAGTTAAATATTTTGAAAATTTTATGGCGTGTAGAAAATATCTACATAAATATTCAGTGAAAATTTCTGGTGGTACGTTCATTTTTGTTAGAGTTACACTAAAAACCAAAATCGATTTTTTCAAAAAATTTTTTTTGCGTACAAATTCCCGTTTTCCTTAATTTTTTGTTTGTTTTTCCTGATGCTTTTGAAAACTATTGGGAATTTTAAATTTTGATCTTCCAAATTCACCATTTAGATTCACTTTCCTACCAGAAAAGTCGTTGCTGTTGAAGAAAATTGAAGCACTTTTACTGCAAGAAACCTTAATGACTGACACAAAAATAAAAAAAATTAAAAATAACACATCATTGTAAAATCAATACATCTATCGCTCCGCTCAGAATCTAAAACAACGATAGTATAGCCGATGACTTTGACCGAATGAAATACATTATTTTTAAATGGGGGTAATCTCGCACCGACTATCACGAGTATTGTGACCTGAGCACATCGACTAGTGGTCAAGCCGGCAACGTTCGAACAAGCACGGACGGCGGTAAAAAAAGTTAAAGAGTGGTCGTGGAGAGTATGGCGTAGATGAGTTCGTCGATAGGGTGGGGAAAGTGGTGTCTGGTTTCGGGTAAGTGGTATAAGTGGTTGAAAGCTTCGTTGTGACTGTTTCATCGGTTCCGATATGCAAATAATACACACATACACTATACATGTATGGATAGGTATATATGTATAAAGCCGTTTGTTTGCTAGCCTTTTGTTTCAACGCAATTTATACTCTGACCGAGAGGAGCATTTTCTGTGTATAATGTAGGTATATATGCGTATAATACACTAGGTATTCCGGTATTCTGGCTGGTTTAGGTACCACATCAAACCTTATGGCGGCATCGAGTCGATATTTGGATACCTATATCCACACATATAATTATAAATCGTCGTTAGGGCTACGTTTTACGAGTACGCCGTTATGGGTCTCTAATTATTATTTGATACGATGTGTGTGTGTGCGTATGTGTTATAAAATGTTTGCACTGTAAATACGAGTATGTAATGGACCACGTTTCGTGAACTGCGAATAACGAAAATATTATCAAAACCATCTCTCTCTCTCTCTCCCTCACTCTTGCTCCCCACCCACTACCCGCCACTTTTTCACCAGTACAAATACTATATAATATATATATATACATATTACATATCTATCAAATAGATATCAATTTGTGTGCGTACGCAACAGTTATCAAAATATTGATACTATTTACAAAGGGTGTATTGGTTTCCGCGGTTGGTGACCCATGATTTTTGGAGCTAGTATGGTACGAATAAATTACTTAACAAAAATATAATATATTATGTGTATATAAAATATAAAATGAAATAGGATAGATATATTTATAAAGATATAAACGTTTTTAATATAAAAAATAAACAATATTATACTTGAAAATCGTTAAAAAAATAAGCTCAAATGAACGTTTATATTATACAAATATTAATCATGCGTTCGAGAGTATAATATCATAATAATATATCATCCCCACACGCTTATCGAATAGCCAAACAATTACAGTTTTTGAATCTCTTACCTATATATCAGCCGTAAGTGATTCCTATTAGTTGATTTAAAAATGTTAGAACTTAATATCTATTGCATTTAACTATATTTAACTAATGTTCAATTCAGAAGAACACATCATATTTTACTATTTAAAATTATATTCACATATGAATAAATGTCAATAATTATAATAAATTATTTAATTATATGAAACTCATTGTGAAACATATAATTATTATTTGTGACAAACTGAATAATTGGGTAATGATACAAATATGCATAAACATGTAAATACGGTAATTTAATAGAGCGATTTATAATATATATATATATATATCCAGGGTTAGTTAAGAGGGTTGATGAAAGCAGAAAGAAGACACCTGGGGTTTCTTATCGTCAAATTATCTGATTATCATATTTCTTGTATAAAATATACTTACATTTGTGGCCAATCTCATTTGTATTATCAATTATTCTGTGGTGCCTCACTCCGAAAAATACTGATAACACTATAATTGCAATATTTTTAAATTATTTTCTCTGATAATCTTTCTAAAAATCCGAGTAGGTACCTAATGTAGATCTATATAAAAATGGAAGAACGTCAGTTTCTTTGTTCTCTATAGAATTAGAAACTACGGGGTTGTTTTCAATAAAAGTTATATCAATAGATTCTCAGAAACTCGTTGAGTGTTTATACTTTATTTTCCACCCTTATATGTTGCTATAAGGTGGTTCACACACGATTTAAATTTTGACTCACTCAAATTTATTTTTTTGTTTAAATGGTTACTATTGGTTAAAGATAGTAAAATATAGTTGTTATGATTGAATATAATTTTCTTTACCTATATTGCCTATTTAAGTATTATGATATTATTAATATTATTTTGTCATCTAGGATAATCAAGTCATTTTATATAAAACATAAACATACAATTGAATAACATAATTAAATTGTGTCAAAGGTAAAGTGTACAGTTATGTTTATATGCTAAAAAAATAATAATATTTTTCAATTGAAGCAAAACTCAAACGATGGATAGATCGATTATAATAGATATAATAATATCTGATTCAGACGGGTTATATATTTAAATTACGCATATAAAAATCCACAGGTTTCAACCGATTGGCACCAAATTTTGCACACATAGTATTTGAGATCTCGGAAGGGTAAGAGTTTTACAGCTATAGAAACTACGTTTAACATACTCATTCCCCCCAATCTCCCTTCTATGCTCAATATTAAATCTGAAATGTCCATTAAAAAATAATTAACTTAATATTGGAAGCTGGGTTCGTAATTTAATGTTGTTAATATTATATTCGTACAATTTTTTTTGTATACTTTTTCTGTTTTATTATCCCTTCATACATCGTTTTTTCTACTATGTTTCTCAGAAGCCTACCTTGTATTATAATATAATTGTGTAATTGATTTTAATTGTCGAGCTGTCATAGTTACCGACTAAAAGCCAATAAATAATAAAAATAAAAAACAGTTGTATTATATATCATAAAAGTACAAAGTGTACTCCTAAAGTCCTAAGGCTTATAGAATCAAAAAATAATCGACCAATTTCGACAGTTCCAAGAAGGTTTAGATAATTATAGATGGAACCAGTTATTTTAGGGAGGTTTACCAGCTATAAATATTTTTTAATATCTCAAATGCATATTCGTTTATTTCTGCTTGCAATTTTGGTTCAAGTAAGAAAAGAAGATATTTATCCCTAGCCATCGCAGTTAGGAGTGTCATATTATAACTGATGAGTGTGCGCACATCAAGCTCCTACACTTGGTATTGGCTCACTAATAAACGGCTGTTGTTGCACGAGTACTTAATCAGGTTATAGTGGTTGGAACGTCATTTTGTCGCAACGACGTTCCCCGCTTATTGTACCGAAGCCGAATCTACACAATGATGCACCGAGATTGCCTATACTACACGCCGGCCAATAAAAAAATATTCCTTAACAAATTAAAAAATATAATATCCAAAACGAGAACCTAATTGTTAACCCGAAAATGTATTCAAACTTCAATGAATCAATTTGTTTTTTTTTTAAACTATTATAATATTATTTTAATACAATATAAATTTCTAACAAAAATAAAGTAAAGAGTAAATGACAGGTCACGATTAACAATTTTATAGATACATAATCTTGAAACTGTCAAATCGTCTTGGTGACTATACATAGGTAGTACATCCTGAATACTTGACGGTTTCATTTAAAAAATAAATAAACTAAAACTAATCGCTTTATTCTCTGAAATTACTTAAACCCTTTCATAAGATTTTCCAAAAATTATTAATATTATAATAACTAGATTGTCCAAGAGGATTTTAAAACTTTATAATCGTTATCATTGAAGTATTTTTTTTACTTATATAGGAAAAAGTTATTAAGTAAAAGAGTATTTTAATTATTTTAGCGATGTTTTCCCGTAAAGTCAACGAATGCAATATGGAATAATATCCTATAATTAAACTGTCAAAGTTTTATGAAAAAAAATTGCTCGTAATATTTAAGCTCCTTGCACTTTTTCTTATGTTTTTAGACCTTATTTATCAATAACATTTTTCAACCTAAAACACCTTAACATAACTAATCGGTGTAATGGTGGATTATTATAACTATAATTAATACGCATTAAATAGATATAAAAAAAAATATTTAAGTAGGTTAAATATATTTTTTTTATTTTAAGATGTGAGGGCGTGTGGTAATTACAACAGAATATTTAATTAATTGGTTTTAATTTGTGTGCTTTTTATTTTCTGATACGAATTAATGTAGAATGGTTTTGGTAGTGAATAAACTTGGGCGATTTATATGATAAGAGGGAAAACTTTGACTAGTACACCCAAAAGTCCAATTTTTGTTTATTAAGGGAGAAATCTTGGAATTTGAAGAGGAAGTTGGTTGTTTTTAAAGCACAAATGGTTTCATTTGAAAGTTGTACGTGATATTTTAAAAATTAGTAGGTTCTTATAATTTTGTTTAGCTGAAAATTACATAAAAAATACAGAAATGTTCTCTGGTCGCTCTAAAAAAACATCACACAAATTTATACAGATTTAATTTGAAATTAATTCATATAGTTGACTGTGGTTTTTTGCACAAGAATAAATTTATTTACGATTTTATTTTAGCATTTACAGTTTATTAATTTTTAGGTTTTACATTTTTATGTGTGTCATAACAATGATAAAATATTACTTTCTACGTTAATTGACACAATGATTTAGTCTTTAATGCGATAAGATGTTTAGATTTTTTACGTGTTAAAGTGGTCTCTTTCGATATCTCCGTTTTTTTATTTAAAACAAAAAATAAATATATTTCACAGGTTAATCGCATCCCACGATTTTGGATGCTAGTAACAGTAGTGACCTACGACCCATCTGATAATTATTAATTGTATTATGTTATTAAGACCATGTTATTGCGAAATAGTAATTTAATTTGTTCGACGTCCAAGTTACGCTTGATGAATATTTTTTATTTTAAATAATTATTACAACGAACGTTGTTGTATAGCAGTAAACATTTCGTTGATGTAACAGCGTAGGTACATAATCGTATCGTACATGTTTACGACTAGTAGAATATTGATACGACAAGAGTGCTTGTTTCAAAAACACACTATGGTATGCAAATTTATTTAAAAATCTTTGTACGAGTTATAATTGCATATATTTTATCGTATGTAGAACGTTCTAATTGGTATTCACCACCATAGAATTATATACGGTTCATATCTGTAAACAAAATCCGAAAAATGTTGGCGTATATTGAACAACACTAAAAATAATCAATGAGCAAATAAGTTTTTCCTATAATTTTCGGCTCTTCTCAATTCACAACCTCAGTGCGACCGTCTCTCGTACCTACTGTCGAGGAAGGGGTTGATCTGCACGAGGGCGTGTTTACGCGTAGGCGGCGCTCGCGCCTGCCGCCGTCGTCACATGGCCACCGCGGCACGTTGCACATAACCACCCGCAGTGACGCCCGGCCGTCGCAATAGTGTGCTAGTCGGCAATGCGCTCCGCTGACCGAATCTTTAACACGTCACGTGGTCCAAGTCGCGCGGATATGACATCGTGGACATTTCGAGGTATGGTGCCCGTTTGAATAGTATATTATTATATTTTTTTAATGCGTGCAAATCGATAAAATGATGATCTGTCGTTGTGGATGAAATACCATAATAATATAGACGGAAATATCTTATAATATTGTACACACTGGTAAATGACGCTGAACTTAAGTAATAATGATTATGATATTAGGTAGGTACATAATAAATTGTATAAAAAAAATCAATTTGGCGGCTTATATCGTCCTCGTACCATGAGTGTACAGCACCGATAACAGTGGGACGACAGGTGTAGCGTCACTGAATTTTTTTCACGATCTCCGATTATAATAATAGTTAGAGGTCATGGTATTTATTTTTACAATATTGTGTGTACATTCCATCAAGCTTTAAGTATAACGAGTATTTTCAAACGTAAAATATGAAAATGGTTTTTTGTGTCTTGTAAAATTATAGGTTATATTTTTTTGAATGTTGATGTTTGCATACGAAATTGATTTCAATCATCACGTCATCAAGGTGTGTTCAGATTTAGGTGGTAAACATTTAAGAATATAAATACTGCGCCATCAATATATTTTAAGGTTATAAATATTTAATAATGTTTGAGGTATAAGAAATTAGGAGATTACGTAATATAGTACGATAGTAGGATACCAAATGTCATTTTTTAAATATGCCAATTAAATTAGATACCTATAAAACAATAAAACATATAGAATCTCAATAATTTATCCGCGAATGATAAAATGTAGAAGTTTTTATTGTATTTTATTTCAACCCTGAAAAATTATAAATGATTTTATTATAGCTATAGTGATTGGAGGTGTAATAAAAATTACAAACCATTATAAATTAATTATTATCAAAAAAATCAAAACAGATTATTTTATTCGGCTTATAGATTGGGAAACTATTATTTGACTATCATTATTTAAAGGATATTAATTGCTCATTGCCAAGATACATATACAAGTATAAGTAAACCTTACAAGAAATTATTATATTATGTATATTCAAATTATCGTATTTTATGTTCTGTAGGTAATGGAAAATATTAAAATGAGCTTTGGTTAAATAATAAGTTCTAACAAAAATTCCACATTATTTAAACTATTTACTCTTAAGTGACGTTATAGAAATACCTAATATTATACGAAACATTGTCAATATTTTTATGCCACAACTGTCAATTTTGTATATTACACATGTTTTTTTTAAAATTTAAGTTAATTACGGAATTTCCAAGCTCCATTGATAAATGCTTACAGGTGGTTTCTTTGTATAGTGTTTCTTATATAATAAATAAAATACAATTAAAATATTTTAATAGCAACACGAACAAGGTGTTAAGTGTTAAGTTTTTTTAGATTAACAACCAAATATTAATTTTTTAAATGTATTAACATATTATAATATGTATATCGTATATGTATATTAATGACAAACGTTGATATAATATTATATATCCAACAAATAAAATTACTTTATTGTAGATTTTATATTTGAAAAAAAATGTCGTATTCATTTGCAAATGCTAAAAAAATATACTTTCAAATAGTTTTAATAGGTACATGTTTCATTCAATAATTTATTATTATGTACCAATGTATATCTAAATTCCATCTAGGTAATATTTACAGTAAAACACCCCAGTTAAAATAGAAAAAAAAGCTGTTAAGGATTTATTTGAGATTCTGACTGTTTGTTTACTTCAGTAACAAACTTTGATTTTCAGAGCAGTAACAGAAATCTGAAAAGTTTCATTTGCAGTATCTTTTTTGAATGATAACTAGATACAGTTCGTACCTAATTTAGACTTGTGTTTTTGAAAATAGATTTACAGTTTGTTTTTTTTTAAGTAATAAATATTTTCAAGATTGTTTATGGAATAATTATTTCTATAAATTTATGTTCTTAAATATTCGTTTGATGTAATATTTTTTAGATTTGAGCACTATCGCATATATTTTGAATATTATAATTTTTTTTTTTTATTGAACTTAAGCCCGGTGACTAAGGCCATTAGCTGTTGTAGGGATTATGAGCTGTGGTAGGGGTAAGGTTGGTACGGTGGGTTGTTTTTTTACTATTGTTATGGTTGTTACGGTAGGTAGCAAACATGTGTATGTGTGACAAGGTTTATAACTACTATGAACCCGGGTGGTCACCCATCCGGGAGCTAGTAGCTGTGGCCGTTACTTACTCCCAGTCCATTCCACAACTTGTAGCAACCAACGCGCCACGCCAAGCCACTATTATAATTTATTTATGATGGTGTATATGTATTTTAATTAGGGACTTACTTAATATATATTTTTTACATTTAAATACAGCTTATAATATGTAAATAATGCCTAACGTAATTTGTTGAACCATTTTGTGTTTTGGATTATATTTGCATTTTGTTTGTTTTGAATATGAATAGCTTCACTTAAAAAACTGGATAAATTGTTAGTAGGTACTAGAAATGTAAATGAACGAAGGTATTTTTATTTTAGTAAACCTCTAATCAGTTTAATAGACATAATTCTATAAGGATTTTGTGAAGATATTTTGGTTTTACAATTTAAGTTTTGTCAACACACTTTATTGTAATAAAAACAATTGAATGATGAAAATTAATTACACTCTGGCTTAGTATTTGGAAGATTTTTTATTTCAATTTGAATCATAAGAGATTCTAATAGTATGTCTCTCTTAGTAGACGATAATCGATATTATTATATTTGTTGAGATTTTTTAAATTTAATGTTCGAACCTGTAAATCGGACAGACAATCATTCAACTGGGACAAATAACAATTATAATTTGTTATGCGGGTAGGAGACCCCATCTGGTCTAACGGCTATAAGCGATTTTTCTTACCGAATTATTCTCGTCGTTTTCTGAGCGTCCGAAGAAAACGATGTTGAAATGTCATCATTCTTCCGATGTTGCGGTGTCAACGGACAAACTCAATTTAATCCGTCCACACCGTCTTTGTAGTAATTCTCAGCCTTGAGTTAAACTTGTGTTTCCCTGCGTGTCTTTTGTGTGTCCGTGTTTTTCACGTCACCATTGGAAACCACAAAAATGTGTAAACTAATAATAACAATAAAAGACGAAAAAAAAACATACCCACTTAGGCTTCTCATCATTGACGTTGGTAACGCGTCTTTTTTTATTTTCTTTCTCCTCTTGCCTTTTGTCATTTGGGGCAATGAGTTTGACAATAGGACGGCTTATCTCGCTGGTGAAAATATTACACGGCACCGGTGATAAGAAGGCTGAGAGTGTATACAATGTCGGTGGTATAACGAGATAAATTCTTGGTTTACGGCTCTTTTGTACCTTAAACAGACTCAAAAGCACTGGGGTGGAAAAAATATTAACACATTTTGGTTGAACGGTTAAATTTTGAAAATAACACTTTAATCACACAGTGATGCAAATGTAGTATTTTTTTTTTTTTTAATGAGCTTGAGTGTACATTTGGAAATATATAAAACAAGAAAAAACTAAAGATTTGACATCTATAAATAAACGATCATGCTTCTTTATTATATTATAAAAATATCAAATCGTTAGTATGTGTATTCATATTATAAGAGGTCGTATCATTTCATTAGCTTTCTACATTTCTTGGTCCTATAATTTAATTCACACATTATTTATTATTTTATTTATTACATATGCAATAAATGAATCTGAATGGACCTAATTATTGGTCACTCAAAATGTCACTAAACAGCATATTTTTCAAAATAATACTTAACCACCTACTATACGATTTGCATATTCAGCAATCAGTACTATTGTGTAGTACTATTATAGTTGTAGGTATCTATTTCATACGTGTTAAATTCAGGATAGTATGTACACAATTACCACAGTAGTGGTTGGCTCACGGTTTGATTAATTATTTTTATTTTTATTCGTAGTAAAATACTGTTCTATATTCTGTACCTACCTACCTAGCTTAAAATGAAATGTGTGTGAGTGTCATTTGTATTTCTGAGAATACGCTGATTTCATCTGAATATATTTTATGTACATAATATGTCATATTATTTTATGTATATATTTATTATTTCCACGATTGCGGCCATTGATCATATTCTACCGTTTACTGAATGTTAAAGGCAGACCATTGTGATTCATATTTATTATTATGTAGTATTTTCAATGCACATAATAATAAGAAAAAAAAGACACATGCGTATTATGTTCAACGGTTCTCTATAATATGCTTATAATCTTAGTAAACGAAATACGAATATAAATTCTATGCTTATTGATATTACTAGATGTTATAAAGACGATTCTCAATAGCTCGAATTTTAATGGTCGGAAAGGGGAAAGTGGTACGGAAAATTTAAGTCTTGTGTTTTTTGAGTTACATAAATTATTCACATACACGTGGCACTTTTAGAGACAAGAAAACATTTTTAATTATTAAGGTATTAGGTTAGTTTGAGTTATTAGAGGGACTCGAAGGTACTTTCTTAATAAAAAAAACAACTACAGTATAATTATTTTAATAAATGTATACCATTCTACCAATATTAAATCAAGACATTTTAACACGGTTTGCAATTTTATATTATTACACTGTGTTTGACTAACAACAAATTATTTTTATCTTTGTATTAAATAATTATTTGGAATAGTTGGATAGTATTTATGTCCGAGCCTTCAAACTGTTAATAGATTTATAAAAATTAATTATTTTAAATATTTTAAACATTTAAACGTTGTTAGAAGTTTATCAAGTGCAATGTATATAATAATATTTGTTAGTTTTTTATTTGGTATTTATTGATTTCGTAATGCACTATACAGAAGATATTAAAAAGACAAAGATATATTTTTATCAATTTTTTATTTATTTAATACTTTAATTTAAGATATTTGTGCCATTTTATAAAAAGATATAACTAATTTTGGTATATTTTTATTTTAAAAAATCGAAGAAAAAGTTTTATTTAAAAAGTGTGGTATAAAAAATTAGATTTTCATCATGCAGCCTGGACTAATTTAATTTTCACCAAGGTTTTTCACTAGATTTTATTATTTTTATAGTACCTAGTACAATATTAAACTTTTAAGTGCGAGTAAATATTATTAAAATCAATCGTTTAAGTTGTTATTCATTTTTCAAAGCATACTTTGATAAGATACACGTATTTTGTATGTACGGTTTCCATTGAAAGATTGATAGAGCCACTTTATTCATCAATTAAGTTAATACTTTTTATTATTATTTATACCTTCTTTTATTATTATGTCGATATTTATTTGACATGTTTCTCATTTGTGATAAAGAATTGTACATTTTATGTCGATTAACTGATAGTACAGCTCTGAATAAGATATGTTTATGTTATATTCGATAGGAAAATCCCTACTATGTAATACCACCGGTAACACTATGTTACGAGACGTTGGGGACTATGAAAAAATGTACATAATATTTTTCGGAGCTTTTGTTGAGAATGTGTTCGTCAACGACACCTTTCGAGAGAAAACGTATAATTTTGGGTATCAGGTGGTTCGGTACTTTGTAATTCATTATACTAAGACTTATAGTTTAATTTACAATATTTTAACGAATATGAGCTACTGTATACTGTAGTGATTTGTAAATCATTTTTCATAAGAATTCAATTATGCACGCCTATAAAAAGAATAAGGAAGATAACTGGTTTTTTTTAACTAGTTAAATTAATTAAAAATTGAAAAATATAAGTTAAGTTTAAAGTTAAAATTCTCAAGTCAAATATAATAAAAGTAGTTTCGGTTAGTTGAATACCAGTAACATTTTTTTTCTGAATATTTACAATTAATGCCAAAGCATAATAAACAAATTTGACAAAAATTTATACACAAAAACAACAATTTTATTTAAAAAATACATTTTAGAGTAATCAACAGAAAAATATTCAAGAGTTTTTGAAAGCAACCCACTTTCAGAAGTCGTCAATTATTTGGTTCATTTTTTTAAGAAATTAAAGCACTAAGGTCTCTTTAAATGTCAAAATGGGTTATCCGGTAATGTTATTGTTAAGAGATTTCAAACTAATGTGCTTGTGTGAGATTGTAATTTTGTATGGAAATTTATATGAAGTTGTATTTGCATACGTATTTTGACCACTATTTAAATACAGAAGTAGTGCATTCAACATTTCGACAATCTACAGTTTAGTATTTACGATGAGTACATAATTTAAAACTATAATTAATAATACTTCGGTTCATTTTATTACAATTTTTTTTTCTGTAACGAACATTTTTAATACCGTACATACTTAAAAAACAAAATACATTTCAAATCCATATTACGGCTTTATTAAGAAAAATTAACTTAATGTTATAATAAAGCCTATTATAATTGATTAAAACTGTATATCACGAACAAAAAATAAACACTTTAATTTATAACTTTTTTCTTTTTCAAAAAAATAACTCATTATTTAACGTAGTTAAAAGTTACTTTACTCTAACTTCATGACTTATTAATGCCCAGCTTTGCAAAAAAGTAGTATATTCTATGTGGTTTATCACTATAAATGTGTATCATGTACATTTATATATTGTGAAATGAGTGTAAGCCCACACCATCTTACACCTCCAATGTAAACATTTATCAACTATAACTTGAAATAGGTAGACTATTGGTTTTATAATGTACTATACGTCTTATGACTTTAATAATTATAGATATAGTGATACAAATAATATGAATCATTATGTAGATTTTCTGATAAAAGTGTATTTTCATCATTGTCTGTGTATACTTAAATAGTTACTTTAATATTATAATGACTAGTTCATATTTAATAAAATTATATTAGCTTATAGTTTATATCATAATTATTTTGAATACAATTTCAGATTTTTCAGTAAAATATTAACCAATGATTGGTTAATTTTATGTCATATTCATTCATTTGTTATTTGATTTGTATTCCTTGGACAATAATTGTACTCGAGCACAATAATATCTGAGAAGATAAACATTACTATATGACAATGAGTAAGTTCTTGTTTGAAAGATTCAGTGGATTGAATGAAAATAGATATTAAGAATAAAAGTTTTGATTTGTGAACATAATACCGGAGTGTACAAAAAACTTTGTATTTCTTGACAGATTTGTGATGAATAAACTAAAAACAATGAAAAATGTTGGCCTTTGTATGCATATTGGGTTTGGTAACTTTAAGGTAACATTTAATACAAAATAATAATACATAACAAGACTAGCAAGTCATAATATTATATTCTCAATCTTATACAAATGATTTATAAACAATTATCAGATATTTTAGTAGGTACCTACTATAAAAAAAAACTTATCAACGATTCTATGCTTAAACAATCATTTTAATATGTGATTATTTTGGTTAGTTTTAGTTAAAATAATGGTGAAAAATGCTAATAGGTAACAATTTTTAGAATGTTCTAAATTTTATCAATATTATAATGTAAATTGTTGTCTACTATTATTGAAAAAAAAAAATATATTATTTGATATACCTATGCATGCCTATCTCTATACTGATAATTTGCATATATTTGTGTTTTCATTAACTAATTTGCTTAATGCATAGCTTTAAATTATAATTACGTTATATCGTATACACCATATATTTTAATACATATTATGCATTATTAATTTATTAAATTGGTGCAACAGTATAATTATTTAATAGATTTATTCTGTTTTTAATGAACGATAATATTATATGTTCATAAAATCCATTGATATTTATTGATAAAGTTATCATACAATTATAACTTATAAGTAATACGTAATTTATTTTTGTTACCTGAGCCTTAAAGCCAATTAATGTTATTAAATATAAGTCTATACTTACGACGTTGTGTCACTTTTAGATTTTATTCTTTGAATTGAGCTAATAATTGACGGTAAAAAAAAAAATACTATTATAATATTTGTATTAGATGATTTTGTTTTGAAGTAACGAGTGGTTGTCTGGTATTTTTCGATACGTTTGGTAATTGGTTGACTTTAGATATAGCCTATACGGAGAAGATGTAATGGAAACAAGTCAATTTTTATCATTTCGAGATGGTAATGGCAAACGAAAATCCCTTAACCTGTCTTGTTAAGTTTTTTTTTCTGCTATAGAATAATCAATTGTACACTATACTTGTTGAAATAATAATACCATTGCCTAATGATATTTTCATTTCACCTTTTTACCATTGCTAAAAATCATCTGAAATTCAGTTTTTTTCTTAATAATTTTAAAATTTTGTTTTGTTAACAATTTTTTTTTTTAATACCTCTTCAACTATGCAAGTGACATTTTGTTATTTTTTCAAACAGCCACATTCACAATAATTCTCATTTTTCCAATGAAATTATCACTTTATAAGATATAACCAAAACTATGGAGTGATCCATTAAATATAATTATGTGTATTTATGATAATCGTTCATTAAATAGGCATCTTAAATTATTTTGTTTTTTTTTTAAAGATAATAATTTAGATTTAAAGTGTTTTTTTTGTAGATTTTTTGAAAATAATATTTTTGAATTAATATTTGAATGTCATAATATTTTAAAATATTGCCATTAATGTAAATTTAATTATATTTGGAATAATAATAATTACAATCAAAACGTTAAATAATTGAAATGTCAACACGTCTTACATTATTATAATATTGTGCTAACTTATTTTGTGACCAAACTCGTATTATACTTTGTACCTACTACCAATCTATATAGTTTTATAAGTTAGAAGTAGCTATATGATTTCCACTGTTTAAATCTCAAAATGAACTTAACGGACATTTTGTCAAACTAAGTCTTTAGCTTGGTCAAGATTATCGTTTACCTCAAAAGGGGATTTACTGTGGATCATGGCTAAACTATATTATGAACTCTGTTGTAGAATAATAACAAACTTCAAAACACGACTAAGAAGGTAGCACAGTTTCATAAAAAGTTTTCTACAGATAATCGACATGATGCGTGAGGTATTTTGTTTTAAAGTTGCAAAGTTGTTTTTTTAATATATACATCTTTAGTAATTTCCTAATTTGCCTTAAACCAAAGATGGGTTTTATATTTCAAAAATTGTATCATTAAAGAGGGTGACTATGTTTTATGGTCTGTCTTATCAGCCTAGTGGTCAGATAATTATTAGGCGTTGGCTGTGAAAATGGAAACACGAGTAAGATTACAGACCTGAACATAGGTTCTAAATATATGTAAGATAATTACAGGATGAAATCGTACTCTCCTTTATTGAGATAAATCTTTTTTTATAATACAGTTTCTCAACTGATTTTCAAAAAGTAAAATAGAATATCCTGAAATTTGTTTTAGATGAGTATAAAATATTTCGTTTTAGTATTAAATAAGAATCAATAGGTAACTGTAGTAAGTCCTGTTATATTAATCTTTTAGGTAATTATAGAATGATTCAATTTATATTTGAATTACGTTTTCAGTACTTTGAGTTTCAACATACCTATTTATGGTTTCGATTTTATTATTTATTAATAATTTTTCATAAATATTTTCATTAGTTTTATTTTAATTTCTGGGTTCATAATAAAATTAAAAATGTATACATTTTCCTAATTTAAGTGACCGTAAATAGTAATGATGCGATGCCTGTCAAACGTTTTTAAAGTGTACTTGGACATTTATTGATTGTTAAAACATCGACAGTTTACCGGTATCTATACTTGCATATTTATATTAAATTACAAAATAGCGTGTAAAAACTGCATTTAAAATACCTATAGATATTTTTAATTTTATATTTCTTCTAATAGGATGTATCTCCTAAGATTCTATAGTAAAAGATTAAAAAAAACGAATATAGATGGTATCCAATAATAGTTATTTGTAACAAATGAAATTTGTTGCTAATTGATGTTATTTAATATTTAAATAATATAGTTTAAAATAATATTATATCGTGCTTTGCGACTTAATTAAATTAAATTTTTTGAGTACACCAAAAACTATAATAATCCCCTGATTATTATCTGTATTAGGTAACAATAATATTTATAGTTAACAAATATTATTATTTTTATTGGTTCTAAACTTTTAAGGACAGTAATGCAGCTTGTTATTAGCTAGATATTTACGTTTTATTTTTTAATTTTAACCTATCCATACAATTTTTGTTATTTTTTAGACAATTTTATTTTATATTTCACTATTTTTTTTTAATGATTTTAATATCGGTCGATATGTAGGTTTCTTCTTCCATGTTCGGTATTATAGACATAAACTATTATTGCAGTTGGGTATTAAAATTTAGTATCTACAGTTACTTACTACTTACCAGTGGCTTGGCGGGGCTCGTGTCTGGCTGTTTTCACAAATGTCCCTAGACTCCCAGCATCGTCTGGTGCCACCAATTCTCGGATGGGTAACCCTGGGTTCTTAGTGGCAAAATCTTTGACACACATACAAGTGTTCCAAATCAACTGTACTAACCTGTACCCTCCTCTATAGTTAAAAACCTACTAAAAACCACCCAATGACCTATGTGGTCGCTGGTTAATTAATAATGAAAAAAAAATACCTATTCACTGCACCACTGAGATATCGTCATTGCATTTTTAAATACGTGTTTAATAGGTATACCCGGTTTGTAATTTTATTTCATTATCGTTTTTACGTTCTGTAAATGACACGGCTTTCCGCACAGAGTCACTTTGATCTCACTTTAATTTGTATCCGTCATTCATTGTTCCAGCGATATTTTCCTATACATACGTATAGTCTATTTACATCCGGAATCGTTAAAAAAATATTATATTATATGTTGGAACATAATTTATACGGGTGCTATAAATATTGAAAATAAGAATACTAGTATAATAATATTTGTATTTATTTGCTTTCTAAGCTTTTTGAGTAATTTTAAGAATTGAAGAAGTTACGGCTAAATCCAAAAAAATGAACGAAAATCGTGTTTATTTTATGAACATAAGTAATTATTTACCTAATACTTTGGTTTTCACATTTATTATAAAATATCTGACATAATAATATTATACTTGTATGTAAGATTTAATTTAAAATAACTTGGTGTTTTGACTCGTTTGAAGTAGATTCCACAGTGACAATATCATCGGCGTGTTTTCTATAAAATATAAATATTGGTTCATCTGCACTTAATAATAAATATAAATATACATATTTACATATGATTATCAAGTTACGAAATAGCTTACATTATGAGGAGTACAATATGTTTTTTATTTCGAGTGCAAATGAAGTGAGTCTTATTTAAATTTAATTGTAGCCTAACTTAACTTTCCAACAAGGTTTATTTATAAAGTGTTATAAACATTATATTACGTAATTTCGAGTACCTATATTAATTCCATATTTTCATTGTATTTTTCGTCAATCCAATCAAAGTATAAATTAAATATATTTTGCATTACAGTTATACCAGAGCTCAGACTTATATTTTTTGTCTTAAGGTATCATCAAATGATAACATATTATATTATTAAAGAAATCATAAAGAAAGTTTTAGTTAGTATGAACAATTCAAAACATTATTTATTCAGATATTGACAATAAAACAAATATCGTATTCAGCTACTAAGTATTAGTTCCCTCCCAAAAAACAAAATAATAATCTATTCAACTTTGGATTTAATAGAGATAATATGTAGATCAGTTCAAATCAATCAATGTAAATCATAATGTCTAATTATATTTAAAATCTTATAATTAAAACAAGAAATGACAATGCATTATTATAATAATTAATAAAGGTATGACTTTTGTTTTTTTTTATCTAAAATAAAAAAAAAATTAGAATTTTTGCAAACGATATGCAACAGTGTTGCTAAACTTGGTGATTCGATATACGGGAATGTCCAGTATAGCACTGTATCAAATATACAAGCTCTGGATGGATAAAGAAATCATTTATGAATTTAAAAAATTAAAACGATATGGTAATTACTAAATAACTTACTCGATATGACGTGTCTGTAATACTCAGTTACCTGGATATTTTTATTTTTTAGTGCTTGTAAATTTCTTAATGTGATAACTTAACTATTAAAACTGTTTTATATTTTCATAAAATAAATTAAAAATAATATTGTTTTTTTTAATTGTTTAAATTCGTTAGGTTACGATGATGTCATACAATTATAGAAGTATTAATTAATTTAGAAAAATACATTTTTGATTTCTTTTTTTGTTTGTATGAAAAACGGTATGTTTAAAAATGAAATGAAAATTTATTAGATATAATATCCTATATATCATGTTAGTATAATGTTTCTTATAATATATTTAGTTTAAATACACTTTTGAAATAAGAAGTTACTTATATTTTTGGTTTTGGATTAATTTCAGTATTTTACATTTTTAATGTAAAATAATATCATTCGTTCCTAAAGTCTAAGCTTCCAAAGAGAAAAAAAATAAGTTACAAAATAAAAGGTTTTTGAATACTTAATACGTATTTACTTTTGACTAACATGATAGGTAGTCTCGTATTACTTATAAGATATTTTAATTTTTTATGACTTTTCTCAAATTATAGTACGTTTAATGTATAACATTACCTAAAAATAACAGTTATTGTAAATTATATAAAAAAAAAATAATCGAATATTGAAGAATTCAGTATTTGGGGCAATATTTTGTTTTGCTACAAGAGAGGCATGTCCAATTTGTCTAATTCTTGAATCTAAGTTCTACTTAAGGAGTGTGGTGATATAAACCATTTTTATTTTAATAATAACCCGCCCATTTTATTGTAAATTATTTAGTGGATACATTTTTTGAAATTTGTATGTTCCTAATTTACAGTTTTAAAGATTAATTAGTTTCTTAGTTATTAAAATGTTGATACTAAGGGTAGTGCCACTAAAAGGGTCTTACAAAAATATAAAATAGATGTAACATCAGATTTAGTGTTTATTATACTTGGACCATTTTTACAAATTATAAAATATGTTGGTACCTTAATATTAATAACTAAAACCGTCAAGACATTATAGAATCCATAATATTTCAAATCTATTATACTTATAGTTGTACACAAAGTTATTATATAACTAAAAAACCACTAGTTCAAATTTTGATTTGTATTCATAAATGTTTTCAGAAAAACAATCTGCTATGTAATTTACAGTAGAGAGGGGGGGGGGAGTATTATGATTTTAAAAACTCAAGTCGTATCGCCACAATACTCCTTACGTATAGTACCTTCAAACAATTTCAACAATTTGAAAATAGGGCCTTTATGTACAAACCTATATGTGTTTATAAATTCCAAAAATAAAATTTTGAATTAATATACTGCATTATTGGAGGGGAAAAAGGGAGGGGGGCATGTTTGGTAAATCACCCCTCTTAATATTATTCGAGATCAACTCGTATGATATTGTAGCGTATACCTAATTTATTATAACCTGGTGGGTGCGGCCGACGCGAAGAAATGCCCCCCGACGGCAGAGAATTTTCTTATTTTTATTGCCCCTGCGGACGAGCGTTTTCCCGAGTGTCCGTGTGGTTTTTACACACCACGGTTCTGCATTCCAGCGGCGTTTCCCCGTCCAATTACCGTTCGTAAATATATCATTCGGACATCGACTCCGGCTTGGTGAATAAATCCACCGACGACGATGCACATCCGACGTCGCGCGTGATGTGTGGCGGCAGCGTGTCTTTGGCGGGTGGGTCCGGGACGAGTCCCGCGGGTGTGAGCACTTGATATACGCCTCCAATTTGCGGGTCTCCCCGTGACGTGCGCGAAAGAATCGAACGGCACCGTCAATACCGAGAGGCGCAAAGGCCCCCGTCGCCCGTTGATATATTGTCGTTGAACAACGTTCAATTAACAAGTATGACTTCGTTTATATACCAGGTTTTATTATTTCGTGCCAAATAAAACACATAATATAGGTAGATATGCGCCCGACGTTGTGAATTGTCTGGATAAAAATATTGATCGTTCAATCTGGATAGACAATAATATGGAAAAGATAATACATAATAATACAATGTATCTGCTATTAATCTATCTACATAGGTATTTGAATAAAGAATTATATGAATACATTTAAATATTATATAATATATAATTATTTGAATAAGAGAGATTTTTTATTTATTTACTAGAGGTTTCTATTTATTAGATAAACAATTATTGTCTAGATAAGTTTTTGTGACAAGATTTCATATTTTATTTTTGTATTTGTTATTTTTTTGAATTTTTTTGAATTTTTTATTTATTAAGTTTTTGCCACTTATTTTATTTTATTTTCAAATCTGGATAGTAAAAGTCTGAAATTTCACAGTTTAAAATCCGTAAAAATCTGCACCACACATTATATTATAGCATGCTGACAAATTGTTCACGCGTCATTGAGACCCCGGTTACCATTCTGATTTGAATTCTTACTAGGTATTTTAAATTCCTCAACATCTCTCCCCTTGTTATGTAATATCACACTGGATAGACCCATCTGGTTAGGTTAGGGTAGGGTTAGATGTTTAGGTCTCAGATTTTTAGAGCCTAGATTTTAACATTCACGGTTTTTTAATCAGTTCCTCATTTAGTTCTTTTATTACATATATTTATTTCGCCTGTTTCCTCTACTCAGTTAATATCTAGATATTTTGTAGTATATAGTACCGTATTATGACAGTACATTGTTCATTATCAGATTATCTGTTGTGTAATCGTATTTAAAACACATGTCCATCAAGTTGACGCATATTTAAAACACACATATTTACGTGTGTGATTATTTACAATTAATGGTTATATAAAATAATATTATATTGATAATAAAAACGCTATTTTACAAATTCCAGTTTTAAAAGTTTTTGTTCATAGTAAAAATTGGTCATATTTTAATTTATTATCTAGATACTTATCGTAAGTGTTATCTATTATCTTATCTAGATAAAATTTCAATCAATTATTAATTGTTATTTTGTCTCGATATATTTTTTAGTTATCATTGTACAAAACTTAGAGCATACTTGCAGCCATATTGCGTCGGTTGAGATTTGCTCACCGCACTTTGTGCAGATTCAGCGACGCACGCAGGAGAACGTCGAGAAAATGCTATAATGTAATTCGTATATAATTATATTTATATAAAGGATATATTTTGTTAAATATAATTTGATGACGACCTCAATATGAGAACGATTCGAATAAAATTATCTTCCTTGACGACCACGAGACACTATAATATGACGTTGGTATATTATAAGAAAATTTGAGACCGCAGCCTACTTGTATGGGGCACAAGCGTGGGAATTCACAAAAAATCGATGTGCGATTAATTAAAAAATATTTGAATTCATAAATAATTGAATTAAAAGCAGAAAAATGTCATAAAAACTGTAGGTTGCAATCAAGTTTAATAAATCTATATAATTCATCATAGTGGTATATTGTTGGGTATAAATGACATAATATTCATAGAGGTTATCTTCGCTACAAATTTACATTTCTCTTTTTACCCTTTAAATAATCGTATTGGACGGATATCATCTCATTCAACGACTTCATAAAGACCTATGATAACTATTTTAAAGGAAAAACTTCATGACAATGGTGTTTGCCATCCTTTTTGCAAAAGGAAAAAGTTGCTTAACTTTGTTAAATGAAAAAACGATAACAACTTAATAATACAGTTGGATTGAGACTGGCGAGGAATATCACATAGCTTCAGTAGAATACTTTAAGCTCGCGAAAAACCCTGTCAAAGAAAAACTCTGTTCACATTTTTTAAACTTTTTGTGTGAACTATAAATGTATATATTTATTAATATATTTCTTTATTATTACTTATCATTAGTTTTGGCTGTGCTGTGTGCAATATTTATTACGTCCCGAGGTCTGAAAAAAAAATTAATCAGGGCGCGGCCAGAGTTTAATTTGGTTATAAAGATATAAGTTTTTGATTCCGAGTTTTTGCTTTCCCCGCCATGCTCACCTATTCCATTTTACCACTGGGTTTTTTTTTTTTTTTTTGTCAACCGAACTGAATTTTTTCGCAGCCATTGGATTCGTCTACGGGTTATTACGTAGCCACAGACACTGGGTGGTAATAAATAATATTTCACGGCCAAAACAAACGGGAAGGCCCCACAACACAATACCCTCTTCTACAATGATAATAATTTCGTCTCAGCCAAATAATTCATATTTATTTTAAAATAATAAATGGTATGAGCAACTTAAAAGTTTTCCACGTCTGCTTTTATCAAAGTAATATTCAAATTTTAAATGCCTATAGTATTACACCCTTAAGAAAACATGGTACCTAAGTAACCGTAGTGTCATTAATCAATTGATTTTAACTTTATTATAATTATAATTATTAATAGGTAGTATTATTATTTATAGCTTGTGGTGAACAGCTATTTAAGATGATTACATCTTAGAGAAATTTTTTTTTTTATCAAGTTTTTGTATTTACTAAATACATTTTTCTTAATGTAAGTAGATAATTATATAATAGCCAATAATTGGATATTTTTTATATTTCATACAACATACGTAGAGGAAAAAAATATTGAGTGAAAAAAATCTTGGATTTTGGGGTATTATTTATGACCACTTATGTAACAGTAACCCAACCTTATCTATAGAGTTATAATTATTCTTGTTTCATTCATTTGACAGTCAAATATAATTGAAAAATATTAGTTTATTTTTAATTATTCATTAATGCAATTAAATAATAATTGTATTTACATAGAATAATGCCTTTTTTTTCAAAAGACAATGTATTTCAAATTACCTAACCTAATTGTTTTACATCAGCCAATGCGTTATGTGTATTGATAATGGTTTTTTTTTTAATGTTGCTCTGATCTTAAATTCTAACCCAATGTATTGTTCATAATCAAATATCTATAATATTAGTAATAAATATTTAACCATTACATTATTAACACGAGAATAATTTTTAATTTTGTTGAGAAGAAGATAGTGACTGAGTGTTTACTTTTTGAAGATAGTGTTATAGAATTATAGGTTTCAGTTGTGTCAAAAATCAATGATGAAGTATTGAATCTGATATATCCTTCTGTTTTATAATATTATTAAATTTGGTGGGTTCTTAATAAAAACAGTTTCCCCTGATATTTTATAATGATAACATTTTACCTAGTAGTTATTATTATAATATAGTTATTAAAAATCGATTAAAATATAAAAATAATGTTTATAAATTTGTAAAACATTTTTTCCCGTCTCGATTAGGTAAATATTTTTTCAAAATATATAAGCCTATTACCTAACCTACTTATTATTAATAAATGATAATGGTTGTTAGTGAAATAAAAATTTAAGAAAAACATATTGTTCAATACAAGATTAATAATATTAAGTTGTTCTTATAGCAAATTGAAGATCTCAAAAATAAATATTACGGATGTTTTTTTCTTTATAGAGTATATTTTAATAGTGCAATTACTAAAATTGGATTTATTCAAAAAATATTGATTTTAGTTATTTTGCTGTGATTAATAAATCATTATTCGCAGGGAAAAAAATGTAGGTCTCTAATGATATAATTTTTGATAATTTATAAATTTTTATTAGAATAACACATCCTGAAACTTAAATTACTATACTTTATTATGCATAAATATATAACAAATAATGATCGACGTTAACGCGATATTTCGTAAAATCAAGTATGTATATCCTACTACATTTACTGACTACGGAATGGATGTTCCTTTGATGTTAAACATAGTTACAATTTTTCAATCGCCAGTCACGTATAATCGACATGCTTTCTTTTTTTATTCACCACAATCGTACGTTTTTAACATTTTTATAAAAAATCAGTACATTAGCGTAAACCAATATTATAACAATCGCGTCCTTGCAATACATTATTTTTCTTTTTTTAAAAAATTTAAGAAGAAAATAATATGTTAGAAATTAATAATTTAATATTAATTATCATCATCAATTATTAGATAATTTTGTTTACATTTTTAAGAGGATTGTTTTATTTATTTGAAGTATTTTGAATCATAGCTCTTTACTCTTGAAAAAAATGAGTAAACTTATTACTATAAACTCCGTCTTCGTAACATATGCAAATTAATAGTATGTGTATGTATTTAGAATTAAATATAAATAAACAATATTGAAAAGCATATTTTATTTAATAATATAATTATATTATAATTCATCATTATACGATGACCATGTACTTTTCACCCATATAATTATTGTCATAAGTAATGTTTTGTTTAGCTTTTGTAAATAATTCCTCTGGTGATGTTTTTTATGTCTTTTACCTTACCGGCTATTATGTATCCCTACATTATATAGGTATATATTTTTTATTGTGATTTGTACTCTGCGCATTTGACATTTTCCCTGTGTATCTTTTATTTCGCATTAGAATATTTGCTATAAGGGCATCTACCCTTTAACATTGAATTGAAATCGATTTAATACGTTTTTCAATTTTTATAGGAGTTCAGCAACGTGTTTTTACTCCTTCCTCTCTCCTTTTCCACTAAGAATTTCCTTACGCACATGCATCTTTGAAGACTACCGTATATGTAAAGTCGATTTTTTTCTTTCTTGAAATGTCACAATTACGGTATTCTGATCACGAATTTGAAATCGACGTAGCCACCAATACGTGTTTTCGATTTTCAGAAAAAAAGGTATTTTCTTTCGTTACTTGCATATAAAATATCAATAAAAAAAATTAGGTCTGTAAAATGGTATCCAAATGAAATAAAATTAGTCTAATCAATTCGAAACTGAAATATTTCAAACTCATTTAGGTTTAAATAGAACCCCTAAATAATGACGTTATTATATTATTGGAATTTAATAAAGTTGTGTTCTTTTGTATTTTTATATATATATATGTAAATATAACACATAGCTATAACTGTGGTCATTATAACTGATTGGTTGATAAAAGGAAAAAAGTTTAATTTCATTGAAATATCGATAGGTACTGAAGGAACCTATATTTATTTAAAGCATAAATAAAAGAAAACTCAGTATCATTGCATTGATAATAGAAAAACAAAAAAAAGTTATAAAACTAAAGGGTAAGTTATAGAATATCATATTAATATTTATTATTTAATATGTTATATTTTTCATACTGGGTAGAGTCTTGATGAAGTGACCATTTTTATTTGTCCAACCTATAATATCCTATAACAGTATCTATAGGATCTAACGGTAATTGTTTTACGTGTCAATTGTTGTTCTACTTTTTGAAGATTTTTTGTTAAATATTTTCATCATTTTTTAGTTGTATTTACACATTTTACTTCTTAACTCTTATCCACAGTATTTATTGGTAATATATTTTCATTTGTTTAGGTATTAACACCCTAATAGCAAAGTGCACAGTTTAAGTTTTAATTTTTATACTTCATACTGTAAATTATTATAAACTTAGTATCTATAATATGTTTCAAAAATTTAGCATAACTGAAAAATAAATCAATGTCAATCAACTAATGTCGATTAGAACAATTAAAACACGTTATATTGGACTTTTTAAGAAAAAATTTCATTTAACATTTTTATACCGACTCTTTCCAATAACAGATATTACATAAGGCCTATCTATTTAACAAGTTCAGTTAAAAAAGTGATTTTTATATAATTGTAAACGTAATTTGTAGAATCAATTAGTGGAACAAATCTCATTAGAATCAACTTACAATATTTTTGAGGATACATTATATTTTGTGTATGAGATTGTTTATTTTGTTCTTATTTAATGATCTGATATATAAATATATATTCCCCGATATAAATAATGCAGATTAAAAGGGTAGGAAATCGGATATTGTCAATTAATACATAAATGGTATGAAAAACGGACTTTTTGAAAAATAACTAGATAATTAAAATCAAATTAAGTATGTCGTTAAGATAATATAATATTATGTACAGGTCTCAGTGAACTTAAAAGTTTTGAAATTTCACTAATTAGTCCTAGTATCATTGCAAAATTCAACTTTAAACTTTTCTGAATTTGATTTTATTTCTTATGTCTTGACAATGTGTAATTTATGGTGTATAATCCTGCAGTTTATTTTTCATATAATTATAATTTATAGCACTTTTGAGTAAATACTTATGCATATGTTACTATTCATTTTTCACAAATAAGCTTGTCTTTAATTTTGAATTCAACTGCACAATTATAAACGAATAATTTATAACAGTATAAGGTATTTATTACAGGAAAAATAATAGAATGTTCCTAGTCATATATCTTAAAATAAAATAAAATAATATTTATTTTGAGAATTATGTTTCATTTGATTAACCATCGAATATTAAGTATATGTATATATTATATTATAAAATGAATAGTTAATATATATAATTATTATCAGCGTAACTATGGTGACTAGGAGAGGAGATTAGCCACTAAATATACGTTTATAGCCACACATATTAAATGCATTAATAAGCAGTAAATAACTATTATATTATAATTTTAACCCGTATTTCTTGGAAATAATTTTATAATACTAACCAAATTTACATATTTATCTCGTAGGATCTTGATGAATGGAATATTTTAATGTAACAGAACTAAGGTACTAGCTTATAATAATAATTTATTATTATATTAAAACATATCACCTGAACTTGTAGATACTTGCAAACATTAACTAACTTTTTTCTTCATTTGATTATTTAAAGATGTTTTTAAATACACCAATCCACTAGTTTACGAAGAATAAAATTAGAAAAGATGTTTATTGTGTAATAGTTATACTATCATGCAATTTAGCACCGATATCGGTACAAATAATAATGTAAAGACTAAAATTAGAATATTAAAAATAAAATGTCATAAATCATAAGCAGTGTTCTAAACTAAACAATTTAAAATTCTCTAAGTATGAAATTAACCTAAATTAAAATTAAATGACCAACATACATGCTTGAAAATATGTAATTAAATTTGTTTTAATTTGAAAAAAAACGTACAGGTAATTCATATTACACAAAATAATCTAGTTATTAACAATTTTAAATAAGCACAATATAAATTATTATGGATTAAGAATTAGTTAAAATCACATAAATATTAAAAGTTTTTAATTGTTATATGACAATTAATCATCTATCACCACCTACTCTCGTTTTTCCCTGTGCCTAAAATATAATAATTCCTCCAGAAGAAAATATATTTGTATAACTCATATGTATGTTGATTGATTCGATTTGTTATAGATTTTTTTTTTGACAATTTTGAAACCAGCAAAATAAAACTGTGGTTAGAAAATATAAAACGTTATTCAAACAAGACATTAACCAATAAAATAAATACATTTATAAAAATAACAAAATGGGGAAAATGTGAATATATGACGAAATATGCAAAGTAAAACTTTGGTATTTAATTTCACCATTTCGCAAAAACAATTTATTTCTTCCTTAGAATTGTCTTCCTAATTTAACTACAAAAAAATCATGCAAATACAAGAAATCCTGATTTTTAGTTATAATTTGTGTTGATAATTGTTATATTTTATTATCAATCAATCAATAGTATCTTATTCGAACATAAGTTTCTAGGTTATTTAAATGAATACATTTAAATAGCAAAATATTATTTAATAAGTATATAAATATAAAGAATATTGAATAGCTAAATGTATCGTAAATATTCATATGATAATATGCTCCAATGAATGGTACTCTGAAAGTTTAATTAAATAAAGTCATCATCTAAGTAATAAAATAATTAATATATCGTACAAATATGGTATGATATACATAATAGAATAAAACACGATATCACACAATTTTTAATTAATTTTTTTTATCCATTTCACATTCTTTTTAAAAACATTTTATCTCAAAGAAATACTGGATCTCCTCGAGAAAACTCGAGGCTAACATTGTTGCAGTAATGGCGAATCAATGACTTTTTAACTGAAAACCATTTCAATAACATTATAGTACACCTAACACTACACCATTATTTTTATAAATGAAAAAATAACATAGTCGTAGAATTAGTTACAATAATAGTGTAATTTATCAATTCAAATTTATATTTATTTAATTATTTCAACAAACAGACAAACAATAACATAATTATATTTGTTTTACAAGTTCTTTTCTAACTTTCTTTCAAAGATATTAATATATTATTTTCTTATTACAGGACGATTTACTCAATTTATATGAGCTAACAACAACTGTATTTGGAGGTCAAATTCAAAAAAAAAATGTTTTGGATCTCAGTTATTCTATTGTTTGCGTTTAACGGTAAGTTGTTATTTATAAATTATTGTACAGTATTTAATATTCATCCACATACACCATCAGAAGCAGAAATCGGAGAGGAGGACTAAGCCTTCCAAATGTCCATCAAGCAACCTCCAAAACTCCCACATTTTTTAAAAATATTAGCCCCTCCCCAATATTTTCAATAAACTTTCGCCTATGTATATAATAATATTATAGTTAAACCAAAATTTCTAATGTTATAAATTCTACATAATATGATAGTGGTAAAAAAGTATTTTATCTTGAAAATTAATCGATGAAATAAAGTTTATACATATTAGGTATATAGTGTAATAAACTACTAAGTGTCCATGGTATCATCAGAGGTGTTATAAGTGAAAAATGAGTTTATTTAATCCAGCCACAACAATTTTACTCAAAAGTCAATATTTTTATTTTAATACGTCAATCTAAAAAAATAAAATAATTATGTAATTTTTAGTATCAATATTTTATTTTTATGTGCGTATTTTGAATTAATTATCTACTGACGTAATACCATTATATACATCAAATAGCAGTGTAGCAATAAAAAAAATTCAAATTATTGACAAGAATACGTAAATCCCACTGTTGTTTTTGACTTAATAAATACAGGATTCTTATCAACAGATATTTATGAGTTTTTAGTTCGTTCAATAGGTACTTACTAGACTAATAGAATCTAGACTATTGAGACTTATTCTTTTGAACTATTGATCGTTTTTATATCAATTTTATTCAATAATCTTTAAAAAAGATACATATTCTTTTACTAAATATTAATATAGCTAAGTGGTATTTTGTATACGTCCAGATATTTTTAGTTTCTTGATTTTAAAATAATTTATAATTATTTATTAATATCCCAGATATAAATTAAAATATTCTATTATTTCAAAAGTTGTTTAATGTAATTCATTACATATTACGTTAATAAAAATTATTAGTTTTCATTTTAAGTATGATGTTTTATGAAGCAATATACATACATAGTGCGCATTATGTAATATTACATATTACATTACACACAAGTAAACTGACAAATGTTTGGTTATGTTTATTTTGCTCAAGTCAAAGCTTAGATGTTTAACTTTTGTCTTCTTTATAAAAGTTGTAACAATTTTCAAACAATATCATTAATTTAAATTAATGTCAAAATTGTTTTTGGGCATAGGTTGTCATTGTGATAAATTATTCAAAACGAAAACCATTAAAATAAGTTATGGACTTATACAAGACTCTAAGGTTTAATCTACAGTTTTTAAATATAATAATCTTAGTTCAAGTTCATTGAAATAATGAAATATTTAACGTAAGTGCAGCTATTTTCAAAAATATGATATACAAAAAACAACTAGTAATATTAAATCATTAAGCAGCTATTTATTAGACAAACATTTCTCGAACTTATGATGACAAAAAAACTATCGAACATGTTATAATAACAAAATATAGGTGAACCTTGATATTATTAAGACTGATTTTTAATGTTATGATTTAAAATTATTGTATTAATTTGAAATACTATTTTTTAGGTTAGTTATATTATGTTATTGATCATCAAACTCAATTTTTCAGAGCTATATTTAATCATTTTAGTTTTCGATGTAAACCCTACGGTTACATGGTTACGTGTTACAATCATAGTATATTATTTTTATATATTAAAGCAACACATTTTATGGAGTCATTTTGATTCGTTAGACTCCAATAGCAAACAGAAATAATGTGATGAAATAACATGTTTTAATGGTGCATGGGCCGACTTATATAATTTGTCGAGGGGGTAGTAAAATTCAGCCAAGCTTATGCGCGTTATGAAGATAATAAAATGTTCGACAATCGTTAAACCGCCGTAAAGTCGTTAAAGTTGTTTGAACGAGTGTTTTGGAGATAGTAAATCCTCTTTTAAAAATCATTTGATGAATTGTGACCGACTTAAGTTTGAATATTAACGTGACTTGTGAGTTAAAAACGCTCCAATAACAGCAATAAAATATGACTAATTTTCTGAGAAATTCTTTTGAAAATATTTCTTTGAGTATTCGATAAAATAAGATGAAGTATAATGATATCTCTTGTAAAACAAATGTTTTAAAGTTTCTGTATATGGCTTATGAACACCAATCTATAAACCACGGCCTTTGAAGTTAAGGTCAGATTTAATTATTCTGTATGTTTCTGCTACTTAATTTGGTTGATTAGAGAGAATAATTCTTTGAATAGTTTTAATCGTCTTTTGGTTAGCGTTGTGAGGAAAACATTATAGAAATTATATGCACAATCATATTATTTTAAAAATATCATATTATATGTATAATTTATTGTTAGAAAAGATTTGAACATAAAATCATGATTACAAGTTTTGGATTAAAATGTTTAAAAAATAAAAAATAAATATGCTTATGGAAATAACAAACTGAAGGATTACATGAAAGTCTTGTGTTAATAAAGTAGTGGATTAAATAGGTAGGTACAAAAATGTGCTTTTTACAAACCAACACAATGATAATAGCCAATATCTCGAATTTAACTTTCAAAATTAAAACCTGCACTCGATAAAATCTACTGTAAATGTGTTTATAATATGTATATTGTATTAAATTGCATTTCAAAAAGGTCTCAAAAGAACAGATTTTTGTATCCTACAATTATAATTTAATATTATATATACCTATACTTTACAAATAAATTTATAGGTATTAGGTGTATAATAACAGTATAATCTATGTTTATTTGAACTTTCTTAAACTTCTCGTTTTCTTAAACGTATAAGTACATAATATTTTATATTTCTTTATCATTAGGATTTATTTATTTCTATTGTATATTTTTAACTTAATTCGATTTTCGTTGCTCGTGAGTTTTTATTCTATGAGTAGGATACAGAGTTGTGGATAAAAATTGTGGGTGTGGGAGTTGGAAATTCCGACGGCCGACCAGTGCTTCTGTTGGAAAAATATGATGTTTTCGTGTGTGGTGCTTGTGAGAGTGACCATAACTGAGCGTTATTTTCATTTCCTTGAATTTTTATTGGATATAATATGATGTCCTTTTTTAATTTGTTTTTTTAAAATGTACTTTGTATGCCAAAGTCATTTGTTGTGGTTTCTACGAATAAGATAGTAAAATATGAGTTAGTCTTTTCGTTGAATTGCCTTTGATGTAGATGGTTTATCGGATGCATATCTGCCTATAATTTTACAGAGCTTCAGTTCAAAAGTAGATGAATAAAATTGAAAAACATCGATACTCAGAAGTGTTCCTATCTAAGAGCAACCAGGTCATTAAGTGCGTTTTCTAAAAGTCGATCATACGGTTGTGGTAGCCGATTTGAGATAAAAAAAAAAAAAACATGAAAAGAACGAAATATTATATTCAATCGAGATGGTACTCGAGCGTATTGTTATGTTACTCTTCCTTGCTTATGGTTGTAGAGACGAGGGAGGAGTATCGATTCAAAAAATACCACCATGCGTTGTTGTTGTTACGTAGGTATTAATAATACAATATGACATATCTTTTTATTATTATTTTATGCAAAACGTTTGCGCAATATAATATGATAACTTGAATCGCAAACAATCGCGCATTCGTATATGTCCCACGCCGATGGAATGCGCACAAAGTGCCGATGAGATATCGCGTCTTCCAAAGAACCCCTCTTGCAATACGTATATCGTTAAGAAAAAAAAAGTAGCGTTATCAGTGGTCTTCACACCACTACCCACAATTCGATAATCAGCTGCTCCACAAATTCCAGCTCCAAGATCTCCGTAGACCAGACGGGGGTTTTTTTTTTTCTATCAAACAATTATTTTCTTGTGCCATTGCGTAATTTAAGTGAAAATGGCGATTACGCTGGTGTCGATAAACTGTGCTGTGGAGGTGACAAGTGTCGTAAACAAGTCGTTTGGTGTCGTCATTGACGAGTTTCTAGCACCCTCCACCTACTACAATTCCCTATATTGTCGTGTTTCTTATACGTGTATAATATAATATTTTCATATCACTTGGTCGGCCCACCGTGTGATTAAATATTCTAATGTGTATCTGTACATGTGTGCATGTACATATTATTATATACGTTACACAGGCTCGGTTTCTCCTTTTCGTCCGCGACGTTTGTCTGTATATAGTACGCGTGTGGTGCACGGTGCGCATAACGAGATTAAAGCGATTTTGCGGGAAATTCCGTCAGAAAGTTTCGAGAAGCCGATTTCTCTTTTCCTCTCCTCCCTACACACATGCATGCCTCGCACCCTGGACGTTTCTATAATTTACCCCGAAACGAGTGCGCCACCCACCCGAGCATGAGCGCTCGCGCGTGTGTGTCTATGTGTGTGCGCGTGTGTGTGTGTGTGTGTGTGAACGATTTCACTATTGAGCGAGCGCGGGTTGTGTACTTGTGTAATCATTAAAAACGTTTCGAGTAATATTTTTGGAACGGCACGGTTGGGCTGGGGGTGGCAATTAAAACCCGTCTCGACGTCTTTTCGGTAAAAAGAAGAGAGATATTACTGACAGATGTGGTCGTATAGTAGGTATAGCACACGCGATGGCGAGGGTTGGTGGCGGTAGTGTGGGGGGGGGGCGAAATATTACCCACCGCCGTCGAAACCGAATGAGGAGAAAACGGCGACGACGGAGTGTGACGCGTAAAGATATCTCGGGGAAGGGGTGGGAGACGAAGGGAGAGACGGACGGACGAACGGAGAATTATGGGGACCGCTGTGGCAATTAAATTATTCGGATTGAGAGATGACGTCAGGCGGAGGCGGTGGAGGCCACTTAACGTGGCAACGGTCTCGAGTTTTATTATTAATTTCCAACCATCGCCGGCGGCGCCGCAACAGATGTTGGGCCGCCGTGCAGCGGATGAGAGTTAGAGACGCCGCCGCTCGTTTTGTTTTTTTTTTTTTCGTTTTACAGTAGAGGGATGAATGGAGGAGGTTGGTGAAGGCGTCGACGACGATGACAAGGAAGACGCGATATTCACGAGGCCTAGAAAAAAACCCGTTAAAATCCTTGCAAACGACCGTTTGATTTCGTTTTAATTATTGAACCGCGCTGCCGCAGAAAATACGCGAATATATGTACCGGGCTCGGATGATCGTTTCGGCGGTGAAGATCATTGTGTTATGCTGCGATATACCATACTGTATCTATTGTATACATTGTTATATTATATATATATGTTTAAGTGTCATTGTTCGTGAAATGAAGCTAAAGGACCCCCGTTTTAACCGTCTAAATCGTTTTACGCGGTGTCTGTGTAAAGTGTTAAGTGTAAAATAGGTATAACAAGTAAAATATATAAGCTGTTGCAAATGCATGTACTACAGTTTATAATATAATAATATATAATATTATTATGCACCGGACAAACAATGAATATATTTTGAGGAATCTAGGGAAAACATTTGTAGTAATAATAAATTCATTATAGTAAGAGCACGCCGTGTGCGGCTAAAATGGAGTTAGTCAAAATCACAAGTTTTTACGAAACGAAAAACGTCGTATTTTGTATTGACTGTGGTCTTTGAGTAATAGCTTTTTCATTTTTCATAGACAATTTAATGTAAAATTTTAAAAAAAATTGATAATGTAGGCAATGGTGGGTGTATCAAGTCATTGAAAAGTCATTGTAATGTAGTATGTGTTCAATTTGAATTCAATGATTTATTCATTGTGTATGAAAAACGGTTCTGAGCGCGAAGACTGTGTATAAAGTATTATAAACCTTCATTACAATTTAGTATTAACACAAAATCAGCCAAATTGGCTAATCCCTTTTACCCGTACACACAAAAAAAAAAAATTTAACATGAAGACAATTTTACTTCAGATATGTCTTATTGATTTTAACACCTATTGCCTTATAATTTATATAATCTGTAAAACTTTAGTGTAATTATTGATAAAATAATTTTTTTTTTTAACTACAGATTCGAAGAAATTTGATGATTTGTCTTATGATATTTTGTGCTTTATTTTACGTTTAACATAATTGTATTTTTAAATTTGTATGCATTTATTTTTTTTTATTTATTTAAAGTTTTTTTTTCTGATTGTTATTTTTAGTATATATGACGAGTATGTATTTAGTATTTAGAGGAAAGGTAATTTTTCTAGATGCATTTATTACTATTCATATTTTTTTAACGATTATAATTTATTATATCCAATGATTTTTTTAAACTAAATTACTTGGTTATAATGTAATTATATGTATGGGCATTGAGCTAATTTACAATGCCACTGAAAATTATGAAATATATCCCATGTACCTATACCATATTCCTTTACTTTCTTAGTAAATTATCAAATTTATACTTAACAATAAACACTTAATTATACTTCACTTAATACTTAATAATACTTCGTCTAAAATAAACCCTTTACCAACCTAATACGAATTTTGTTAACATTAACTTTTGTTTTGCTCAAAAACATTTTATTAATTTTAGGTATTAGATTTCATAACTGTAAGAATTTTCACGAAACCTAAAACACCTGCAAGCTTACATACTTATTTAAATGATGAATATGTTTTTTTTAAAACTTAAATTTGAATAGAAACACACGTTTGTCTGTCATGTCTGACCATGTTTATTTGATTGGAATTCATGTTGTAGATTGCGTTTGCGGTTTTTACATTTTGAACCCTTGGAAAATGACATTTTATCGAATTGTTATTTATTAAGATGTAATCGTTGTAAACGAATTAGGGAAGTTTTTATACCTATACGAGCTATATTTTATTCTATACCTTTGGCTATGTATTTGGTTATTCATTTTATCGAGTATTTGTCACAATGTCGATTTAATTCATATATAGTGATACATTAGATATATTTGTTCAATAATACATACAATGAATATTTTAGAAGTATGGGGACCTTACTACTCTAGAACGCTTTCAATTCAATCTGTGACTAGTTTTTTATTCATATTTGTTTTGGTCTATGTGTGGATAAATGTTATGTTTCGTGTCATGGTGTATGTGGTAGTCTTGACTCTTGAATGACACAAAACGAACAATCAATTTCAATGCAATTTTCTAGTCTTGCAATGAACGTTTTGTCGGGATCTACAACAGCCTTTATTTTTCTTTTCTCAGGTCTTCGACGCTTCCGTGGTGTATAACTATGTAATATGTAGAACAACACACTAGACTGCATAATGCGTTATATTATAAGCGAGTTACACGGTGAAATCACGTGCTCCAGACCGCATGGGTAATTCAATTTCTCAACTTCCAAACGACCTTTCTCATTGTGTTATTTTTTTTTATCTTAAAAAGTATTTCTGTCATTTCTTTTCCTATTTTTATTTTTCATTTCTGCCTTAGTTTCTACATGGCATTTTTTTTTCGCCGTACTCGTCGATGTTCGGCGGGAAAAAATTCATATGGAATCCGTCCGGCCATGATAACTTTTTGGATCGACTTATATGAGAGGAGGAAAAGTTTAAGTAATATTGTAATGTGTAAAGAGAAATAAAAAAAAAAACGTGTATTAAACTTGGCAGTATTTTTGTCGTATAAAACTAGGTGGCTGACACTATATGCAAAGTTTCTTAAGAATGAGACCTTGATCCTTAATACTCCTCGGGCCGATCAGTTATTATATATTATTTTGTTATATGTTTTTTGTTTATTAACTATACATACGAAACACACCATTTATCTATCCTCTTTATAACATTTGATTCGCAACAAAAAAAGTTAATAATATAAACGAAGATTAATAATGGTTCTAATGTGACAGGGTTGTTAAAAAAACTGTTCCATGTTGTTTTCCTCTGTATTCTGTCATCCATCTACAGAGTAAATAAAACATGGTTATTCGGTGACGTTAGAAATTGATATGTTAAGGGACTTGGGGAGAGGACACAGTTGACAACGAGATAAGACTCCCGATAACACTAAAGGATGTTTTTCACCAAAGGGTAAAATCTCTGCAACTTTTAACCGTTTGTTATACCGAGCGACGGGTGTTGGGGGTGTAATATTTTTTTGTTTTTATTCGATCTTTTTCCTATGGGGTAGGATGTTTCGTTTATAAAGACAAATACAAATCTAAACACATCCGAAAGCAAATCGTAATGGTACTTCAACTTCTTCGTCTAGATTTTGATGAACGGCTCATGAGTTAGAATTCGTTTCAAACTCATTCGTTGTATGTACGAATAGTATTCCCTATCGATTTTTTTAGTCGTATTAATGGGTATCTATTGCACCGTTGTGGTGACCTATTTTATTTCTTTGGTTTTTATATTTGTCAATCCTCGTAAGATATTTTGAAAATTTGCTTTGTTTTTGTTAAGATAATAAAATATGGGCTTACTGTATATTATAATAACCTTTAATGGTATTTTGTTTTAAAATTAATATGAAACAATCATTTATAAAATTATTTATTGGTATATATTACAGTGAATAAAAAAAATAATATTTGTACTAAAAAGTAATTCAAAATTACATTAAATTTCAATTCCACACTAAATTCCACAATAAATTTTTTTGTTTATGAAAGTCAATGATTTCGTTTTTAATTATGTTAATTTACTCAAAAATAAATCTTGTTCATTAAGCATGTATTGTTACATACGTTATTATTTAATAAGTTATAGTAAATTTAATATAATTTATATTTTTATGAAAATAATTTCTGTGTAATTAATTTGTTAATAGAATAAAATACAAATCATCTATATTGTAGTTTATGTTATTAAGTAACGTAAACATTTTGTTAGGTTATTTTAATTATTGCATTTCTATTCATATTTTATTATTAACTTGTTATTCGTAGAAATTTGATTCAAAAATCTCTTTGACACAATACATTCAAATTTCAAAACTTCAAACAGAATTTAAATTAAAAATGCTGCCCTAATCACTCAGCCTATATATATTTTTTTAAGGAATTTTTTATATGTAATCAATGACGTTAGATTATTGTGGCTCATTTAATTTCTACAGTTGTTTTTCTTTTGAAGTTTCTAAATAGAAATCAGCCAATAAAATAAATTAATGAAACTTCTACGAAAGAAACAAAAACGTCTTTTTGTTTTTCTTTAGATGCGTACAATATTGTTTTCTTCCCTACTTATTAAACTCGCTTAGCTTAACTGTTTTCAAATGCTAAATTTATTCGTGAAAAAGGCGATTGGCAGATGGTAAATAACACTTTTTTGAATGTTCAAGTGAAAAAAATGTAATAAGTGACCTTGACGCATAAACGAACTACACGAAAGAGGTGGGTCGTAAAACGACCGCTGCTTCAAGTTTCATTTTATTTATTCAAATAATATTTATCCGTTATCTGAAAACTCTTTTCATTAAATACCACGGATTATTGAATAATTACGTGTGCAATAAAATGTTGTATATAGTTCTCAAATAGTTCACTACATAAAAAAAAAAAAACAATTTATACCAGTTGTTATAAAGTGTCATGGAATCAATCTGTATTCACTAAAAATGCTTAATCTTCAGGTATCATTTGACTATTTATTAATAAAATCTGACTTTTGGAATTTTTAAACTAATAGAAATGACCATATCTTTAAACACTTAAATATTTATATAATTTAAGAAGTGTCCCGTGATAGCATATTATTATTTTTTATAAGAATCACCCGAAAATATCTGTAAATTGTTAAGCAGATACCTAACTATTTTGTAAATGTTGTTTTATCTAAATTGAAGTTTATATGATTGGTTTTGAGATTATTTAGTCTATTACATACTTATTATGCTCAGAAAATGTTATTGAGTTAAAAAATTATTAATTTCAAGTAATTTATTAAAACTTAAAATTAATAGGTGCATTAAAATTGCAAAATTTAATTTTCGATTTACATTAAAAAATACGTTCATCTCAATTTACAAAATAAGTTGATAATTGTCACAAACTGTACAGGACACTTAAATGATATGAAAATACAATTTCTAATTATTAGAGTATATGGTTCTAATTGTGTGATATTGTATACCTAAAAAATTAGTTTAATTCCTATCAAACTTCAATTTATCGGATTACATAAATGATCTAATAATTTCGTATTACATCACATTTCAAGGGAAATATTTTGTTTGTTGTATTTAGTAAAAATTTTAAGTGATGAAAAAATTATTAAAAATGAATTTAATAAAATGCCTTGTAGCCTGTTCTAGATTGTAGTATAATACTTAGTTTATAAATAATAGAATAATTTAATATTTTGTAATTGAATCAGTTTTATTAAATTATCAAGAATGATCTCTATTAATTAATATTGGTTTTCTCCCCTAATTAAGTTCTCTCACAAATTATTTCGTGTCTAAAAACATAGGCATGTGTAGTGTAGGTTTTGTGTCTGTTGTAGCTCACATTTTTAATCGGTCTGACTGAACAACAGGCAGCCCACTTATTTCCCTCATTTCCACAATCGGCATCACGCCACAGGTATTGAATGTGCTTGAGGTGTAAGATGACATACTCTTGTATCACCAAATAATCTGCCCGTACCTATGTGAGTAAAATGTCATTTAATATACTCGTAATATACAAATGGGTTATGCGAATTAATTAATGCAGACTGTATCGCTGCATAGTATGGACGGTTAATATCCTTAACACGGTTATCTACTCTAATAGATAACTATTAATAGAAACCATTTTCTATTACCTACATGGTTGTGTCAAGTATCTGTTGTCCATATTTTGGATATGTCCGTCGATATATAACTCATCTAATTTTAGACTTATCGCATTGATAAATAATTTTGTGATTTTTCATTTATTAGTATTGAACATTTATATTTATATTTTGTTTTAAATTCATTATTTTCAAAACTAACTATTAAACAACCTAAAATGTCAAGTAAATATTCCCTGGCCAACTAAATCCAAACTAAATTGCAGACAGGTACATCGAAAACACCAATCGCTGCACACGTGCACCGTACACACACATAATAATACAATTATATTTTTAACATTGCATACAGTTTTTAATTTTTATACTTGAGGTTTAACAATTTAATATAAGGTCCCTTATAAGACAAAACTGTTGTCCATACAGTAGTTTACAAATCTGAAGATTTTATTATATTTTTTTATAGTTCAAAAAAGTATTAATCGGAGGTTAAACTTGAAATTGTTCACCATTACGTATACATTCTTATTTCTATACGTATTGTATTTTTAAAAATACTAAAATTAATTTAAATAGCCATTGTTACCACGTAGGTACTTGTTTACAATGTTACGTTGGTAACAAGGTATCAACTTAAAAGTTGATAACTGTATTATATATCATGATAAAATAGGCAATATTATAATTATTATATTATAATATTTGCAATTCGTTTTGAGTAAAAATTAATTCAATGACCTTCTATAATTAGGTAATAGTAATACATTAATTATTATAAAATGTCTAGAAATAGAGGCTGATATTATTTCGTCTTCGGTCGCAATCGTTTTACGTATGTAATTATTTTTCGTTGAATTAATACATTTATCAAATCCATTACAGTCAACTATTCAACTACACCTGAAACCTAATATTTACGACAATGAGAGTTCTCCAGTTTTTTTCAAAACATTTTTATCTACGATTTAACATAAATGAAATCTTTTAAGTTTTTTTATTTATCGCTGTAATGAGTCGTGATGGTTTTTGGAAATCTTCGAATTATTACCGCAATATTTTTTTCCTTTATGTCATTAATGTATATTTTTGACACAACTATGTCATGAATTTCCATAAAATGTGAATGTCATTACATAATTGTATTTGTAATAATAAATTATAATGGAAACCATTATAACTTATAAGTTGTGATTTTTTTTTTTGTATCTAATCATATTCGTGTAAAAATACTTGTGTAATATTATATTTGTTCGTTTATAGATACCGGTCATAATATATTATATTATTATTTAGTTATAACTCGTCTGGATAATATTTTTAATTAATGTTAATTTTTAAGCTAATTAGATTTTTCGGTTAACTGGTAATTGGTTTGGTAAGTTAACCAAAACTCGTGTGAAAATTATAATGAAGCTCTAGGAAAAACTTTGCAGAAACCGTTCACTATCTGTTATGGGGTCCTGTAGGGTTAACTCGGGTGTTTTTGTTGTTGCTCATATTGTTGTTTATGTTCATTAATTAAAATGTACATCCTCTCCTTCGCTTTGTAAAGTGATGTCAGTTTTTTTTTGTTTTTATGTACAACAAACATCTATGTATATACATAATAAATTATGATTTTTCAGTGAAGTCTGTGTGCATGTTTGTGGCGTGTATGTCAACTTTAGTGTGTCAGTAAATGGTCGATAATAATCAATTCATCTATAGTATTATTATACAGTAGTTTAATGTGGCACAGGTTTTTGATGTTTTTACAATATTTCACAGTGCAAACTGCAAATCAAATGTACAAATTCATAGATTTTTTTCTAGTCGGTAATTGTAGCTATTTTTTTTGACTTCACAATAAAATATGAATTAAAAAATTCTGAAAATAAATGTTATAAAAGAATATTGTAATATTTTATATGTTACATATTTGGGTATTAGAATAACATTTAATTATTTTTCGGTGATATTTTAATCATTCATTTATTTGTATTGCAACATTATTTTGAAATATATATATTATTAAACTGCATCTGTTCTATTAATTTATAAATAATATTAAACCATATTAACAAATTCATGGATTTAAAGTAAGATTGTATGATTTGGGAACTAAAGGGAACTAATTTAGGAACTCCAATATTGTTCTCATTTTCATAATTTGGGCGTGACATGGACGTACACAATTAATTACTACACTGTCAGTTGTCGATTATAATATTCAACATTCATGTTAATTTATATTTTAAAAATATTGCATTTATATGACGTAGGTATAATCTGTTTAGTTCAAGTACATGACGTAATACATGTTATAATTTATCCTGATAAAAATTATTTACAAATAGCAATATATATTATTTAATTATTATAGTTTCCCATCAAAATATATTGTTCATCCGTGTAAAACTTTTCCAATTAAACCACGGTTACATTCCATCCGTTCGCCAATACATCTTCGGTCATTACATTATTTTTCAGAATGCTGGAAGTTTAAACACATCACAAGAATGCATATACTATGTAATACCATTAAACAATAATTTATGTAACTGTTAATTATTGGTGTATAATGTACTGCGGGATATTATTTACTTATCAAAACTATTTTATATCTATGTACATAACTAAAAATAAAAAAATTCATTACTATAAATATATTAAATTAAATTATATAGTTTGCATACCATTTTTAATTGTCTGTTGACTTGTCGTAGTTTAAAAATTGATGAATTTACTTGTCACCCAACTTCATGGCAATGTGAAATTATTTATAGTAACTTGACTTGTTAATACTAGATGTTGTACTCAAAGTTTTTACTTTTTTATAGTATACAAATTTCTACACAGTTTCAAGTTGACGTGGCGGACTGATTGAAAGTTTTTGTTTTAAATATTAACGACGAGAAAGGGTTTTTCGTTTACTCCGGATGACATTCTTTATTGAATGTTTACGACTAGTTTTTTTTTTAATTTTAGGCTAAACAACTATTTTAATCTATAATGAACTTTTTCAAGCGACAGCGAGCTGACTTCGAATCAGGAAACTCGGTCATTATATTATTATTATATCAAAAGTTTTTCTCTTCCTTTTTTTCGTGCGTTTTACCAAAACAAAAGATTTCTACACCCGAAGGATTCTCGAGAATTTCTCAATTTAAAAAAATCGTTTTTATGTCCGGTATGTCATCTTTGAAATTCCTCGAGCAACGCCGGCTGGCACAATTTTATACCACACCTTGGCTCGAGGCGTTCGATTAAATGAAATAGAAAGAAGTTTTGTGGGGAGACGTCGTCGACGGGAAGAAAAAAATGATAAAGAAAGTTTTCCTTGTTTTTCATGCGTCCAATTAGAAGTGTAGAAACAACTGGGTGTCGTGTGTGTGCGCAGTGTTGTGCGTTATTGCATTCCGTGATATATTTCTCATACTTCACCTTCGCAACCAACCAGCGAAAACAACATTTTTGTACGTTTCGTTTGAAATTAGATGGAGATTGGGAGATGGTGCGAAATGTATCTTATCTGTAAATTTGGTCGTAGAGCATTAAGTAAAAAAACACATTTCTTACCGATGTGTTTCGGAAGGAAACCGCTGTTCCGACGATAACGTTCTCGTTAAAAGTCCGTCTGCACACAACAGATACGCGTTGTTATGGACTCGGCGGCAAAGTACAACCTTTATTATTATTATTATTAGGTATTATTATTATTATTTTTTTTTTGTATCACGTTGCGACTTTAAACCGTCGCAATATATTTCTACATAAAAAAAAAAAAATAACCAAATGCATTTGTTTAATATCAGTTTTGCGGTAAGAAGACATCAAGTCTAGCATTTATCTTGAAGTCCGTAATATTACTATGCTTTATTGTAATATTTCGGTCATTCTTTCGTAGTTTCTCGTTTTATACGTATTTTACCAGTTAGAGATTTCGTCTGGTTTATCGTTTGACCACTTGTGTTTGGTACCCGAATATACAAGCAACTGCGATGGATTTCAAAAAAAGTAATTGAGTTAATAATTAATTCACGACACAGGTTCATCTTAAATTGAATTCATCGCAGAAGGTGTGTGAGATATGTACATTTTGTAATTACACACAAGTACGTCATTGTTAGATGTTTGCCTACATCATCAGAGAATATACAAGCTCAGACGTACACTTATTAATCAAAGCTTCCCTCATGGAATGGAAACACTCATATTTTATATTATATGACAAATTCAGCTTACCTGGGTATACCATATACCTACCATTAATACAATTTGGACCATTTAAATTACTATAAAAATGTGTTCAACGCCGTTAGTCTAAAATATGTATGTTCACAAAAAAGTTAAAAACGATTACATTGATGCATTTGGCACAGATACATTTTTATTTCGTATTATTGTGACTTTTATTTTAACTATTTTTATTTTATTTTTCATATAAATTGGCTTTTTTATACTTCACTTGTAGCTAACGACGTAATTGCATTTTTCATTTTGGATTTTTTTTTTTTAGTTTTTGTTATTTGCTATTGACTTTTTATAACATTCTTTTGTTTTCTCAACAAGTGCGTTACACTCAAAAATTGAAATGTTCACTATGGTGTCGACTTGGTATAGTGACGAAATTTCATTCGGAATTCGTTTTATTGCTTTTTACGACTTATTTATTATTATCAATTGCAATTTATAGTAAAATTCTTTTCTGGTAGATCATATATAATATGTTCTGTTTGATGATTACTTTTAATGACGAAAATAAAAATAAAATATAGTTTAAAAAAATACAAGTTAATAAATTATCAAAGCGGTATTCGTATAGGAAATATGCAAAATATATGCATTAATTGTTTGTTATTTTATACATTATTAACGTTCATCAACTTAGAGCTAAATGGAAATAGGTAATTAATAATTTGTATGTATTATTTTGTATTATAATATTGTTGCATAGAGTTAGTAGGTACCACGAAAGAAGATAGATTTGAGTGTATTTGCTTATTAATCAAGCGCCATTAAAATAATCGGTTTTTCAATATCGACTTCGTAGTATAGGTTATAAAAAAAAGTATACTGAGACACGAGTAAGCATAATATGACTTATTTTTTTAACCTTTTTGATCCAGACCCAACTTACCTAGATCAAATAAATTCCTGTACAGAAGTAGTGTGCATCAGAGGTACAAAAAAAATCTAATAAGTGATAGTCGATACTCACTGGGTGAAATATGTTTACCTAGTGACCTTTTGCAGTAAGTTGTTGTACTCAATATTATACTAAATAGCTTCAGAACCACCTCGCAAACGTTTGGTGCCATTATGGGTGATTAATGGGCTCATGTCGTGTTGTAGTGCTCGTAGTGCTCGATGAAACGGTTTTGACATTGATATGGCGTGACTTTTTGTTTTGTATATTATAATAATAATATTATATTATGTTTTACGTCAAAATAAGCACTTCTGTCGAGCCGGTGACCGCAGTTGCAGTGACACAGTCACAGTGTTGCGCGAACGTAGTGTAAAATGTACATTCCGGTGACGGGTGTCGGCGGATGATATTACCTTCGGCGGTGCAGGTGCGAAGTCCTCAAACTGTCTTATTGCAGCAGCCGTCACCTCGGAAGTGCAGGATGAATCCTCATAAAATGTATCCAATGCCATTATATCCTTCTCTTCAGCTCTCGAGTTAGGTCAGGTCGACGCTGGCAAAACTTCTATACCAATGATGGTTACCTATTAAGTTTTCTTAATTTTAACTCCCTCACTCTACTACTATTTTAATGTAATGTTTTTAATTTATTAATGTATTTGTATTATTATTATTTTCATTTATATTACTGTTAATACCTAATACTGTAGTATTATAATATTGTATGTACTATTCTTGGATCTTATAATCCGTTAAATTAAATTTTTTTCTTACATTTTTTAGAATATATCCAATCTGTAAACATAATTATAATAAGCTCATGAGAGTGAAGATATACTTGCAATGAATGATTGAGGGGAGTAGCTACTCAGCAGTAACACTTGACAGATTTTAAATAAATGAATAAATACTAGGAATTAAATTGACTCGTGATATAATTTTGCGGATAGTTAAATATAATGTGTGTTTGTACGAATTGTAGGGTGTTGGGTGACTGATACCATCGTATATTTTTCATCTAATCGTCTATATGTGGATTTGAATTTTATTTACCTTTTGTCTCTATCATAATAATTACACGATAAACGCGATAAACTTTGTAACCCTATACGGCGCACATATGGAATTCAAGCCCTAAGTATGCATCTCGAAAAAAGTGATGATTTACCGATTCAGAGAAATCTACAGACAAAGAACATAGTGTTTGTTTCTTTTTTCATACGTGCTGTAAGCCATGTACTAGTGGTACAATTTATCTATACCGAATGTTTATTATGTATATATATATAAATGTACACCCAAAGCTACCTACTGTAAAAAATATAAAATATAAATCGTACCTATAACAACAATATTTTATTTTTACTTCGCACTTTTTTTACATCTCAATTTATATTTCGTGTCTGCTTAGATCGGTGTATTTGAATATACTTACCTACCTTCCTTCTATTTATTATTATCCTGAATACGATTTATTTAATATCATGAAAAATTAGTAATATTTTATAAAAAATGATTTATGCTACAACTTTTATTTTATTATAATTATGACCTACATTCAGGTTAGGTGCATTTAAAAAGTGTACCATTTGAAAATTATTTCCTCAGATAAGAAGAAAAAAATACTTTTAGATAATTTGTAACTTAATATAATATTATAATATTTGAATACCATAATAATTTCTTCTTAAAACAATTCTATTTCTACATAATTTATAAATATGAGAATACCGTTTTAATTTTTTCCTACATATTCAGATATTCTATCGTATATAAGAAAACAATAACAGAAAAATCATTTCCGGCTTACTATGAAATTAATTCCGATGGTTTTAATATGAACTATTTGTAATTTTAATATATTTTAGATACTGTTATAAAAAATAAAACTAAAAGTGTGGGTAAGATAACTTTTAACATATTTTAAAATAAAGATTAGTTTATATCATTAGTTACCCACATTTTACATCGATTGTATACAGTAAAATAATTTTTCTATTTAGTTGAAATTATATGAATTATATAGGTAGTCATTTAAGCGTTTATGCTATACGTAATATGTATAGATAGAAATATTAAATATGATAACACATTCGTATAATATTATCTCTTTAAGGACTAAACTAATTTAATATCATTCAGTTTTATACAATTTTCTGTTTAATAACCGTCAAATATTTAATCATTAAAACTCTATTTACAAATATTTCAGTTTAAAAACTTGTTCCCTGCATATTATTTAAACTTTTCTATATTTTCACTTTTCAGTATTTTGTATTTCATTAACAAGTAACAATTCGATTATAATATTACAATATTAATCATAACATCTATTTAAAATCTGGTTATAATTTTGTACCTACATATTGAAAAATTAATATGATTTCAAAATAATTTTTAGGTTAAGAAACGTTTTTTTGTACATAATGCTCTAGCTAGAAGTTCAAAAATGATTTGTTTTATATAAAATGATACTAAATTACTGAAAAGGATTGTAAAGCAAAACGTACAAAACAAATTGTGTGGTTTACTGATATTGTTGTATCATAAATAATTCGAAAGCACTTTCGGGGGGAAAGGCTGAAGATTTGAAGGCGGACTACTATGCCGGATTTGCCATATAAACCGCTAAAAGAAAATAATAATTCAGTTTATAGTTACAAACACTGATGTTCTCCTCATTTTTGTTTCTTTTTAAAAATTCACATTTCTGTGATTGGTGCAATATAAGAGATTTTTTTTATTCATAGGTTTCCTTCCAGTACCCGACATATTTATACGACTTACAATTTCAATTATTGAATAAATTGAACAAATTATTGTTATACTCTTGAATCTTAATAGCTTATTGTAGTTATACAACTAATTTGAAATTAACTATGATAATTAATATTTTTGTTATTCAAATAAATATTTAACAAGTCTTGTCTAAAATGAAGACATTTTTAGGCTGCCTAACCTTTTGTGGTTTTGTATAAAAACAAATCCACATTTTTACCAAGATAAATATTATTTATTTTCTTCTTGAGGCCCCTTAGTTATTTACAAAATGTTACTACTATTTAAAACAAACATTATTTACGAGCATAATGTAATACCTACTTTTACCCACAGGGTGCTATAAAATAAGATGACTCATTTTATTTTCAAAAGTATGTACTCTAAGGAAAATTATAATGTCAATTATTAATAATTTATGTGTTCGGAACGTAAAAATAGTTTTAAAAATTATTAGCTTTCACTTTAAGTTTTGGTATTAAAACTTCAGAACTAATTATTAATTCCTATTGTCATTGAAGTAAAAAAAATCATTCACTTGGAAATCTAAAGTATATTCCATTCATTATGAGTAATATAATAACAATCAATGTTCTGATCGGAAAAATCTTAATAAGTTAAAATTAAATTTGAACGTTGGTTATAAAATATATTACGTATAACATGTATTATAAATACAAATTAATATTATGTTATTTTAGGCATTGAGTAATATTTTATTTCTGATAGAAACTATCTCAATAAAAGATATTTCATAAATGATTGGACCGATTTATGCGAGTTTCAAAAAAATACATGAGGTTATTGGTCCCAAGGGTGGCATAAAAAAAATTGATCCTGTTGAAATTATCAACTTTGACCCTGTATAACTTCACATAATATGTTTATACATATATGTTGGCATTTTTATATTAAGTTTATGACAGATTTCATTGGACAACGTACAACATGCCTAGTTATGCTAAATGAAATGTACAAGCTTATATATTTGTAAACGTATTATATTTGCGGCGTGTATACCGTAAATTATCGAGATTATTGAATTGTCCGTTTTTTATAATATCAAAACAATATTTTAGATTGGAGTTATGCAAATGTGAGTTATATGCAGTCTTAAATCAAAAACTTATCAGTATTATAATAACAAAAGAAGGGTTTCAATTGATTATATATATATTTTATATTTATATATATATATATAAGTATACATTTATAAATCTGTTTGAGGTTTTGTAGTAAAACAGCTCAACCACGATATCATATCCAAACTTATGTAATATATTTATATTAAATTTATTTAAACTACAGTAAGTTAAAAACTATTGTTTGATATTCATACCTGGGTATTTATTATATTATATTATAACGTTTACGGTTTTTATTCTTGACTATTAAATATGATTTGGTTTGGTATTTAAGAAAAAAGAAAGCTATTTAAGCTTTTTTTTATTTTTTTTTATACATTTAATAATATAGGTACTGTTTGAAACATTGTATTATATATTTGTTTGAATAAATATTCCTTTTTTTTTTAAATCTTGGAACTGCCATTTTTTTACGGTTATGTACTTAAAGTATAGTATTGCATAAATATAAGGTAAGTATTTAAGTGATATCAAAGTAGAACATTGAATTACTTTGTACAATAAATATAGAATACAGAGAACATCATTATAAGTAGCTTATGATCATAAATATATAAAAAGCATATTGAACATTTTGAAATAAATATTCACCTAAGATGACTAGGGGTTTATAATAATAATTATATCATTATTTATTTGATAACATTTTTAACATAAATTTGAGGACAAAAAAAAAATAATAACTTTTAATTGATCAAAATATATACGTGTGTGTTTTCAAAATGTAATAATATATTAGTACTTTTATAAACATTGATTTCGAGGTTTTTCAAAAACTTGCGCATCATTAAATACGGTTTTCCGAAGCAGGCGATATAGGTTTAATGACCATGTTAAGATACTGTATATTATATATATTTTTTTTTCAGATAGAAATAAATAAAGAACCAAAGTTCGATTACTTTGTTATGTTGTTATGGGCAAGTTGACATGGTTCCATTTAAACCGGGAAATTAGTTGCTATTCGTCCTCTTTCACTCCCCGCCCATCGCTTTCCGGCCAAAAGTCGTCGCACCGTGTCCAAACGGCACTCTTATATGGTTAAGGTCCGGTGAAGTCCATTAATTTAAGCCCAGCAGGAAATGTCCTGAACAAATAAATCTCGCCAAGACAAAAACCATAATGTTAGCTTATTGTGTCCCTCAGCTAAATCGATACAAGGAGACGTGAGACGGCTATATATATGGTATTAAAATATCGCTGCTGGTTATAGGTGCTGGCTGGTCACATAATATTCCTGTAGCCATGCTCACTTCCGGACAACAGCTGTTTGACAATATTACACCTCACCAATTACAGGAGTCTCGAGAGATGAAAATTTCCAAATGAATTATAAAAATTAAATGCTTCTCTTGATGGTAAATAAACCGGAAGTGAGTTGCGGCCGACTCGTTAACTGCCGCTATGCTCTACAACTACAGTGTCAACGGAGAACCTTCAGTTTGACGATATTACCATAACAAAGAGAGAAAAGTTTTCGAAATTCAATCGCTAGCAATTGGCAATCTGTTACCACTTTTTTTTATTTCTTTATGGATATACAATATATATATATATATATATATATATACAATCAAAAGAAATTCCATTTTAGATGAAAAAAAAAGTGTCGATTTGAATGGTAGACCCTCGTGCGTTGGTTATATTAAAATGTATTGTCAGTGGAAAACAGCCTGTTTTGCATAATTGAACGAAGAAAAAATAAGTGGTCCACAAACTGTATATTTACTTTTTAGGTGTATGGCAATAATATTATTACAAAGGAGCGGGGAGTGGGGCAACCCTTTGTATTATATCATTTTTATTGAAATTAATATTTGAGAAAAAAACGATGACATTAATTCGCCATTAATAACATCGATTGTGGAGAAAAGTCCGTTTGTAATTATATCAACGGCGGCTGCCCCGTCGATGACGACAATCGGAAACAAGCTATATCTAGTATACGTATATATTCTCATTTTTTGCGTCTCGTTTGAAACCAATTCATAACAATACATCGTTCTTGAAAATAATAGAAATAACCACTTTTACAACGGTCCATTGTCAGACATTGTTGTAAGATCGATTTCATGTCGTTGATGTTAATCGCGTAGATACCTATACCGGGAAAATATATATTTTGACTTTCGATTAAAATATAAAAGCCAACCAGAAAACTGTATAATATTATGTTCTCTCACAGTATCGAATATTAGTATGAGGTTATTCATCAGCGGCAATGTGTAACCGATAATGTCACCCCTCGTCGTGCTCGATGCCTAATTGGGTTTGAATTGTGCCTGCCTTATTATGTTTCTGAATGTTTTGATAAATTTGAAATCGATGGAGAAGTAAAAAAAAAAAAAATACTTAAAATAATCCCCAGTTTTATTAGTGGACATATTAATAATGCTATCTTTATGTAAAATATCAAATAGTTTGATATGATTCAATATATTTTATTCATTCCAACAGCTTATCGACTATCGTTTAGGGCTAATTTGCAAGTATATAGTTTTTCTCTTTTTGATACCTATTTATGTTTCAAATATTATTTTTCGACCAATCTGCCATTTTATATTTGGTAGTTTTAATTTAAATTAAATTATTAAATTATAAAAATAATTATAAAAAATAATTTACATAATATGTGGCTCAGGTACATTATTGTTTAAATTAAACATTTTCTGTTATAACATAATATTATGTCAACAATTACTCATAAAGGTTTATTAGTTTGGTATTTTATATTTTTACTGTTATGTTAATATAGCCACTATGTTGATAGACACTAGTAATTTACCATTAGCAATACTAAATAATAGTATACGTAGAAGTTTCAAATGGCCAAGAAAATTATTTTTTGAATTTCAACACTTCAACAAAAGACGTTATAGGTACTTACTTCGTTTTAGACATAAGTATCTTAATTTAGTCCAAATAATTTTAATGTCCATCAAAAAATTGTGTTTGTGTATTGTCTTGATTCTTTGGTTTCAGTGAGGACTACCTATGAATAACCTTGCATTAAAGTATGAACTAGTCCATGGTTATTAGTTTTTGAATATTAATAAAAAATAAAAAATTCGATTTAGTCAAAAACTAGTTTTGTGTAAAAATGCCAGTTTTCCGATTTTTTTTTTGTCCATCAGATTAATTTTAAAATGTATGTACCGGGTATTTTTAATTTTAAGCTCTAAAAAGTACCAACTTGATTCACTACCGGTAAATACATTAAAGTTGGATATCAAAGCATTTTTTTCTAGTACTAATCGTGTATACGCATACACACACACACACACACACACACACAAACACACATCATTGAAAATCAACACAATACATTGATCCGCTAAGAATTTAAAAAATAATATGGAAGTATATAATTGAAAAAGTTCTATTTAATAATAATTTAAATATCGAGTGGAATTTAAATAAAATAAAATATCATTAGTATAAAGTCTATTTATTAATCAAGTAAATTATGTATTTATGTACCAAATAATAAGAATTGTATAACTACAGGAGTTCACTATATTTTTAATAAACCCGAATAAAATGCATATAAGTACTTGAAGATCATAAAAAATTTCATCTAAACTATTACTTTGTTTACTTTTATCTTTTATTTAAACAGCAATTAAGAGAGTTGTGCGATACCTCTATTTTTATTTCAAAATACCCTATTCGGTAAAATACGGGTGGGCTAATTTCTTTGATATGAATCCTGGAAATATCAAAACAGTAATTTACTATATATTTTTTCAAAACTTGAATTTAATTCAATGTATGAACAGAAAAAACTACGTGAACAATATTTAAACAATAATAAGTGCAAATTATTAGTTGTCTAAAAAGATTTTTGCGTCAATAAACTAAACATAAAAGTGACGATTGTAATTATTGTCTATTACAAGTTACAACAATCTCGAATTTAAATTAATATTGACAGATGATAAATCGTGGAGCATTTTATTCTTAAAATATTATTACATTTCACAAACTGTATTACTCTAATCTTATTTTAGGTTTTTTTAAACTTATATTATATTGGTACTAATAAATTAATTCAAATGTGTAATTTTTTCATACGGTATCTAAAGTCATAAAATATATCATAAGTTGTCAAAACTTAAATCGTGTTTTAAAAGTTGCCAATATTTTCAAAAAACTGAATACGGATTTTGTTCAAAAAACGCAATGAGTATCGAAATAATTCACTCTTTGTGTAAAATATATTAATTTAGTGTTCATGTTTAGTAGGAAAATATTGTGCATTTTATGTGTCAATGTTATGTCTTAAGAATAAATTATGATACTGACACAGGTTTAATGATTTAAAAAAATTTAATTATTTTTAATACAGTATTAGTCAAATAGAATTTTTAGATTTTTAGGGATTTTGAGTACTTGCTTCAAGTTCATAAAAATATGTAGTTCTCAATTTATTTTATCAATCAAGTCTTAGAAAATATTTTTTTTTCATTGTTATTTTGGTAAAAATATAATCATACATACTTACAATACTAAACATTGATAACATATCATACAGGGTGATTTTTTAAACATGCCAACCACATTTTTCTTTTTAATAAAATTCTCATTAAAAATTCTGATTTTTAGAGTTTTTAAGTATACCTAAAAACCATATTTTAAAATTAATGATAATTTTTGTGCTACTCGATTAGTTCCTATGGCGAAACAAACTTCTATTTTTCAGTCAAGTACCTCTCTTCTTTTCTATAGATTATTTGGAGGTTTATTTTGTTTTTTGAAAATGTTGATGTGAATAAATCAAAATTCTAATGAGTAGTTTCTGAGTTATTATAATATTTACACTTAAGATAATAACTCTTAAATATGGTTTTATAATACGTTATATAAATTACATGTAATATAAGTATTCATTAAACTTAAATTATTTTTACAAACTATTTTTATTATTAAATCAATAGAAATTATTAATATTTTAATATCATCCAATCACCCATATCTATAATTAACCTATTACCATAAACATATTATTATTAGTATCACAAAGTGATATAACTCAAAAACTACTAGTTCAAATTTTGATTCATCATCAAAATTCTCAAAAATAAATATCTGTTGTATAATAAAATTAAAAGTGGAAAAAGTGGTTTGCAATTTGAAGTACAGACGATGGTATTGTCATAGGATAATCATTAAGTTTTAGACAATATCTCAAGTATTAAAAAATACCAAAAATCCTAAATTGAATAAATGTATAATTTAAGTATAAAAATATTGTGAGCATGCTAAAAAAACGGCCCTGTATACATAATGAATATATTTAATTGAAAGGTTAAAATTCACTTGTGGACGAGCCTCCCCTTGGTGGAACTCTTACTGACATTTTATTTCATATATTATTATAAAAAAATCCAGCTGAGAAACTATACTACTAGTATTATTTTAGTATAGCTAAACCAACAAAATTCTGTGATCAGTAAAGTGATTTATAAATTGATTATACAAATGTAGTTTTATTAAAATCGGTGTTATTAAATGCAATAATTTTGTAGTTATGAGATATGGCATGTTAAAGATCATTTCAATGGTTGAAACTTTGATATTATAGGACCATAGTGGTGTTACTGTTGTTAATTAACTTCTAAACTAAGAACAAATATTCAATATTATTTAGTAGGTAGGTAGTCTTTATTTGGTCGAAATGTTCAATAGAATTATAAAATGTAGACAACTTTGTGTTATTTGACATAAATATTTAAACATATATGTTTTTAGAGTATTTTTGCAGAAAAATATATACATACATTAATGAAAAATAACAAATTATATTAAGCTTTAAAATAGTTGAATGACGACCTCCATATTTTTGTTACTATACAAATACTATTAAGTAAACACTAAATGCGGTTTAAATATATTACTACTATATTAAGAATATATGTATTTATTTAGTTTAAATAAAACAGACATTTATAGATTAATCATTTGGATATTCATAATGAATAACGTTTTATATGCTACATAAATGATAATATTTTTTAACAATACATCATTTATGAAAAACAAATTATTTCCACAGGGTGTAATGGATACCAGCCAAAGTTCACCGAACCCATTGGCAACATCACTGTGCCGGTCGCCCGAGAAGCTATGTTTACGTGTTATGTTCACGGCTTAGGTGGTTATAGGGTGAGTGTTATTTTTTATTTATATGACATTATTATATTCTCCTAGGATACGTAAAAATTATTGGATTAGGTAATCCTTCAGGATTTTGTATTTAATTCTAGTGTTGAAAATACCGTTATGTTGGGTGGCAACTCTTAGCCATCTCTTAGATTCATTAAAATGTCTAGTTAGATACTCCTTTAATGTTCTCAAGTTATTCAAAGCGCAATTAATGAATTCCATAAAATACTATACAATAAATTTATATTTAGTGTACAATGTACATGACCATTTATTTCTTAAAATCCCCTGAGAATCAACTAAAAATATTTATTTATTTGGCATTATAAATTCAAAGAATTTTATTATGTAATATAATACTATAAAGAACCGTCTGGAACTATATCGACTTTGTGTTATTCTGCAGTTCAAAGTTATAATAATTGTTATGATACAATATACTAATAATTTGTGATGACTACCACCGTGATTGTATACGGCTGGTGAATCTATAATAACCATTACAGGTACTGAATAATTTTGAATAGTGCTAAAAGTGGATGATTTATAGTCAATTGGCTATAATATTAAATAGTCAAATTTAATTTGGTATTATTGTTATATTTAGAAAGAGATTTTATGATGTAACCTGGCTTGTGAACTGCACTGGACTGTGGTTAACAGTGAACTAATTATTACTTTATATTTACTTCATAATTATATTCATAGTATTTACGAGGGAGTTATTGAGAGAGTTTATACTAAGTTTGCATCAAATATGTCATCTAAATAGGTTTGTAAACTATTATTTTACATTTTTGTAAAATCTTCAACTGAAATGACTATTGTCTATTACACCTGATTTCTCAGATAGTGTGTGATGTTTAATAAATCAAACAAAGTTTTTAATTTCAACTCATAAGCATAGCCAATGGTTTCTTTAATTCCCTAAAGTTTATTAGTTAATTTTTGTGGACAAGTTATAACAATTAACTATATCGAATAGTTGTATTATTGAATCCAATGGACGACAGTAAAGTGCTATAGTAACGCGAGGGAAAGTATGTACATATTATTATGAAAATGATTGCCGATCCGGTCCTGATACGTGCAAAATAAAGGCGAAGGTAAATATTATAATATGAACAACAACATATGGAGTATGATGGAGTAAATATTTACACTATAAAAGAAAATGTTACCGTACATTACAAGCTTCGTATAATATGAGAATGTTTTCCCGAGTTTTTCTTTTAGTAGGGTAACAATTGGCGGAAAAGTGATTTCGGCGTGCGACGAAAACACGCACTGAGCTAGTCAAGGCGAGAGGCGAGGAGGGGGGGAGAGACAGAGTGAGAGAGACGTTAAACCAATAATAAAGCAGGACAAGTAACACGTGTAATATAACGGTGGGTCGGAGATATTATTGCGGAGACCAGGTAGTTATTATTATTTCATGGTGGGCCTGTTTTGCATGGCAAACGATTGGAATATCCGGAGACGAAATTCCGTATACTACTGTGCTAGCTTCCTTGAATACCAAAATAGCCTCACATGTGCGCACACGGCAGGGTCGGTGGGTGGCCGGTGGTGTATTTGAATGTGTATACTGCACCCATTGCGAGGATACGACCGGAAAAGCAATTCGAATGCAACCCGCGAGTGATTTATGACACTTTTATGGCAACGACTGTACAAACGTTTGTTAAATTGATATAAAATGACGCACTCGATACGGATAAAACGGATAAGTTTTCAAAGGTTTTGTTGACAATCGGATTCGGGTGTCTTCGTATAAACAGGAACTCGTTTCCGAGAGTACCTAGTCGATGTTATGTACACAGAGAGCGTCTCGGAATTATTCGTATTGTTTTTAACATCGATTAGCTGGCTACAGTCCTTCTGCAAAACGCATATTATTATTGATTTTAATCATAGATATATACTGCAGTACAATATGTCTTTAGGGTTCTGACTCTGAAATGAGATAATTTTAATTGGATTAACGCTCTGGCCGGGGCAAAGCCAATTAACTATCAGATATAGAATCCGCACTCCGCACCACTGTGACTATCGCGTGTCTCGACGTCTAGTACTAGAGAGTTCGTCGACAGCACATTACATCTTTATTATTTGAAAGAGATTGCTAAATTAAAAAAATTACCAGAGTCGATCGATTGATATATAAAAAATAAATTATTATGTTCTTGTCATATTGATTAGTCATCAAAAAAAATATTTAAAATGGGATTACTAATACAATAGAAAATCCCAACTACTCTAAACTATGAAAAAGTTTAGATAATACGTAGACATAATTAAAAATTTGAAATTTGAAAATGTATTTTAGTTTTTAAGTAAAGGATCGTATTAGTCTTACAATGGTGATTTAGTTTATACTATTCAATTTTTATGAAAACGATTTTGCGTGTAAACAAATAATCCTCAAAAAGTGTCATAAAGACGTATTCTATAGTAATCGCATAAGAATAGGTGCATATGCGCCGCATATTAAGTACAAACTTGAAATCGTTATTTTTTAAGGTTCTGTATTGTTTCTATTGACAAAAATGAAACGATCTCCAACAATCATAAAACATATTGATATCAGTTAACAGTTCTGTTGAATATCGTTTTAAATGCAATGATTTATCATCATAGATTTAATTTGACATTATAAATTGACCCCTACCCTGTACCGACGGGAGCGTGTTGATTCGAGTGCACATACTGACTACCCATTCGGACTGTGTATTCCTAATATTTATTTTAACAAAAAGCACAAATCACACACCATTTAATATAATTTATTATAAATAATTCATGTACAAATAAAAATTGTATTCTTGTTGGTTATATATTCAGTTACCTTAAACTAGTGAAGCCACATGTATAAGTTGGATTTCGTGATTTTAATATTACCATTAGTTTTATTTTTAAACTTTAAGTTATGTTCAGGCTATTTATTTCGCTATATTCATGATGACAAACACTTTTTATTGTTAGTTTTTTTTTGGTTGATGCATTTTACTTCTAATTTAAAGATTGAACAAATTATGAAAAAAAAAAGTTTTACAAGAAAAGTGTTTTGTCAGCGCGTGTTGAGGGTGGACAATTTCTTATAACCAACAAATGACATATTGCGTGTCCGTCATGTATATATCAGTGACCTGACTATTCAAAACTATTTTTAAAGCATAAATCTCCATTTATTATGCTATTAACAAATGTCAAAAAAAAAATGTAGTACATTTTTAAAAGTACATTGTTTCAACATAATACATTTTGTACCACATTCATATAATTTATACACACGTAGTGTAACTTGTTAGAAACAGTTGAAAAATTGACTGTGTAATTTGTATTAAAGATTTTAATTGAAGCCATACTAGTGATGCAATGAGGCATTTTGTCCCAGTCTATTCTTGAATTCTGTGTGAGGACAATTTTATTTTATCTACAGCATTGAGAGTATTTGTAAATTTACACTTATTGGTACCTACGTTGAGAAATTAAAAGTATAAAATATACTTATTATAATTAATACTTCTCTTAATAATTGGGCCGAAAAATATCAAAAAACAGTAGGAAATGGAAATATTTAAGTAACACTAGTTTTAGAAAAAATCCATTTTGTTTTTCATTTGAAAAACATGCAAATGTAATTATTAAGACTACTTCTATCTCAGTTTTTTTTGGTAGCAAATCAAAAATATCCAGAATATTTTCTTACTTTTAGTTGAGCCTGAAAATTTAAACTTTGATGAAATTCGTCCAAATTTAAAACAATTTAAAAAAATTCCACACTATTTTACTGTTAAAAAATCATAAGTTTTTCTATTTTTTATACCTAAAGCTTGAAAATTATAATGAATATTCTTGAAAGTTGTTTTTATAAAAATGTACAGCAAATGTTAAAAGTATATGAGCATACACTTGTATAGGAACTTGATGTTCAAGTTATGACAACATTATGTATTTATTATTTCTACGGGAAGTAGTTAACGATATTAATGAAAATATCTCAAATGGTTATTTCATTGTAATTAAAAAAGTATTATTCATAAGGATTTGTAACTTTTTGAATTACATAATAAGTACATATAAGAATGTTTTATATAGAATAAAATATTTGTTTAAGTATTATAGATTCAACATAAACTATCCTAATAAATAGATGCTAATCTATTTCTTAATGATTTATCATTGCATTAAAATGAAACACATGGACCAAATAATAATAATAATAAACCACTTACACTCAAAATCTACTTATACAGCAGAAACGAGTTCTCTGGTTTATTATTTTAATCCCATATCCTTTTTAATGACTTTATACTCCTAAAACAACGCATTATTTAGATTTTACAATAATTTCTTTGAGAATTTTCTGAACCTTATTATAAAAGCCAAAATCGAATTAATCCATGAATAATTACTTCGTGAGTTTATTATAAATGTGTGATAATTTAAAACTATAATGTAATAATATAAAACATGAACAATTTTGATTGTTCATTGAATATATTTATGAAAATAAAATGATAAACTATAAGAAATAATATTGTAAGCTCGGTATTTTTTAATAAATCATCGCGTATCACTATAGTTCTATACTAAAATAGTTTCTAAACAGGTGTCGAAAATATGAATGAACAAATATTTTCTAATTAATAGCTAACAGTTAAAATATGTGCGGACACTGGTCAATACAACCACAACTGTTTATTCAGGCTTATTACATATCACTTTCAACCATTCTCCAAATGATAGTGTAAGTCTGCTTAAATGTCCTTACTTTGTCAACCATTTGGTCAACTTTAAGGATTGTTCAAAGCTCTGTTCGACAAAAGACGTGCCGATTGTTCTCAAAGTTTAGCAAAACCGAAGGCTTCACCTTTAACTATACGAAACTTTCATAAGTTTGACTGAAACCTGATGGTTTAGATCTTTGATTTTCATATATTAGTGTTTGATAATTATTTGATATTTGTTTTAAGATTAACTTGATATTATAGTATTATAATCATATCGTTTTAAGTATAATTTGTTTCATTGTTTTGGTCACAGGACAATAAATATATATATTGCGGTTCTTATATTAGTTGTTGCTATTGTGAACTATTGAATTGTAAATATTTTCACCACTAATATTATGTTATATACGAGCAGAGAGATGAATTTATAATTTAATTTTACAATGATGTGTGTGTGTGTGTGTGGGTTTAATTGTTTGTGTTCCCGCCTCTATTCAGAGCTGTAAAAACGCTTGAATCATCAATTTAAGAAAGATTTCTGGTATAAAATCAGATCTATTATATTTGATACTTTTAATACTTAATTCCTAGTAGGTAATTAATAATAATAGGAAAAAACTGCATTTTACTCAAAACAAGATTTCTACCATTTTTGTTATTGTTAACCCCTAACCTTAGATTTTTCTTCAAATATTTATTTTATTATTAAACATTATTTTGATATTTGTCATAGACTTTTTTTTATTTCAATTTTTTATGAAATCGTATAGTTATATATTCTAAATAAAAAATAACAGATTTAGATATTTTGTTGTTTTTCGAAAAAATAGATAAATTAGTAGGGACTTGAAACTTTTCCGTTACTGCGTACCTAAATTATTATTATTGGCTGTATAATATAATGAAATTCTCATAATATTTGGGTTAATTTCAAGCTATTTGTACGACGATTCTATTCACTAATTTTTACAACACGCAGTACTATCCAACTAGTAAATAAAGGTTAGTAATATCTTACGACATAAGATTACTATTGAATAAAGTATGCTTTTTGAGAAAATGTTAGTTCAGTCGTAAGTACGACAGTATTACTAAGAAAAAAGTAAATTACTTACAGCATTATAAATATATCATAAAATATCCTGCGATATATATAGGCTGGAAGACCGTCTCCTCTCAAAATTGTTTTTTATTACATACAATGATTTATTTTCTAAATGACAAGGTACACTTTACAACTATACTACAAAATGTTATTTTTGTCTATAAATTTCGTCTAGATCAACACTTGGAAAGTTCTTTTTACAATTTCATCTTGTTAAAAAGATTTTAAATACATTTAAAAACTAAATCGTTTAATCCTGGCTTAAGGAACTTGTTCTTTTCTTGGTTCCTAAATAAAGAACATTTTTCATTTCTCGATGATTTTAAAATTGTAGTTATATAATATTTTGTATTAAATGGATTGTTTAATTAGGTGCCTATTGTTGTTTTGTTTTTAAAAGGAGCTACTAAATCGCTCATTTTCCCCTAAAAAATGAACGAAATTCAAATATTTTCCTTCTTACGAAAGGGGAACTATGTTCTCATTAAGTGTCTAAAAATCGAACAAAATCATTGGAACGAGTCTTCTTTGAATACGTTAATTCTAAACACTGGCGTAGTGTGTACGGGTACCTGCTTTTGCAATCCAAGATTGAAATAATATTGTTTGTTGAATCGTTTAGTATCGTGATTTTGGACCATGCTGTGACTTATCTCATCCTAAACGGCTGGACCAATTTTGATGAAATTTTTGTGTGTGCTTGAGTGGATCCTTGAATGGTTTGGATGCACAATTGGACCCGGTAGGTCAAACTCGGAGTTATGCTCAAACCGGGATTTTCAGATTTATGTTAGACATTTTTGTTTATAATTTGTTGTTTTTGGTTACAGGAGAAATAATTAGTAGAAATTAGTATTTAAATGGTTGGCATTGGCTATAATAATAATAATAAGTAAAAATCTTATAATATTTTATCCAACATTTTAGACATAAAATTACATAAAATTACGTATCGCTTGAGAGAGTGATACAAAAATGTATTACAGAAGAATTCCATGTCTTTGTAGACGAGGAGAAAATATTGGTCGACCCACATTTTATGTACAATTAATATCCAATAACTATATCAATTAAATAAAATGGCAGAAGATTATGAGATATAATTAGTAGAAATTAATATTTTTTCTATATAAATGGTTTTCATTAGTCTATCGTGCAGATGAGGTAAAAGCATGTATCAAATCGTCAAGTCAATCACGTCATCAAATCGAGGGTGTGTATGGATAATTTTTTCAACTCCTATAGGTAGCTAAACGGTAGCTCAGTAGCTGTGTAGCTCACTCATGATTTTTTATTCAGTTTACACACTAAACATTTTTTTTATGGTATATACATTTTTTTTACAAATATATTTATTAAAAATACAAATCTATAGCCTGGAAAACGTCGGGCGGCACAGCTAGTTTATGTATAATTTGTAATATTTGATATATTTCTATACGTCATTATTATCATCTTATACTTAACTATTTTAGGTTGGTTGGGTGAAAGCCGACACAAAAGCCATTCAAGCTATACATGACCACGTGATTACGCATAATGCTAGAGTATCCGTTTCTCATACCGATGATTCAACCTGGAATCTACACATTAAAAATGTCCAAGAAGAAGATCGTGGTCAATATATGTGTCAAATAAATACCGACCCAATGATAAGTCAGGTAATTCGTTTTAATTGCTTGTTAGTACTTGTTATAAGTTTATAATAATGATCTTAAAATGATTTTATCATGCATGTGTATATTTAACACTCAAGCTTTCATTAGCTTTATATAAATATGTATCATATTATATATTATATAAGAAAGTTGATTTAGTATTTCATGAATTAAATTATTTTTTATACATTTTTGTTTAGTTTAGTTTGTTTATTTCAATGCTAAGAGTTAATAGTATTACAAAATTAAGGCTAGTTTTATTTTAAATTAATATCGTTTCTCAATAATAATAATAACAATATTATGAATTATAGTACTTCCTGTATATTCTTATATATTATAAAATGTGTTAGACATATTTTTATGAATGAATTACACATGTATGTTTTATTTTTAATTACGTCTTTTGAATATAATTGTTCTCGGCTAAGGTTAATTTTATACATATATGATTGTATATTTTTTTAATTATAGCAGTTTTAAATATTGTGATTGTAATTTGTTTTTAAATAAAAGAAATATAATAACTTCCGAATTCTATTATAACTTGAGTTCAATGTAGGGTGATAGAAACAAACTAAATTAACATTCTTTTTACTTATTTTCGAGCTCCACAATAATATTTTCTTGTTGTGTTGAAAGATTTCATTAAAACTGCTAATCTTTTCACTTGGTTTATTCACTACTATAGCCAACGGAAAAAAACGATTTGGTAAAAAGAATATTATTATTAGCTCTTCTGATAGGTTTATTTATTTTTTCATTTTTTTTTACTAATATATCATAAATTGTGAAATAAAATGTAATTTTCGATGAAAGTAGAACTGCAGGCAAAATAATTCCCCACAGACCAATGAACAGGAACGTTATGATGCATAGAATTCCATTATCACGATTGACAGTACAATTTTTCCCCCAAAATTAAAAAACATAATATCAAAATCGTTAACATTTATTTTTGTTTATTAGATGGGATACTTGGATGTTGTGATACCACCCGATATAATATATGAAGACACTTCGGGAGATGTAATGGTACCTGAAGGAGGAACTGTGAAGTTAACATGCAGGGCTAAGGGCTACCCGAAACCACATGTTTTGTGGAGAAGAGAAGACGGACGTGAAATAGTTATCAAAGACGCCAGTAGCACTAAAACTAAAGGTTAGATATTACGTTTGTTTTGTTCTTAAGTAGTTTGTCTATAAACACAATTCTTAAGATGACTTCGACACTTGGTAAACAAATGTAAATATGCGACAACCCCCGACATCACTTGTTAAATATTTATGTAATACAATTACATCATTATACCTAAAAAAATTAATAATTAGAAATTTGAATAATTAAAACTTCTACAATCAAAAATAAAGTTGTCATCGATTTATTATACGAAATTCCTGTTTATTGTTATGTGAATATTTATTAAATAGTATTCGTTCGAATTTATTTCATTATAACGTTTGGCAACCAAGATAATTTACTTTCTTAAAAATACGTACGTTCATTTTAATTTTAAATTGACCATACGATGTCCATCAATGTAAAGTATAGCAATAGTAGATAATATTGGTTAAAACAATTATGAAATTTAATTACATTTTATAAAATCTGATATTATATGCCTTTAGTGAGTATGAGTGAGTATATAAGATGACATCCAAACTTTATACGGATTATAATATATGTGTGTGTTGTCATTCAAACCCTCTTGATCATTGTGAAATCTCCCAAAACCACTTTTAAGTTTATATATGGGATGAACTTATATATCACCATTGTACATTTATTTCTTTGACTGCAGTACTTATACCTATTTTGTTGACAGTTTTATCAATTTCAAACTAGAAGTTGATTTAATTTAATACTTCTGCGTTATCGCTGGAAATTCATTGACTCGCGCAATACATATAATTTGAGGACCAATAAATATTAAGATTTAGTTAAATGGATTTTCGTTTTCATAATAAACTTATTAAAATATCATTTAAAATTATATATAATTTTTGGTGTACAGTCGTCATATATACGTTCCTCCGTTATCGTTCATTTTCAATTTGCCTTTCATATTCGCGTTACAAAAACATTCAGAAGTATCACATATGTACGCATACTAATAGGTTGGGTTAGTTACTTATATTTTTTCCTTGTTCTCATCTGAAACTGTAACAACATTCAAACCATATCAATGAATTATTAACTGCAATATTACAAATAAAGTATAGCTTTTAATTATTATTTCAGAATCTTACCTCATCGTTCACTCGAAATTGAATATTCCTGAAATCCTGTCTGTCAACTAATTACATCCAATATCCCAAACTGTACCGTCTCTGCAATTTCGATTTACTTGATTTTTTAATTATATTATTTTTTAACTAAAAAAAAAAAAGTATTTACAATCTTTTGAAATCTATATGACAATAAACCAAACCTTATATTCCTCTCACCACAATAAATATGTACTGTCTACTAACTATTATACTGAACATAACAACTGAACAATTTAAAAACTTTTTTTAATACCTAGGCCACAAATTTAAAGCTAGTGGAGAAATTAATGCTAAATATCCTCACCGGGGCAGTCAAAGTAGCAACCATTGTGGTGGTAACAATCTTTTACATATTTTCTTTTCTAAACTATACAAAATGCACTCCTTCTTTGACCCAACCGAATGATCCTCTTTTCCATGTAAACTTCTAGACATCCTCTACATCTTCATTTCCAAAGTACCAACTAGCCTATATCACCGTTAACGTTCTTCACTCTGACCACTATTTACTCTTTTATCCAGTTTTTATCATCACAAATTTGAGGATTTACCCAATTACTAAAAAACAAATCTACTGAATGGAATGTTTTTCAATCACAACTCAGTGTAAACACCAACTTCAATATAGAATTGAGATATCCATCAAAGTTTGGCCAATCTGGAAAGTATTTAAGGAGTAGTATTTACGCTTTTACGAATACAAATAAATGTACAGTTGTAAAATATATTTCAATAAAATTTCTCACGCTCCTCACAGTCTGATATTTTCTAAGCTTTTGTAAAGCATTCATTTTTAGAGTTGACAAATAAATTGTACTTCATGTTAAAATATTTAAATTTGTATAACTTATAATAGTATTTTAAGTACACTTGATTTCTATAAGTCACAATACAGTAATTAATATTGTTAGTTTTTTTTTCATATTCCTCCATTTGGTCAAACACATTCAACAAAATATAATCAATTAATACATAATTTACTCATTTAATAATACTCATAAGTGCATATCTTTCAATTTTAGATTTGGGGAAAAAATAATAAGTATCTAATGACAATAAATATACTTACAGTTAGAATCAAATTGTTTTTTGAATTTGATGTTAATCGTGTTAGTATATTAAAATTGGAAGCTATAATAACATTTAAAAAAAAACCCGTATTGATTAAAACAAAAAAGCTGTTTGGTAAATTTAATGAATTAAAAAAAATATATTACTTGTCAACGAAATGCATTTTCCATACTTGCAAACTTTTATGTTAACATTATTTTATTTTATATGAATTTATTTTTAATACTTTCCATGCATACATTAACTATAGGTTATTGATTATGAACTCAATTCGGATGAAACTCAATTAATGGGTTTTATAGTTTGTCAATTATATTGCATTAAGTGAACTGAATGTTATACCCAGAGTTCAGCGGTTGCGTCGGCTGTGTTCTCATTCAAATAATTGGAAATATGTGTTTACTACGAACTAATTTTTAAGAGCAAAAATTAATTACGACAGTGATTTTTACGTTAAATCCTACTGGACAAACTTTGTGTTGCATCGAATCTGTTATGTCAAACTCTTCGACTAATAAGCTAGTTGTTACCTGCCGCCGCGCCGCCGTCTCTGTCAGAAACGTACGTTTTTGCGAATGGCAGTTGCTCCTTGACGCGGCCACAATAGTCCTATTGTCATTACTTCGTAGACACCAGACATGCTTCGCTCTCCTCCGAACATCTAAAATAAAAAGAAAATAATAATAATAATAATAATAATAATAATAAAAAACTATGTTCGAAACTCTAGTTTGAAAATGAATATGAACGAAAAAATAATAATAATAAGAAGAAAATAATCGATTCCTCTTAATTCCAGTTTTAAACTTCAGATAAAAGTTTCTTCCACCCTTCGTATTACACTCCAAAGGCTTATTGAAATGCAGAGAAACAAAAAAATATATCGCCAGTTGGCAAAAACAATGGAGTCCGATGCGACCGAGATAGGGTAAAAGTATGGATCAGACGGTTCGGACGGCGCTTTCAACCCTCACCAGAGTTTGGGAGTGGGAAAAATAAAAAAAAATAACTCAATGTCATCATTAACATTTTTTGTGATTGTTTTATTTTTTGCTTCTTCTCGATCTTAATCGAACCCACAACGTCCTATTGTTATCCAGAATCTTTTTAGAACACGCGACTTGATACTGCGGAATACTAAAACACTAGGCACTTTAAAAAACACCAAATTTCATATCCCCGGACTATCTTTTAAAATGAAAAAGATGCCTTCTTATGATATGATATTAAAATATTATCATTAGAATGATGTTCAAAATAAAGTGCAAGTATCTTAATATAGGTACATATTGTTATACTTTTTGTTAAATATTTTGAATACTTTTTGAAATATTACATTTCACTTCTACCTATGTGTGTGTGTGTGTGTGTGTGTGTAAAATAATTGATGTCTTATCACACCCGTGTCTTGTTTAAGTGGATTAGTTTCAATAGAAATGAATTGTAATTTTGATTCATGTATAGGCACGATGTAATTTTTATTTTAATGTTGTTTATGAAAAACAATGAATACCTAGCAATATTATTATTTTCTATTTTTCCCTTTGAGTATTATACTTTAAGATATGCAGTTTTGGAAAAAAAAATGTAGCATTATTTTCTCGTTCAAGTATTCCTTCTGATAATGGATCCATGTTGTAGAACAGTTGTGCATAAATAATATTTTAAACAGAATTTATTCAGATATATATAATTTATATGTACAAAATATATGTTTATTAGCTCACTTCTAAAAATACATCAGTCTTGTAAATGGAATATAATGTTGACTGGTATACGTAATTACATAATCGAAATATATATGTCGTATTTTTAATCCAATTAAGTATGATTTTATAATTTACCTATATACATTGTATTTTATTAATGAACAATGTACGCAATATATATTATATACGTATAAATTGATTTGTTATCGTCATGTCCCAGATAAGTTGTCTGACAATATGTTATAATAAATATTACTTAATAATTGTTATAAAATATTTCAGGACTAGGAATATAACATTATTTTTTCATAACTTTTTGTGTTGTTTCTAGTCCTATAGTATAGCCGAATATTCATTAGTACCGTCATCATGCCAGTCCAATCAAGTATTTTTTGAGTCTAACTAATTACTCGGACAATTTTTCATGAGAGTTAGATATTACTTCCATGTATTTTAGTCTTTGAATATATTTTATTAGCTGACATGGATGTTTTGCAAGATAGTTAAAAAAAATATTAACAGTTACATAAAAGATACCCTGCAGTGTTTGATTGTTGTTTCTATTCATTTTTACGAACTATAGTCGTTGGTTGAAGTCATTAATTTAGTTTAATTTTTTTACACAAAACATTTAATTCATATCATCATTTTTATAACATTTATATCCATACCGTTATAATACACTGGTTCCATCAATGTATTATTAATTAATAATATTATTGTCGAGTTCTCAGCATTATTTAACACCTCATACACTACCTACGTATGAACTTAAAATATTATAATAGCTAAATTTCAAACCAACTCACAGTACACCTATATGGCTATATGACTAGTTAATTTGCGTTAAGGAATATTTAAAATTTTAAACACATTAAATAGCCGAACTTAAGTACAAATATTTATTTTTGTGTAGCAATTATTTTGAATAAAAAATTTTAATTTTCGTTTTTAAGGTATACATTACCATTTTGGTGCTTTTGTATTATTTTAAAATAGGTTGTTCGTTAAACAACGGTATTATTTACAATTAATTGTAATGAAACCAAAAACAATTTATTTAGGGTTTACAATTATTGTTTTACTCCTAATGAACATTCTTCAACCCCCCGTTAATGGTTGAAGTTAGCTCTTTAATGTTTAAAAGTTGGTGTCATTTATCTTAGTATTTTACAATGGTGAATGGCTGAATGAAAACAAGTAAAACTATTACCAATATAACTTTGTTTGCATTCTGCAGTCAGGTTTTTATGCAAGAATAAAAGAAAATACTGTTCGTCAATACATAAAACATCATTTCGTTCCTATTCCTTATATACCTAAGATGTTCACTACATTATATTATGTCACTGGAGCATTAACGTAAAGTTATATTATGTATGAAAATTCCAAAATTTGACGTATAGGCTAGTAAAAAGTTTTCATTGGAAAACTTTGCCTTTTCACAGATAGTATGGCTTTATTCCCATCATTTTTTTTTATTAAACATGGCAAATGTAATTCAATCGATCTGCCCTATCATGTGTATAATGTTGTATAGCAGTGTCCTCATATAATTTATAAGATTTTTCATATAATTAATTAAATAATTATTTTGATAGCAAAACTTTACTCGAAACCTAATGTGTTTTTGATATTTATTACTCGAAGTGTAATTAAATTAAATTAATATATACAATACTAAGAGAATTTTCCCCCCACTTTCTTCACTTGCCTACACACCCACTACTCATAGGATGTTTTGTCTAAAATACTAATATATATTAATGTTAATAACTGTAGTTTTTTTTTAATAATTATTTAAATTTAAGTCTTGGTCGACCAGTCAATTATAATATATTTATATTCAATGATATTTAAAATGTCCAATACTTTTTTTTATTACTATAAAGAGATTACTCATATCTTATTTACTTATTCATATATACACATACACACTCACACGTATGTTCGCACAAGTAGGTATACCAAAAGTTTAAGGATATGGTTTACGATTAAAACTTTAGTTTGAAGGATTATTTCATAAGTTTTATATAATAATAAAACTTTAATTGGATTGGTTTTTTTTTGTTTTTTGGTCATAGAACGTGTATGTTTGTGCATGCAATAATTTTGTTTGTTTAATATTTTTAAACTGTTGTGCTAAAATCATCTTAACAATAAATTGTCGGACGAATAAATTATGTCTTTAGAATCAAAAAATGTTTACATTTTTTTTTAAAAACAAGAAAAGAGTTTTTTTTTAATTCTATATAAGAAAGAATCTTGTGATTATATTAATACCTTATACTTATACGTACATGTTTACACTCGCGATAGATGTGCGATATAAAATTATTATTTCTATCTGTCAATTTGTTTTATCTCGTTGAGAACAAATCTCTAATACGAGTACAATAAACGTTACGATCGTATACTTCAACAAAAGCGGTTCGATCCTTAAAAATACCTCCCCCCGCTGTCTCACTGGTTGATCCACTGACACCGAAGTAGGTACTTATAACACACAGATTTTATCAGTTGAAACGTTTTGTTACTTTGTAAACACAACGAAAATTAATTAACTACTTTCGTTCGTTAACGTTTCTAATCAATATTATAAAAATGTATTTATTTGGAATATACACATATACCTATTGTAATTAATTATAATAACTTTAATTAAAATTTTTATTTATCAAATATAAGTACCATTTTCAAACATTTATTCAAAATTAAGAAATATAACAGCCTATAAGCTAACAAATTGGTATATACAAAATTGTAAATTGTTTCACATTTTTGCAACTGAAATATTATATTTATTATAAAAATATTATTATTCATTATTTATCCATATATTTAGTAATTTATTATACATTTTCGGTGTGTATTTTATAGTTGTATTTCTACTTGATCAGATTATAATTGAAATTTCATATTTTTCAATTTTCATTCTCATAATATTGTTTAATCTATTTTTAATTATAGGTACTATATTTTATTGCGTATAAGTCAACTTCATATTATCATTTTGTTCGTTTCCTTTTCGTAACTCATCTAAACAAATAGTGAATATACAGTTTATTGGTTTATTGATAAGAGTATTCTTTAATCGATACATGACGAGTTAGTGAAAATATTCATTTACATTATTAAATTGTTATAATTATTGATTGTGACCACCGTGTGTTTTTTCTCTTTTACTGAGCTTTTTATTATATTCCAATGCGATTTGAAAAAGTGACCATTAAATTTGATAGTAATACGATCGCAGAAATTCAAGGGAAGGCCCAAAAAAGAAAAGTTCCAAGTCGTTTATAAACTAATATATTAAATAATTGATAAACCATTTCGTTTTAATGCTTCATTGAAACCAAATTACATAAGTATAGTGAACCGTTTGAATCTTTTTATAAGGTTTACACATTTTTTTTGACGGAGTTTTTAGTTATTCGCAAGAGTGTATTTTAATACCGTAATGCTCATGTAGTTACTTGCAGATCGTGTACGCAGTATATGTGGCCCAGGAAAAAAGGATAAAAGAAACAGACAATTCAAGACTGGCTAAATATCTGGAGCCATGGGTAGGGGTAAGAATGCTTGTAAGCACGAGATTTTAGACCAAAGGCTTTAATTTCCTACATTAATCGAATATGAATAAATACGCGTTTGATGATGTTTACTGCTTTGACTTTGAAGGCTTCAGAATACCAGTACTATACTATTACTGTTACTATGACTTTTACGTACTTTATTTTTATCCTGAATCTTCCAGGGGAGGACTGTCTACTTACCTTACCGTCGGACCTTCATTATTTATTTCCATAACTTCGTACATTATTTACAATGACAGCGAGTATAACTAACACTATAGTCTACAAAATGACGGAATATTATTATCTCAATAATTTACAAGTAACGGTTTTGTTCAGGACCTTACGGTAGGTTTATCAATGATTCGCGTACTTTGGCTGCCCATGGTGATTTCTTTGTTCCTGCTGTTCACCATTTTCATTTAGTGCCCCTTACCTGAGTAATGCACTGTTCTACTGCATACCAATCCTCTTGACTATTCAGCATAGCAGGTACAATTGATCCTGGTGTAACGTCCTCGCAAATTGTGATCTATAGTTCCATACATACGTCTTCTAGCCTTCTAATTACGGTTATTAATATACTAGTTACATAACTCCTATACTAAATCGCTTATAAGCAGGGCTCATAAGTGCATGCCCTAAAAAATTACTAAATATTTATGCACTTATGCACTAAAACCTGTCAAAATATGTCTTAAAAAGTTCAGAAATTATTAAAATGAACGAATGTACTCACACACACACGTCGCAATAACGACTGAAATAGTTGAGACTAAACCACTGTAAAAGTATCAAGAAGATAAGACTATTTCATATGACATGTTGGCCGCTAATTGCTTTACGCGGGCTACAGGCTATATTTGTTTTATTTTTAATAATTTTAAGTTGCGAAAATTAGTAATTTTGGTAAAAAATACTCTAAATATATGCACAATAAAATAGAAAAATGCATAAATATACCACTATAGTTCACATCGATCGCGTGCCATCAAGTGGACTGGGACAAGGATTGTAGGATAATTTTTTTAGGCACTAGTTACCATCGAAGCCATGGTGCTCTGGGGCCCGAGCAGTAGCTGCCTATAGTGGTACTACCATTATTACTAGTACTATAACTATTATATTTTTTTTTATCGTGGAATAGCGGTACTTAAACTATTAAACTACCTACTATACAGAGCTTTCTCTGCCGTCTGTAATCCAGGGAAAAAAACTATCTATTATTATTATCACCACTACTGCTAGTAGTAGTTGTAGTAGTATTAGTAGTAGTAGTACTACCACTACTAGGTACTAATACTACTAAACAACTACCTACTATTTCTGCTCATTGATGTAGATAATATAGTGGAAAACTGGAGGAAATCCAGCGAAGGAAATCGGGAGATCGGGCTAGGAAGCCGTTGATTTGCAAACGAAAGGGTATCTTGGGAATGTAAGCAGCTTAATTAAAACTACTGCTCGGAAAACAACAAAAACTGTGCACGCGGGATATAGGTAATTTTAATGGGTTTCACGGTTCAATAATCTTAACCAAACTCCTTTCAAAAAGTTATCCATACTCTCTCTCACAAGCACACGTACACACATCTACACATATGCATGTATGCAGGTACATATTATATTATTTGAGCCTTACTCAGTCGACGACTCGTTTAGATAGTACCAAATAATTGAATATTGTTATCCGGTCTACGCGACGTTTTGTTGTTGGTGGGAGGGAGGGGGGGGGCGAACGCTGACAATTATATTATTGTAGGCTTGTGTAATGCATTATAATTATTGACGGATCAAACGAAAATTTCGATTTTATAATCTCGTCATTGTTGTATTGTATTTGACACACATTCACTCAAATCCAATCCACGTGGAGTAACTATAGTTTAAGTATCTGCCATCGTCAGCACAACTATTAATTAATATTGAAATCAGTAATTAGTTTTCACACACTTAACTGTTTGTGATTCATAATAATATTAATTTGCTTATCAAGGTAGGCGAAAATTCCGAAAAAATACATTACAAATAACAAATACTATATACTGCAATATGATTAGGTTAACTAAATAAGCTGTATGTTAGTTTTGGACTTGGTATTGATTCGAAATAACTCATGTACATCATTCGACAGTGGTTTATGGTAATAAGATAAACACATACACGTACATTTAAGTAAATTATATTAAATAGGTTTATATATACATATTGTAAAGAACTAAAACTGTGATCTCCTTTTACCTTGTTAATATGGCACTTTTTTTTAGCTCTTTGTAGAATACTTTTCGTCATTGTTATAGAACTCGATACAACAACGGATTTAGATTTGAAATACAACGAAAAAGATAAACGTCTGGGTTTGATGTTTTCAATTCAAGTAAAAATCAAATAAACCGTTTTGGCAGAAAGAAGTAGTTGTTTATTATTGTTTTCAAATCCCTTTTAAAGTATGGTAAAGATATTTAAAAAATGTAAAAACATTGTTTTCCCCGCATCATCAAATTTTTCATAAATCCTGTTTATCGAACTTTGCAAAAAAAAAAACTACTCTTAACTGTACCTATACTAACTTGTTCACCTTTATAACTACTATAGTATACTGTATACTGTATAAAATATAAATCATTTCATTATGAGTCATTATAAACAAGGCACAGCTAACATAAATTCTGTGAAAATTCGTATGATATTTTATAGATGCGGGTATGTGGTATACAAGTACAATACAGATGAATTAATAAGTTATATTTTCATATTTTTTTTACCATTGATTTATTGGACATAAATATATTTTTCTTATCTTATAACTATTATTAAATTCATAGTTAAATTTACAGATACCTGCAGTAATAAAATATATTGACTAAATAAATTATTTGTATAATAATGCTTCACTTGGATATGAAAAACATGATAATGAAGTAAAAAATAATTATTTTATTTGACTAATGTAATGTAGTTGTAAAAATGACCGTTTCTTATTGGAAAAATAATGGAGTGTATAGTAGTGAATGGTCATTTGATATATTATGATTTAAACTTTTTTTTTACGTCTGACGAAAGACTCGAAACGTACTACTGGTTACGATCGTCTGTGGATAGTAGTGAATGAGACTATTTAGAACCGCTTATAAATTGATTCTATGACGAAACTAGCCAATTACTATTGCTGTAATAATATTATGTGTCTGCCTACCTAAATATTGACTTTGAGGGTACTAAATCGTGATTCTTTTATTATTATTTATAAACAATATAATAATTATAAAAAGCCTTGAAAACTTTTCCGTATGCATTCAAATGAATAATGATTATTGTTCAATTTTTATTGGTATAAAAAATCAGTTTTTTTTTCTAACTAATCGTTATTGTATTCTTAATAAATCTCTGTGAAATTAATAATATTATTAAATCAAAATCAATTTAACTTCTGGTGAACAATAAAACATCGTCACAGAAATTAAATTGTATATAGTTCGACAATAGTGTTATAGTGTGCACGAAATAATCTATTTGGAAATCTCCGTAAAACCGCTTTGAACTGTATATTAACGGCGTAATACAGAAGAGAAATAAAAAGACACTGATACAGCAAAGACCAAACCTGATTTAATATACCATTGAATTTGATTCGCTGAGAACATTTTATAAGCAGCTTAACAGTTTTATAACAGGTTTTTCTGTTTACAAAAATCAGATCAATTTTTTGGACAAGTTCCGGGAAAAAATAAAAACGACTTTACCTTGGTGGGTGTCGCGTTTCCCTTGTCTTCAAAGTGCTTATGAAAGAAAGAGAGAGAAAAAGTAAAATCCTATTTATTTAGGCCGACACAAGACTATGGAACTGAAGGAAATGGATTTTTTGAACTCGGTGCATCAAAAGAAAAAATAATGGTTTTTATTCATCTATTCTCACCCCATATCGGTTTTTATTGAAAATAAATTGTGGACACGGAATTTTTCCTGAGGTATAACTGTTAAATCTTTGATGTTGAACAAAACCTTCCCAAATTGTACTCGACATATCAATATTTTTATTTTTTAAATGTGATTGGAGTTTTGCGGAGTTGGTCGCCATGAGTGTATATGCCCTGCAATATTACATCAAAATCATCTTCAAGGACTGCTTATGGATTTCATTCAACAACTTTTTTTCTAATAAGAGATTATTTAAGCAATTGACACGAAACGTCATAGGTGTAGTTAGAAATGTAAAATTTACGCCGTGTCATTTTATTTTTCAAAAATGAAATTGAAAGGTTTAGAAAGTATTTTATTGGTGATATTTTGTTGCTGGATGTAACCAGATTGGATGGAATTGTTTTCATTCCTTTTTTAAGGTATGTTTAATTTATTAGCTTATCTACCAGATAAGGGATATAGGTTTTATCTAACTTATCTACCATCTACCTATTTAGACCATGATAAATGTATGGCGGAGGTACATATAATATATAATATTTAAACAGTGTACAGAAGCCGTGAGTAAATTATTATTTAAATGTGTTTCAGTTACCACGTACCAGGGTGAAGTGTTGCGGTTGACCAAGGTCAGTAGATCTGAAATGGGAGCTTACCTGTGCATTGGGTCAAACGGAGTGCCTCCGTCTGTTAGCAAACGCATCACGGTCAGCGTTCACTGTAAGTATAATTATATGGGTAGTGTGGTTGTTGTTTAGTTATGCATTACACTTTGAACGCGTTTTGGATTATCAATTATATCCGGAAATCAAATCATTTAAAATCCGTTGAGTAAGTAATGTGCTTTCCCGTCGAGAACCAAAATACAATATTTTTGTTTATTTCGGATGCTATAAAAGTACTTAAGAATACCTATATCACATCGGCGGAGGCTCGTTCGGCCAGGGGTCCCGTCGTTCACTTATATTATTATGCTCTACAAAGCCGCATTCCGTATTCGAACTGCGACAACTACAGTTCAATAACTATACCATGGTCGTAAACGATGGGTTTCTTCCACCCCATTCACCCCCGAAACGGGCGTATATTAGTGAATCGAAAGACGCGAACAGAAAACAAAAGAAAAATATAACCAAACCTATTTCGGAACATCCGTTCGGGGGACGTTGAATTGTATAATATACGAGTGCACGCGTACGGCTTTCGATGCACTTCTCGTCCGGTGGGAGGGGTTGGTTGAACGGACAGCGCGGGAACGTTGAATTAATGACGCGGACCGGCCACCGCTAGTCGCTTATATATATATATTCTGTATAAGTATATACACACTATTTATTGTATGCACACACGCACAACCCGCCCACAGTCTGCGACGCGTGTACAATGCGTATTATAAGAAACCGCCCCCTACACAGTGATCGAGAATAAGAAGTCGGATGTTGTGCGGTACAATTAGAAAGTTTATACGAGACCTCGTTAAGTATAATATGGACCCGCACCGCCAGCCGGATTGCGGTGCGGGACAAAATTAAAACGAATACCCGTCGAGAGGGATTCGGATAATTTATTATTTCCTCGTCGTAGTCGACGACTTACGAAAAATAGACTTATTGCGCCCGCGCATTTCGTCGCGTAACGGATGGGTCTCGGTTTTTCCCCCCTCGTCGCCCTCGGTGCAATATTTCCGAAAAACGTGGAGTGAGAATTTTAGTAGAGCGGTGGGAGTTTGGTAGATTACGAGAGTAAATATAGAAAATATAATATATTTACACACGTTGCTATTAAATTATTTGTACAAGTATTCACAGCTGTTTACCATTTTAGGTTTCTGGTCTCGATAGTAAATGTTGAATTACTCATATCAATTTGTAATGAATCACCTTAAATTGTTGCACAATCTCAAACTCGCAACGGAATTCATATCAAGACTTAAATATTCTATACCGTTTGATATGTTTTGTAAGCAAATAATTCGTGACATTATTGTTTGCTGATTTATTTATGTCATGCAATCCAAATAAATGTGATATTGAGGAGGCCCAATACACGAAGACTGATAGTCAGTCGTCTGCCATATATCGTTGTGAGTATATCAACAGTGAGTACCGTCAAGTTAAATTAAATTCTCGAGTCCTCACAATTCGATTCTAAATCATACAAAATACTCAACGCGTCTTTTAATACAACATATACCTAGATAAAATGTATAATAACTTTAACTGTAGGTACCTCCTATAGCTTAATCAATTCAACAATCTCTGAAAATGGAAAAATATAAAATCACGTCTTAGCATTGTCAAATAATATTTTTAGTTATTAGTATAAAAACATCATGTATTCGGTTTCCTGAATATTTCCAATTCACTTTCTTGTAGTTATTTTAATCGCCAAAATGAACATTATGTAAGTAATAATGTACAGTGCGTAAAATACGATACATTAAGTTAAAATAAATAAAAGTAATAATTTGATAATACAAATATTGTTTTTTCAATAATAATATATTATAAATAATAAATAAATAAAGTTGTACTTATAAAGTACCTATACTTTTGAAGTACTTTGAGTATACATCATCGAATACATTCACACCAATTTATACATACCTAAGTTATCAGTCATTATAACTACTTAGTACTTATATAACAAACAAAGAAAACGTTTCATTCAAATCAGTTATATGATAATTATTTTTGCTTAGAAGATGCGATAATAATAATTATACACTAAAATTTAATTTAGAAACATTTTTACTTCATTATTTATTTTTCATAGTGTTCATTTTATTGTGTAAATAACAGGGGCCGAAATTAAATCGAATCAAATTTTAAGATATTTTTTTTTTCTAAAACATTTAAATTTCCACATAGTTTGTATTATCTTTAGAAATAATAACTATTGAAAAAGCTCGGGAGTGGTAGTTATAAATATTCACTGCAACTGCCTACGCATAATACTATGAAGTGGAAGAAAATATTTCACGAACGTTGTATAATATTTCATATAATTAAAATAATAATTTATAATATTCCCACAATAATTTGAAATTGTTCAAAATTAGTTGTTAAAGTATATCTGATGCATGAAAAACTTTTTACCGCTTTCAAAAATGTATAAACGCATCTGGTCGGATCCAAATGAAAAATTCTTTTATGAAGTCAATAATATATTATAGAAACGTGTTGAAATCTATGGTTGGACATGTAAATAAAAAAATTATAATAACATATGTTACAACTACAACGCATCGCATTAATTAATCACACATTAATTTTAGACAGTTGATGTGTCACTAAATTTTTTTATTTATCTTCCTACTAAAATAGTGAGGTTAGACGATCAATCTACCTGGTTATTTAATATCTATTCCTACTTAAATATTTGATATTTGCTTAATATATTACATTTAGGTCACAGTTCTTAAAAATTTACAATATCCTGTAGTATCTAATATCGATAGTAATAATACATATTTTTTAAATTATTAATTAGATCTGAAATTTTACTTTACATAGTATTTATATATATATGAAGAAAACGGTTTGCTTAAAATAACACAGAAAGCATAACTTGTTGTGAGGAAATTGATTTGTGAAACGTAAACACATAGGTACATAGATTGGGTGGCAGTATTGTGCTAAACAGTTCCCACCCGTTCCCGGTTTCAGAAGGGGGAAAAAAAAAAAAAAGGTACATAGATAATAATATAACATTTTACTTGTTGACATAATATATCGCATTTTCTTAATTCTATACCCTACAATCAGTGAAATTTATGCAATAACGTTATTAAGTGAATTCATTTAATAACCAAATTTTAATACTATTTAAGTGGTAAATGAATGTTTAAATGTTTAAATCATTAAACATCCAATACCATCATATTATAATATCGTATAATTTTATAAACAAGAGTATTTAAATAATGCGTTAATGTATTTATTCAAAATATGGTTTTTAAAAAATTAAATAATTATTCAGAATTTGCCTATTGATATTATTAAAATATTTTTTGAAAAAATGTACGAACTAACCTAACGGTGTTTATTAGGTAATTATGCGTTATTGCTTAATTTTAGTTAAATAACTTTTAATTGATGTATCATTCTCACCTCGACAACGTAAAAAACAAAAATTAAAATGTTTACTGTACTCCTAACACGTTGGTTGTGGTACATAATAATATCATTAAATGTATATCCTTTAAACGGCGCATTGTATAGATGATTTCGGTACACCAATGAATAGGTGTCTCCACCAGTGTGGAACTCCACGCTGTTATTGATATTTGAATATTATTTAGTTACAACAATAACGTGTGTAATCCAAAACAGAAGATATACGTACTTTGTTGTGTTTATTATGAACGGTAATTTTTGTATGAGGGCAGTTATTGGCATGCTTACTGTGGAGACTTGCAATATTGCGCAATTTTTCGCATTACTTTATTTCCTATTATTCAGCATATTAATTTGTTAAATGTATGGTATTTCGTCAAACTTACCATTTACAAAGATAGAAAGTGGATGGTTTGTACATGCACGAATTTGGGGTCGATGGACGATGGTTATCATTTTCATAGTATCGGACGCCCTGATATTCGCTCTTTTGACTCAGCTCCGCGTGTGGATCTCGAGAGGTGTGTGCTTGGTGAGGAAGTTGGTATAGTGTCGTAATTCTTAATCACGTTAGCCATGGGGGGTGTTCGCAGTCGGGTCAATTATCGTCGGTCCTCCGGCAGAGTGAAAAACTTTTTTCGTTTAGTTAAACGCCACTCTGACTCGACGGAATCAGAGAGGGGGGGGACACACGTGCGACGACGACGACGACGACAAATACCCTCGGCGCCCACTCGCGTTGCCCACACATATTCCACGAATCCGGGCTCCGTGATCCACTTACGCATCGTGAACGTTAAAAAGATTTTCGTGTTTTCGCTATTTAATTGTTAATGCCCGTATGTAGGACGCTTATTATACCTGTGAATACGACGGAGGTGGAAATGAGTTCACCTCACCCCCGACCATCGTTGTAGGTCGTCTGCTGCTTAGGTTCGCTCATGATCTTCATCTTTTTGATGTCTATCGAAACGTGAATCTCGCCCCCTATCACCCGTCTCACCAACGTGACTAAGGTTTTCGATGCTATATCGTCGTGTGTATCTCGACACAAACTATGATCGTTTAAGACGCGAACGTGCTCCATTGTCGAAATACGTAATCGTATGAGTGTTACCGTATTATTATAATTACTGAGGTTATCTGTCGATGAATATCTCAATACGGACGACAAAAATCACGCATCTCGCTTTTTGTCGATCTCGTGATACGCAAACCCATTAAACGTCGTCGTATAATGTCGATACGGGCACAGTAAGTCGTGCGCAAATGTTTGTTTGAGCAAAACTTACTACAGTTATAATAGTGATCATATATTATATATATTATCCCACGCTTATTGGACTCATTGAAAAAAATTATTTTTATCGTTCTCAATGTACATGTTATCTTTTTATACCCTAAAACACTCCCACACACATATTTGAAATACATATACAAATATGTAAAAATAATTATTGGCACAGTACATATCTAAATTTCATTATTTTTACTATGATGCATGATACCCATATATTTTTATTCTTAGACTTTTCGCATTATCGACTCTATTCGGACTAAAATAGTAAATATAATCTGGTTTCAAACTGAGTTTAATAAGCTGTGACCACTGTATTACGTGCAAGTCTCAGTTCATGCTACGGACAACAAGTGTGTGGCGATTATACGCTCAATGCAGCTCACCGTGTGCTTGGTGATGTTTTTTCATTTTCTTTCTCGTTTTCGCGTTCCGTCTTCAAATAGCGAACCATAGGTACTATCAAAATAAAGTTGTCATGACGCATAACGTGTAACAACAAATGTTTACATAAGTATACAATTTAATGTTTGCATGAGTGAGCTCGCACGAGGTGGCGTCTAGCAAGGTGGTCTAGTACGGCGGCGGCACCACCTTCGCTGACGTCGTTTTATTACGCCTCTGGAGGTTGTGCGGGGCGGGTCGCGCGTCACGTCCGTTATGAATGGTCTCGGTTTCGTCGGCGCCCGCACGTCAGATATTTCATCCACCCCCTCTACCGAACACACACTCATACAAAGTAGTCGTATACGTATTTACAGTTATCGTATACAGTGTGTGTGTGTGTGTGTGTGTGTGTGTGAGTGTAATACTGTGGTGTATAAAACGTATATATATATGTTATCTTTGCGGCGTAGGCGGCACACAGCCGCAGCCGGACAAGGAGCACGGTGGTGTGTGGGACGGGGTTCGGGGATCGGGCGAATTGATAAATTGCCGGCGAGACGCGCTGCACTTTCGCTTCGGTCTCGGTCTGGTGCCGAGGGGAGGGGGGGACACAAAGGGGACGAATAAGACTTAAGTCGTCGTTCCCGCGGTTGCATGGCCACACCGCCACGTTAATAATTAAACGGCGCTATGTCAAATTACCGTATTAAACACGCCACCGCCATACACCGTTGCTGGTAATATAATGCGACTATTATAATATTTTATATTATGTTGTTATGAGAGGATATCGCATAACGTCGTGTTTACCCGTCCACGGATGGCAGATGGACGAGGAGCTGTCTTCCTAACCGTGGTTACTGTGCACACGATTCGTACGAGGTCACCTCCTGACTTTTATGCCATACCGTTGAACGACTCGAATGCGAGGACTTGACGGAAAATTCGAAAAACTTCATCCCCCGTACAAAGTGCAATCTGCAGCAGTAGTGTCCCATGCCCGATCGATTAAATTTAAATTGCAAAGTCTCGATCGACGTCACTGCCCGTAATAAAATATTGGCAATAAACGGTTCATCATTGAGCCAGCCGCCGGATATATTATCATTATTATTATATTATATACTACGAATATAATAGGCCCGACTCTGTGTCTGTTGTGTTGATATTAAAACGCTGGTTAATGTTATCGAAATATTATAGTTTTCCGATACTGTCAATTCAGTTATTTATTGTTACGAAAAACGATTTCGACATGTTATTTATGTCGGAACAATAAACTGCATATAATATCTCGTTGTTGACATATTATTATACACGATAATATAAGTTTGATGAGCTTTGTTTCATTTACCTACCGACCAGTTCATAGAAATTTGATAGATATTGCAGTATGAATATTACTGAATATTAATATGAACTCGTTGTATTCGCTATGCGCTGCAGAATGTTACTATTCTCAGTGAAAACATTAAAAATATTAATTGTAATTTCAGAGAAATCGGAAAACACCATTAAAAGCTTGAAATGAGTTAGGTTGAAATGTTTTTTTTATGTATATATATATTTTTTTTTATATAGTAATTATCATCGTTGAAATATCTGCACAACATTTGCTGATGGTGGAAATAACTTTTTTTTTCATAAATTTAAAAAAGGATGCGGTAAACATTGAAAAATTTTCTTTGTCGACACTTGGTCCTTTGGGATATCTCTCCGATATCTGTACCACTACTTAAAGATTAAACATAAACCCTAACTATAAAAAATGTTGTCGGCGATGACCAACAGGATTTTTGGATTTTCATCTCGTAAGTAGAATAAACGATAAGTATGGACCGATGTAATACCAACGACCATTTTTGTTTTCCCTAATCAAAAGTGATAGAAGCGCTTTGTAATTTTATACGTCATAAACGGTAACTCTTATCGAAGAGGGAGAAAACAATTTCTTACACAAGAATCCTCGTTTACAAAATATTAATAACTATATATTAACATACCGTATCATATCATTCATATCAATCAAGATTCTGAACTTTGTTAGTCTATTTCACTACATTTGAGGAGTACCAAAAAACAGATCACACTTTTAAGTTTGTGTTTGGATTCCATTCGAATTATGATGAGAAATTGGAGGATGGTAATTAGGCAATATATTATACATACATATATTTTTTTATTGTATTTAATTGTCAATAAATTGAAAAGATTTTAAATTTTTAAATGTCTATAAATCGAATGAAAACAGATGGAATATTTTTTAAATTAAATTATGGGTTGAAACTTATCAATATAAATAGGTATCGGGAGAAAATATCAAGTCTCCATAGTTATAAATTTTTTAACAAAAAACCAATAGTAGTCAATTTAGTTAATTAATTAACAAAACAAGATCTAATAATTGGCTATACTAGAAACCGCTCTTAAAGGTTAAATATTGGAGAGTTGTTACTGGTCTTAAAAGGGTAATTTTTAGAATAAGAAATAAAAATAAAATAAGGAACAAAAAAACAGCATAGTAAACTCTGTATTAGAATCTAAAACTAATTCCGAGTAAAATTCCACAGCATAACGCCATGTTGATCTAATATGGTAATTTTGTTGTTAAAGAGGTTAATGGGATGAGTTCCGTAATTTTCACTTGAGAATCAGTTTCTGACTGCAAAACAAAACGTTAACACCACAAAGCATCATATTAAGGTAAAACGAGCACGCAAAAGTATTTTTACCCTCCATCAAACGTTCACATCAACGCCCGGGACCGTCGTTGCTTGTAGGTGCCTGCCTCCGTGTTTCGAGATGGCTATACTCATATTAAAGTTATTAAAAATTCGTAAAACTGATTTTGATTAAATAGTCGACACCGCGTGTAGACAACAAAAGGATAATCGTCAAGGGAAAACTTTGTCGAATCTTTTTAAATTTACCATAATAGCTCTATTAAAACCTTAAGAGATAAAAGTTATAATGCTGTTTGTCGGAAACTTTTGGAGTTTCGTTAGATCGACAAGAACTTCAAATTAAACACCGTTTTCGCCGTAGTATACAGCCGTCATGTGCCCACAAAACTAATTTCGAGAAAATAATATTTCGCTAAAATATATATATATATATTATATATATACATCATACATAATATTTAAATATTCTTCTTCTCGCTGGTATACGTTTATTCTCGACTTGTTGTCTGTGCTGTTTTTATTTTCTTAACCACGTCAACGGGACTCGCGGTTGATCTAGATTATTTTTTGTCTTTGTAATCCGCATACAATGTAGGTAATAATAATATTATAACGTAAATGTTTTTATTTTTTTCATTCGCCGCTTTTAAGCTAACTCCGTAGACGCGTAGTGTGTGCATATACTTATGCTTTTGTTGTTTCACCACCACCCCCTTTCCATGAGTTCACTCTCATTTATTCTCTGCCACCGATACGACGACGACGACGACGACGACCTTCATTACTGTTTAATCGGTACCGCCAAACAAAGTTTCGCTCGCGGGGTTAATATACGCGGTGTGGGTATGGGAGTAAGTCAATCGAAAATCCAAAAAGTTTTGTGCCGCGGCGATTTGCTCCACGCGAGGTAAAACTTTATCGCCGCGTAATCTCGCTTGACTCTGATAGGGGGGGGGGGGGTTGTCGCGAGCGGATGAGCGAGATGAATCTACGTATTTGACGACGCGCGAGTGCTCAAGCATTGTTCTAGGTATACGCGTCGTATAATATTATTATATTAAATTGCACACACGCTCGCGCCTTGCCGTGTAGGTACAAGTATACACTAGCATCCGGTTGACACTAGTCGTCGGTGAAAAAGGAAATGAGGAGATTGCGGTGGCAACGGGAATCGCCTTGAACCGCCCCCTCCTAATAAAGACTTACCCCTAAATAATTAATTCACAAAAATATCATCCGATTCAACAGAATCAATTTTGTTATTTTGAATCGTGTGTAAGGTTTAATATTGATATAGGCAGTGTCTCAACAAGAAAGCCGGATTAGAAAAGTCCGCTGTTTCCGGTGACTTTTTTCTCGTGACTTAAAACCGTGGTATTTTTTTTCTTATGTTGATACACTAACATTCACGAGTTTACCAAAAGAAAGCCCGAAATATCTTGGAATAAGAAATTCGACGTGTCCTCGCCGAAGATGATAGTCCAATACGTGGAGATCAGGTGATGGACAATTTCATGGAACGAATAGAGGCGGGGGAGGGGGAGGTTGTTATACCTCATGATATTTTTCCGATTTAAGCCCAAGCTTCTCCAGAAGGGAATGTTATATATTATATTTTTTTTTACATAAACAAATTTGATTTATCGCAGTTTCGAATCTTTTTAAAACACTATATACCTACCTAATAATATGTTCAGTGTAAATACTACCTGGACACCTGGTCTGAGTGTATAACCGGTACTTTTGGAGTTATGGTTTTATGCTACTAATTTATGGTACAAGTCATGTATTATTAGTATAGTTGTATAAATATTTAAGTGCATACACACTACACACTTGCGCCCCGTTGAGTACACTTACACACTGAAGGTGGGTCAAATTGTTACAAGTTCACACAATTGAATGGAACTGTAGGTGTTCAGTTCGAGTTTAAAATTGAATTTAGTCTTAAAAAAACTGAAGCAAACCAAACTTGAACAAAAAGTTCTAAATGCAATAACTAATCGGAACTTAACAAAAAACATTGGTAACATCATTCGTCGAGAATAAAAATTAATTTATATTTTGTATTTTAATTTGAAATTAAAACTAAAAAGTTTGATTCGTAATTAAATTCAAAAGTTGGGCTCAAATCCAATTTGGTATTTAAAAAAATGTTTGCTATAAGTTCGGTTCGATGTTCGACTTCGTACTAAATCGTTCGATTCTTGTTCTGTTCAAGTCCTGTGATTAAAAGTTCGAGACCATGTATATTTTGAGTTCGACTTACATCTATAGTGTACACGCATCCGGTTGACACTCGTCGCCGACGAAAAAGGAAATGAGGAGATTGCGGTGGCAACGGGATTTGTCGTAAACCACCGCCGAATGAAGGCTTGCCCCCACACGGCCAAATAATTAATTTGTCTGAATATCATCCGATTCCGAGATATTTTATCATTTTGAATCTTGTGTAAGATATAATAATTTATATAATAGTATGGTCGGAACACACACGACAGTGTCTGCGCGAATATCCGGTACTCCCCCCAGAGTTATAGTTTTATACTACTCGTGCACGGTACCCATCCGTCGATTATTAAAATAAAATATATTCAATTTATTACCTATTACACTCGAAATACGTTTTTATAGTCACGCGACGATGGTATTTAATTTGCACCATTTTAATAAGTTATCGTGACTACCAAATATTTGGTATGAATTACTTAATATTATCTGAATGGATCAATCAATATCTTAAAATTATACTCATTCACTGTTATGTATTAATTTACATATTTTATTTTAATATGTTTAGTATTACCTATAATCAAATTTTGAACTTCAAAACAGAAAACACAATTAACTGATACAATATTAATTTTGCATTTTTTATTTTACAGTTCATCCAGTGATTTCGTCACCTAGTCAATTGGTCGGCGCTCCAAAAGGAACCGAAGTCAAGTTAGAATGTAATGTCGAAGCATTCCCAAAATCTATAAATTACTGGGTCCGAGAAAGTGGTAAGTGTAGTTTTAACTATTTCAATCTTATTGATATTTGTTATTATTATTTTTCCATTGGACGTAATACGGTTATGTCAGTTTAGATTGAACACATAATAGAACATCATTAAACTGTAATATTGTGCGGGATGCTATTTGAAACCGAAAAACAAATTGCATCTCGTGGACTGGCTTGAAAAAGCCAAATTAATTGATTGCATTGGTTTTTGGCATAATCCTTAGGGTCTTAATCTGGGTTCAAAAAGGCCACGATTCCCAAAACGTTCCAGCTATAGGGTCCACTCTGTCCCATTCGTATTATAACGACGGGAATTGCTTACAAATAAATCGAAGGAACTTTGTGAACGTTTCCATTCTCAAAATTAAAAATAATCCTTACGAACATTAAATTAAACGCAAATGTAATGCACAAAACTGTCTCAAATAATTTTCATACGTACTTGCACCTTAGTATATAGATATATATGTATGATGTGTTTATGTTGACAGATTATAAACAACTATAAGCTTTATAAACTATCAACTATATTAAAACAATTAAACGCTTATATGTTTCATTGCATAATCAATGATTACGATTGTGTATTAAGAAAATCATATTGATTTTTATTGATTTTTATCAAAAGATACATAACATCATTTGATATAAGGTAATTGCAGTAAAATATATCAACACTTTAAGTGTTCGAAAGTGTTTCATTTTGAATATAGTTTTTAATAAAAATATTTAAATGGTAAAATAAATCATCTGATTGTTGTCTTCAAATGGTATCTTTTGAGAGTTTGTTTTTTTTTAATGAAACTACCGCATTATGATTTATTAGGTGAACAGTTCCATTTTGTTTTATTTCTTGTATTCAACGAGTGAAAGACTCTAAACAAAAATCTCGAAATATTGACTATTTTGTCAGTGCCCCCCCCCCCACATAAAGTGTTCATTAAACTTTTACAACATACTTGTATGGATGGTAAATAAAATATTAGTTAATTCACAATAATTAAAATTACATTTCATAATTTATTTACTACCACGTGACGTCAAAAAAACCGTACACGTATTCGAAACTTTTCAGAATCTGTTAATAATAATGATTTAATGACAAATATGTACATACTTAACTTGTCACATTAAACTTCGAATAGAAAACTTAATTCACATTTATGTACAGATGTAACATCAGACTCTTAGAATCCGAGTATGAATTATTTTGTTTAAGTAAAATAGGTATGACAAATACATTTACATAAATGTTAATAACCATACATGTCAGAACAGTTTCGTTGAAGTATAAATAGCACCCACTCAATAAGCATCATGTACCTACTTAAATATCGTAGAATTATTGTAGTGATATTCTTGTTGTTAAAATATTACAGTATGGCGGTAAACAATAAATTATAAACACTTAATACGGGAATAATTAAAAGTTATGATTTTATTTCGAAACTACGAATTAAAAGTTATAAATTATATTTTTTCTTTCGTGTATTTTAATAACAGTTTAACTGCATTTAAACATCATAAAAAAAGTTTTTTATTCCAATGCTATGCTAATAAAATGGAATTTTGAATTGTTTTTATTCTTGACATCGTCCGTGGGGAGTTCACTGCCGTATTAAAATTATGAATGCGTTTTACAATGAATAAAAATCTCTACATTACAATAACACCGAATATTTTTTGATACCGCTGGCATTGCCGAAAGCTGGTGATTATATATATATTTTTTTTATAAGCCGCTCAAGTAAAATATATTATTTTTTTTATCGATTTATCAGTTTTTCGCAGATTTGTTTTTACTCAGTCGAGGCGGATAAGAGAGCTTCGCCCGTGGACAAAATTTTGGGAAAATAAGAGAAAGTTTGTTTTAATATTTATATTTATATATTTATTATATATTATTGTATATATATTTATTTGGCCGAGAAAGTGGTTAAGGGACTGGCGATGACAGCTTCTTGGCTAAAAACCAGTCCTCCTTCCCAAGTTCATTTATGGCTTTGCCAAAATACCCTCGGTCATGTTTTTAATCGACCTCACACCACCATAGGAATATTAAGTAAGCTCAAGCCCGCCCGACTGTCCTGTTTAATTATTGAAGCCAAGAATATTTTATTAATATTTTCGTCGCTTCAGATTCAGTCAAGTTTGAGAGAGAGAGAGAGAGAGATACGTCGTTACTATACCGACTCCATTGTTTGTTCTTTTTATTTACCATCCGACGTCTTCGCCCTCGTTTGGGGTAGCATCATAACAATATCGTAAAAATAAAAAAATAAAATAATATGAAATACTCTAAGAGTCTAGAACGTCAATATGATGTTTAAAAAAAATATATTCTTTACTTTGTCGTCACTGAGTACAGCACTTTGATTTACAGCTTGTAATATACATAATTCAGCCTATAGGTATATTATTTGTGTACAAACGTATACATAACGTGTCCCAGAAGTCCCGCATATCACTCTAATAATCTTGGTGACAAATAAATATTATGATAATATTTAACGGTGATTTTTGAATTTTTCAGTAAAAAGATGACAATTTTCAAATTTCGGTATACCTTTGAGAAACCGGGATTTAAATATTTTCCATATGCCACGGCATCATAGAGATATTCTAATCGTGTGATATTGGAATTATGAAACTCAACACGTTTATATATTTATATACATGTTTTCTAAAATCGTTAACATCTCAGTTAATAGCTCACGCATATCTATATTCTATATATTATAGTATGGTAGGTATATCGTATATATTTATATGGCTTGATGAAACCTACACCATTTGAGGACAACGATTGTTAATATTATGTTTTCTTGTATCATAGACTTAAAGTTTGATTTTGGCGGTAAATCTGTACTTTAATATGTAACTGTGGTTTTTCCAACAGTTATCCATAAGATATTAATTATGACGTTAGATTACGATTTTCGTAACACGGAAAAACTGACATTTAAATATTTTGATGTGTCACGGCCCCTCAGATATAATATACTTAGGGTGTGAAACCTTGTTTTACCTAGGCTTTTAAAGCATACTATGTTTATATACTATTTTCATATATAAGTATATTTGTGAGATCGTTAACATCCATAGCTCATACATATCTTTGTAGGTTGATGACATCTAAACCACTTAACGACAATAATTGTTGGTAATATTATTTTTATCTATATTTTATTTTAGTTATAGCTAGAGAGTTTGATACTATATTTGGCATACTTTTCACTCAGTTATTCATATTATTTAGTTTCTTATCAACGTCGAGTCATTATTATAACTAGTTAGTCACAAAATATAATAATAATATATGTTTTGGTATCTCATCACGCCTTTCTTTTTTATGGAACCTAACACCAATGCAATGCTTGAAATAGGTAAAACTCTATTATTAGAATTATGGCGTATTTTACAATTTGTACGAATTTCTGACTCGGTTATTTCTTGGCCGTTATATCGTGAATATCTATATATACCTGTTCCCGGTGAAAATCTGAACCACAAACGTATACTTTGTGCGAAATAAAGTCCCGAACAATATCGGAAACCTTTAGAAATTGGCTTTTGGCCATAGACAATACAATAAACGTATGCCATTTATATACGTTTTCGTACACATATATGCAATATTATTATCTTATCTAACATATTATTTATATTCTACACACTAAAAAGAACGTGTTGACGCGTATTCACCCTTGGATTTGTGCTAAATATTATTATGTTAACATATATCTATACTTAGTGTCCCGATAAATTGGTGACTAGATCTTTTACCATTAAAATGTATTATGTAATTTTAAATACTTAGTTGACTATCCCAAAATATTATCACGATAAAACCGAAGCTAATAAAATGTCATACTATTAGTCTCTGTGTACCGAACGCAATAAAACGCAAATAACCACTAACAACAATGATGACAGTCGTATTTTTTTCACTCTAGTCCGTTTGTTGATTAGAGGTGTGTAAATAATAATTTTAACAAACGGTAAAATAAATAACATGGTGGATTTGTTTTTAATTTAACATTATGTTATTATAATTATTAATTATTATACATTATATTTAATAGAATCTTAACTTATAGGTTTAGATATTTAATTTAAATTGTAATTTTGTTTTAACGTACATTTACTTTAATTAGGTTAGGGGTCGAATCCAATGGATTGAAGATTACTATTAATCATAATTATCATTACACATTATATACATAAATGATATATGCCTTACAATGCTTTATTAGATTATTCTTACTGTCGTGTTGATAAGAGTTTCTCTGAAATAGTCACTTACATTCTGTATGCACTTTGTTCACTCAATATTTAAAAATAGTTCACTTTTCTCATAAATATTTTAAACAATTTAAACATTTAAAGTCGTTCTCTTTAACACGAATGCTGTACTGAATATTATATTACATAATAATATTATGCATAGCAGTCTACTCGTATACATTTTTCAATGCACTCCAAATTCCAACGCAAATCATTCAAATATTAATAATATAAGATATATATAAACATAAATACGCATCTATACAATAAAAACGACATACAACTGCGTGCCCACACACACAGATACATACGTGACGTATTTTTTAAAAGCCTTTGTGCTGCATTATTTTGATATAATCACAGTTGTCGATGGAAACATTTCCTATAGTTTGCCTTGAATTTAATCAAATGAAGCGTGTCGCGTGGCTTTTATACGAATACGACTGCATATACCTAATGGGCGTGTCTGGCGGTATGTGACTGAATGTAGTATTATGAAAGTAAACTTAGTCGAGTTACTAGGTGTCTCGCTGTGATTAAGTCTCGTGAACTACACATATTACCTGGTATCAGGTATCGTCCCCACCGTAGTGCATATTATATGATACACGTAGAATAATACTACGCTTAATACGCGTGTGACGGTATGTTTTCTACGAGGAGTCTGCGCCGTGACAGAGGACGTAAAAAGAAACATCACCCCCGCACCAGTGGTCGCAGACCGGAAAACAAAAGGTATGCCGACTTCTGATTTTCACCCTCGGTCGTGGATTTCGCAACTCTTATCTTATGCGCATGTGACTCTGTATGTGTGTGAGTGTGTGTAGGTGTGTGTGTGCGTGTGTGTGTCGCTAGAGTGATTGTGGCGTTGAGGGTGGTAAACTGTAAAGTTCCTCGTCACGCGCGGTATAATCCCGGTACAGCAAAACTGCAGACAAACGACGACGGGATGTTGTAGTATACGACAGACGATAAAACCCCCCAGGGATGTTTCTCGTGTTCGCTTTTTGCATCTGGTTTGGTTTTATTACAGTCTTGCGGCGCGGTTAATAATAACGCACAATATACCACATGGCTTCCGCGATATTCTCCGTCCACCGGAGATGGCGGCATACATCGTCTTGGGACTTATGCATATAGCTGTTTGTAGTTGCCACCACGATTTTCTTAACAATTTCTTAGCCGCAATAAAAAATGAGTGGTAATCGTGCTTGGACTCCGGTGTGTAGGTATTATAATAGTTTCGTTTAAATAGCTCGGAAACTATAAACGCTTAAAAGCGCCGATGCAAAAGCGCGAGTGGGGGAGAGGAGAAAAACAGCATTAATGAGCCGTTGTACTGACAGTATATCTCATAATATTCCTTTTCTTAAAAAAGCCTACAACAGCAGCATTATGTTGACGTTGTCATCTCAATATTAATAATATAAATATTTTTTTTTTTAAAGTTTGACCGTTTGAACTCTCTAGAATCAAAAATGTCGGGTCCACTGTAAAAATAGCTGTGTTATTATAACATATTTCATACTGGGGTACAGTTAATGTACCTAAATTGCCTATTCAATGCACCGTCTTACTATTTTAGTTTATAAAAATAAAATCGTCAGTACGACAGTACGATTGAAACGTGAGCCGATCGCTATTGGATGATTACCATTTACGCGCTTACACTTTTTTTTTATCTAAAACAGCAGTATAAGTATTTATGTATTAATATTGATTATATCATGATTTTGTTTTACTTTTTCTGTTGACTAAAATTAAATATTTAACATTATTAAATTCGTAAAATTGATTAAAATATAATATTGTTCAGTGTTCTCGACGAGGGATTAATATATTTTCTTTTTCTGCAGGTGATATGGTAATAACTAGTGACAAATATCAGACAAACAGCACGACCAAGTCTATATTCGAGGACCAGATGGTGTTGACCATAAGATCGGTTGAGAAATACGACTTGGGATCATACAGATGCATAGCAAAGAATTCTCTCGGCGAAGTGGAGAGCAATATCAGATTATATGGTAAGTGAATCTTCGTTGTCCGACAATCAAAGTCTTTGTCGACGACTTGGGAGAAATGGCAACAGTAAATAAAAACAAGGAATAGCTGACAAGTATATAGCCGTCTGGTGGTATGAAGTTGGGGGTGGGACGTGCATTACCGTTTACTCTCGGAAACTCATCCGTTAGCTCTGAGATGACGAAAAAAATCATTTTTCTGCGTTACCTACTGTATGAATAAACGACCTGCGTCCTGTTGCACGAAAACTTTTGGGTCGTCCGGCACCCCGTTTAATCAAATACCATCGAGAAGTCTCTGCAGCTATCTATTACACGTATCCTTCGTTGTTTTTTTAGACAAATAACACGATGTGATATTATAATATAGCCACTTTCCGTGTTCAGGGTGTTATTAAAAGTTTAACCATGACTAATAATATTGTGAAATTTATATTCAAGTTTCATTACGGAAATGATGTGCAGACCTTGTGGTGCAGTCCTCTAGGGGCTAAAAACGGGTTGTACAGGAAATATTAGAAAAAGAGATCTTCCTGGAGGTGTGTCCTAAAATAATACTAGAATAATGTTAGCTGTGCTTTCAAAAGAAAAACAGTATGACCTGAATGAATCCCGAACTAAAAATTATTTTTATATTGCACAGCTCATGTGCGTCCCAGTTTAAACGAATTGAATTTCTCAGGGTTCACCATGAACAGGTAAACATTGGATTACACTTCAAAAACTTATTTTGCGATGTCATTTTTAAAAATGTTAGAATTTGATTTTCAATAGTCTCGTCAATTTAAAATTTTAATTTTCTTTTAATATTTTTAATGATATCACACATTTCTGAGAAAGTTTTTGATTGGTTCTTATATATGTATATCTACACGAAATCAATTTTCTATGATTCGAATTTTCATTTCTTCATTCTTGTGTAATATATACAACTTATCAATAATTACAATTTTTTTTGGTTTACCGATCTTAAGTAATAAAGTATTTAATTAAGATATTGAATTAGCATAATGTATTTATTTGAATTATTTTTTATGTACTCATCTTAAAACGAATGTGTGTTCGGGTGAAATGAATACAATTATGAATTAAAGATACAATTAGACGGATCCTTTGGGGTCTACTAAAAAAATATTAGCGACAACAATACGGGGTCACTTCAGCAATTAAAAAGGTACAATTTTGAAAACGGGACCCACTAGGATGACGCCCTAAAAAAACTGATATCAGTATTTAACTGGTAGGTATCTACGTATATAAATTCAGTCAATTATATTAGTTAGTTCTTACGCTATTACACTATGTGTACTTTTTTATTTAAAAAATTCTACAATCTGTACATATTATCTGGTACAATAAGTATATTAAGTGATTCGATTTATTTATTTATTTACATTAAAAAGTCTTAAAGGCGTAGGGGGAAAACTATCTAGAGGTGGCACTTCAACGCGAATTTTTGTGCTACAGTGTTATTATTAAATTAGGTGTCAATAGTCAATACCATTGTCACATGAGAATTCTGAGGATGAAATTTGGGAAGAATAAAGATTAAAGTTTTTTATGAGGTTATGAATGCACTAATTACTGTGGGTTTGAAGATTTCGAGTGTTTTTATTATTTTGGGAATGTGTGAATCGTCTAAGATATATTATGTAGAATAAGAGTCTGAGTGTTTAATTTTATAATATTTATATCTGTATGTACATAATTTGTATCTGTATTATTTTTTATTTATTTGTATAGGTACCATAATATATCCATATGGGTTTGAGTAAAAGGTTGTAAATATACATTTTAGTCTTAAGAATGATTTTTGAATATTTACGTAGGATATGCCGGAGTTCATAAAATAGTTTATTTAATGAACTGAGTCAGCTTGGCTGAAAGAAACACTTTGATTATCAGCCAACACTGTACTCGAAAAAAGATAGTGATTAGTTTTAAACATCGTTTGGGTTAGGCTGTTCTCATAGTACTTGCTAACTTTATAAATCGTCAAACACCGTGTCTTGTTTTCGTTCTCAGAGATACGGGGCTTAAACGAGAAAGAAGACGACGACAACGGTGATCTGTCAGATCTCTATCCGGAATCATACACGGAGACTCACCACGCCTATGGCGGTGGCGGTGGAGGCGGTGGAGGTGGCGGAAATGGAGTAGGTGACTACAGGAACCGGACCAAGCACAGACACCACACGGACGCAAATCCACCCACACCCAGCCCAAGTGCATCCACCCGATTGGTTCCACCGTTCTACCGGACTTTTGAGTACCTCTGACATACGGTTCCCGTCTGGTAAGCGCGAGTGGAGCGACTACCAGACGAGCGTGGTGCACGTGGTTCTTCCTAACCGGCGTTCGTCGACACTGATACGAATAAGCCGCAAGTACACTCTACTACCGCCAATGATCTATGAGATCGCGATAATAATAAAATATATAATATTATAATAAACAATAAAAACTTAAAAAACAATAATTATTTTAGACCCAAAATCCGCCTTTGTCAGAGCCGCGTTAAGTATCCCGCCTGACTACCTTGTACCTACTATATACATACCTGCATACTCGCCGAATTTCCAATGTACACAATTTAGACCACTTCCAGCAGAAATGCGTCGCTGTGTGTGACTAGATTGTTTAAAAATCCAAGTGCTCGGTGTCGAGATAATAACCGTGAAATCTTGCAGAGTTATTTATAATTATATATAAATATGCATACGAGGTGTGTTTAATAAAATACCCAAACAGAAATCTGTCTACATAGGTAAATCTATAACACAGTTGGTAATTTATTTATATAAAAATAATCAAGATACGATTTCCAGTGTGGGCTTATGAAATTAAAATCATTTCTCAATCCAGCATAGACCTATCGTATAAAATCGCAACCTCACGATAAATTATAAAATAAAGTAACAACCGAACAACTCGTGCGTAGGTATTAATTTTTGTCTGAAAATCAATCAAAAGAATGTTATGGAAACTTTTGAATTTATAATGTTGAATTTTGAAGATAATTCTTTAAGTCGTCCTTTAACTTTTTACTAGTTCAAGTTAATCCTGCCCCACATTTCGTGAAATCCCACCATATTCACCTGTCTTGGACCACTACTGAGTCTTTTTATTATTCCCAAAACTAAAACTACTCTCTCAAAGGCTAAAGATTTTAAGAAGTTAACGAGACCGTTCGCAATGTGATGAGAGAGATTAAAGTTATAACTTTGGCGGAAACACAAAGGTCTCTTCAAAGGATTTGAGGACCGCGTTAGAAGCAATGTATTGAAGCTAAAATACAATATTAGTTTGAAGGCGACCCATTCAATTTGTAAGTTTCAAATACACAGAATAATAACATGTTTGTCCCCATGGGTATTTTTCGAACACATCTCGTGTGGCGTACGATGTCGGGGGATTTAGAACGTCTTTTTTTTTTTACGTTTTATGAGTTTTTCCGAAACACCTCGAAAATTGCCGACCCTTCAACGCCAACTACCTCCCGGCGTTATTATTTTAATATTACAACAATAATGTTATTTAGGCGCCTACGTCTCGAGAGCCTTAATGCAATTATTCCGGTCTCCAGACTCCCTGTTCCTCTTACACAGGTATGAATAACATAATATTATTATGTAATACTTTTAACAATTTATTGTCAATACTTATTATTACCATAATTATTATTATTATGACATATTGCTATTATTATTATTATTTGTATTATAATAATAATTATTATTATTAAGTGTATAATATTAAATTATAACTTAAATTAGAATGTATTATTATTAATACTTGAAGACAAATAATTGATATACGGTTGTTTGAAAAGAAAATATAAGATTACACAATTTCCATAAATTGTACTTCTCTGTTATATTTTTGGAATCCTTGTTATTGTTTTTGACCGCTGTGTAGAAATTACATGCGAATCAGCGAAGAATTCAAGATCACACTGTCGTCGTTAAAACCATAGCTTCGAAACGACTCGTCCACCCAATCATCCATAAAATGTATATAAAAATTAAAAATTTTAGCTAATGGTGGTTGCTTTTCATTAAGTATTTATGTTGCACTCATTAAAACTATAATGTTACTCTTTTTATTATAATATTATAGCCATCTGTAAAACCGCCAACATCAAAACGTGTGCGATAGCCATGTTAAAGACGCCATATTCCACTTTTATGACTCCGGCACTCGTTTCACACTATACATAACGGCGAACACGATAAAAAATAAACCTCATCGGTTTTTAAATATTTTTATTATAATATAATATTAAAAATCGTCAAGTAGCCCCCTGAATTGTAAAATTAAAGTATCAAGTAATCTCCACCACTCTTTAAGTTAAAGTATTATACTATTATTATAACTTATAAGTAATATCTATTTATAGATATATATATAATAGATTTATATCTATTAGAAATATCTATTTCCAGTTCATAAATAACATACATTATCTACCTATATTATCCTATTATTTTTCATTTACATTTAAATTTTTAATCAGGTTAGGTTAACATAGCTTATCTTAGTTCCAATCATGAAAATAATTCTCGGTGGACCACGGCTGAGCTGTATACTAAATTCTTTTTTTCTAAATATCATTTATGAAAATGAATACATATTTTATTATTTATTTATTTATTTCAATAATTATCATAGTGCATTAAAGCCCTTTGACGGTATATTTATATCTTGACTTCTTTCTATAGTATTAGGATTCTTTCTTTATTTACTGTAAGGGAGTTCAAATTTACTTAACAATACATGTTGCATAATAAATTGTTGATTTTTCATTTAAAAAATATAATACGTCAAGCGAAGAGGGCGAGAAATATTATTTTCCCCTCACTGTCAAATCTACAGTGCAATTTAACTCTGCATAAAAAAAATACATTACAATAGTATGGATACATTTAACATTTCGCGTTTCTTTTAAATTGGACTTTTACAGATAACAGTTTTTCCCAAAAGATCACTCCGGGCCTATTCATAGGAATCGCCAAATGTAATTCTCTCTGGGAAATCTTGATTGTGCGTTCCTTCTTCCACCATAGACCATATATGATGACTTGTTTGTTTCGATTTAATGTGGTTCGCAATTTGTTTTAAATCCTCCCATCGCGTCTTATCGTTACCAATCATTATTTTTCTAGACAAATTTTATTTACGCGAACCTTCAACGACGGAGCTGGCAATATAAACCATATGGTGTATTAGTACTCCGCAGAAGACAGTCGCCGTCGTTTGAGCAATTTAAAGATACTTTTCGCCCGAAGTAAGTACTCTTTTTACACTAATATTTGAACATTGTTTTATTCTTATGATATTCAATTTGAAACTATTTTAGTTCCTCGAAAGTACTTAATATTAAAGCACTCTCCTTAGCTACAGTACATAATCACCGTTCGGCGTTCGCTCGTACCTATATAATTTGTTATAATATTTTAATCTGATGTTTTAAAATGTATTTATACTCCATTTTTTTTTAAATAATCAAAACAAATCATTAAATATATTATGAAAAAATATATGAGAACACAGTTTAATATATTATAGATATTTAAAAAAATGTATAACATCAAAATGTAAATTTTAAATGATTTTTAATTCCAAGAATCACAGTACAATATGTCAAAGATTGTTTAGGTACTTTTACATCGAATATTAATTTTGGAAGCCCACGGTCACTCATATTTTGTTAGGTGATAATAAATTATTATTTAATATTTCTACCCAAAAAAAATTTAAATAATAAATTTTGTATGTCACGTAAATGAGTTTATTATCATTATTTTTTAAATATTCTAGTGTCGTAATTATTATTTGAATCTGTAAAATTTTTATTGAAATTATCAGAAAAATGTTCTTTTTTCAACTTTATGAAAAACATGTACTTATTCGGCATAGGAAAAAAGGTTTAGTCCTCTACTCAACACACGTCAGCTGGAGCTTTAGATTATATTCAACTTATATAGTAATGACAATGGCAAAATGCTGTTCTCCTCGTTATTGTTTGTATATATTATTGTTATTTGTTTTGTTATTGTTGTTATTATCAGTGTGAATTCGACACATGAAAGAATATATCGGGATTCCATAAAACGAGCTTAACCCTCATAAATTCAGTCACAATCTGAGCTTACTGTTAAATGAGATTTTCTAAAACGCACGACTCCGGAATTTCCATAAAACCAAATGAACGATTACGGAGTGAAAGCATTGGCATTTTCAATTGGGTTGTGTCTGAAAAAGCTTTCCACATACGATTGCGGGTACATATTCAATTCAAAGCCTAAGTACGGGATATTATCTTCTAAAACATACAAACGTGATTCTCATATAAACACCACACTTAAAATGAATAATACTGATCTCCGAACTTTTGCCCGTCTCCGCCAAACTGTGCACGATCCACTAATACGCAGACTGCTGTTGTTGTTTCTTTTATTATATTATTATATAAAAATACACTTCAAACCCCTTAAAATATAAAGTATTCAATTTATATTTACGTGAGTAGTTCGCAGTATCAGCACATATATATTATATATAACCTATATATACATCATGCCCCTCACAAAAATATTCCATTATCATACAGAACGTGATCGTTTGTTTTATAAATCATGTTTATATATACTATTTAGACTACCTGCGCGTAAGTCGTACGTATTGTGTTGTTACGAATTTCTTTGTTAGCGCACATTGCTAAATGTCTATAACATGTATTTTAAATATAATACACAGAGTGAATGCTATTGATGCGTTTAAGTTAAAATGTGTTAATCAATATTTAAAATGTCACGCCACGTAATTAGACTGCCATTAAAAAGTATCAAAGGCTCGAATAAGAATTAATATTATTACAGCTCCGCATTATGTAACGACACATTTTCCTTTCAAAACGCTCGTAATAAGGATGTCTTTGAAGTCGTTATAAAATTATGGAAATTGATCATAACGTCGTCAGTGCAACAAGAGCAGTAGACCAATCCCGTTTAGTGATATTTCAGAAAAAAACTTTAAGTTGTCGAAAACTATTAAATTTAATACTCGCACATCTCTCGAGGACTGCATTTAGTTTTATCGACCCGTCGTTAACACTTCGAGTGTAAACGTCGACGTCGTTTTGACAACAAGCCGCGCCACAGAACTCCACGAAACTGCAGGTGTTTTTCATTATCTGTTGATTGTTGGATATTATAGATTATAACAACAACTTTTTTTGTGAAAAACATCGTCTCAAGTTGCCGGTATGTCGTGTGTGCACAGGAACCAAAAGCTCCTCTCGAAAACGCACCTATACAGACGGTTATGTCGAACGACGACCTCAACTTAGGAACACATTACCTCATAATATGACATTAAAAAAATGATATCATCAATTAGATGCGTCATGACACACGGTCAGGTAACTTGAAACCAAATTCGCCTTTCGGAAGTTCTACATCCAGAATGATTCAAAATATTATGCTTAAATTATGTTTAATTTTAGAATTAAATGGTTTATTTATAATAAATTTATACAATATATATGCATAATATTTATAACAGGTAGGTATATAATATTATTTTTATGGTTGTGGAAATTTTTTTTGTTTCTTTTTTTGTACTACTGGAAATGGTTTTAACAAAATATCTGAAATATTATTTTGATAGGTATAAATCAACATGGTAATACTGCATTTGTATGATAAATTTCCAACTGAAGCAAAATGGAAAACGATAGAAACATAGTTTTAATCCTGACGAAGCCGTGTCAATCAGACAATGTTTGAATTTAGTCTCCGTGGATCGTTGAATCGATAATGAGCTGAGGCTATAGTGTAACTTAGGGACATCCGGGAGTCTGTCTGATTCGAAACACCGCCGTAATGTATGACGTTGGGGAACGTTTTTCGTGTATGTATACTTACTAATAATATTGTTTTTGTGTTTCATAATACATACTAATATAATGATTTCCGCGTGTTGTAGTTTATAATATTGCCGTTTGTATTGCTCCAGTAGTCGCACTAGTTGATCGTTTACTTTTAATTTCTATCTGAAACCTAGTTAAATCGTGGTATTTTGGTGGGCATTTATAATATAGGAGTGAGTATCGTCGAAATGTGTGCACATAATGTACGATAATCGACCAATATTGGTCCGGGGCTGCACTTATGCGGGTGTTTGAGAAATTATTGTAGTCGTTCTCGGGCCTACTTTATAGATCCTTCGTCTCGTCGAGCCTCGCAATCGACTATCGTACAAATGACTATTCAAACTGATGTGCATATTATTTTAGTTTATAAAGTACGTACACGCTCTGATACAGTCGTGGAAATAGGACTTCGGCCACCGAACGGTGATGGGGACCTGCAGTGTTCGCGGCGAAAACGTATAATATAAATCCCCCGCCGACCGTTGGCCGTATAATTGAAACTCGCTCGAATATGCGTCGGCTGATTCCTCCATGACAGGTGTATTCGACAATTCAATTAGACCGTCTCCCATCCAATTATAATTGTCAACCGCCGGCGCCATAATGAATGCGAAGACCACTCGTCATCCAATATTACGGCACCGACGGTGTTCGAGCCGTCGTCGTCGTCGTCGTCGTAGGCATACCCGCGTCTTATATAATAAATACAAATAATATTATTATAATATACCTGCCTGCCTTAGAATAACGACCGTCCTCCGAACCAAATTTTTCGATCGTCGTGGCTATCGAGAAAAAAATGATCTCGGCAGGCGCGTCGTTCGTCCCTCGCGAAGAAGAGCCGCCGAAAGTCGTCGCAGAGATGTCAAATCCGTGGCACACATGTGCCTAACCTGCACATACCTTATAATAATTATAGACAGTAAGTGTTTTACGCCAGGTATGGAACATAGATAGCGCTTTTCGGTGACATGAATGACTCGATGTATGGCGGTGCGAGGTAGCATGGTAAGACAGATGATTGTATTTTGTCGTCAAGACAGACTAAATCACTGCAAAATATTTGCACGGCGCTCGGAATGATGTCGTTATACACTGTTCTACTTCACAGAGACGACGAGACTCCGAGAATATAGGTAATATTCGAATAGTTACGGTTTTGAGACAAATTTAATAATCGGCAATATTATTACAACATTATATTGTAAGCGCATAATGGTGTGTTTTAAAAATTGTTTCGAAATCCGAATTTATGCTCTGATTAAATATCATTATGATATAAATGTAATTGTGATCGAATGGGGCTAATTTGATATTGTTTGGATTTCCGATGACGAGGATAAGAAGAGGTTTGAGCTAAGAGGTAAACAATTTACATACCCAACTTTAAAAATACGAGTCTTATAAAAAAAATATGACGTCTCAGCACGTTGTTTCAGTAATTTAGTTTTTAACGTCGCATAATTAAACTGCGTAGTTCTACCTCAGATGCGTGTTATAAATATTGGTTTTAATAATTTTGCAACGAATCAAAATCGACAATTTTAAGACTGTATACACACCTAATACCCTACTCTAATAGGATATGAATTATTATTTTATACAAAATAAATTTATTGTAAATATAATTTTTACGTGGTCTAGTGCGGTGCGATGTCTGGCCTCGGTTACAAACGTGTTCTGGGGTCAAGTATCAGCCGGCGTCACTAGTTCCCGGATGGGTGACCACCCGGTTATAGTGACAAGTCCTTGCCACTTATACACGTGTTCTAACCGACCAGTATTATTAGAGCTATTACCTAATTTCCCTTTTCCAATTTAAATAGATGAATATAGATATGCAGCAAAAACCGATTATATTGTTTTCATAATGAATTTCGAAAACTATTCATTTATTGACATTTGACAGTTTATGTTGTACAAACATCTAATTTATAGGTAGAAGGAAACAAAATAAGACGTGTGTATAAAAGAAAATTAATGTCAACTGTTAAGGTAATTACATTATCACAAGGTTAGGTGGTAAATATACGAATTGTGTATCGAAATATTCGAAAAATAAATCTGCAACTAAACATTTACATAAAAAAAACACCATAATGATTATTATTGTTATAGCCTGTAGGTAGTTTTTTTTTAGCAGGGTTATTTTTAAAAAATACGATGATGAGCTAAAAAATGTAATATTTTTATATTTACTGAAAGAAAAAAAATATTGGAATGCACCAAAGGGTCTTTTATTTTGGACAACAATACATTGTTTTAAATAGGTTATAAAATAATTAAGCTCCCACATTTCGAAAAATATTTCTGTTTTATAAAATATACACTACAATGGCTTTTTCCACTTTTAGTATTAACTTATAAGTAGTTTTCAAATACAATTAATTTAAAACCGTTCATGATAATATTATACAATAATAGGTTTGATACTTTTGTGTAATCACTAATCAGTGAATAAAATTAACTGCAAATAACATTCTTAGTGGATTAAAGTAGCTTTCAGGTACCAATACACATTTTTATATCAAATGTACTCGTCAATCGTATTGTTTTACTCCATAGTTACGGTTATAACACTACATGGCTGTCAACAACTAAACTTTGAATCTGCTATTTCCATTTAATTATAAATGTATCCTCACTCATAATATTGTTAATAGTGTATTATTTAAAATTACAAAATAATAGAATAATGTGAGAACGACTATGACGTTATGGTATGGGCATTCGCTCAAACTTATAGTCATATTATTTTCAACAATTACTCGGCTTGTACCCTACAAAGCATTACGTATACTGAACTATACTAAAACTAGGATCGCTGATAGCCATTTCAAAGAGCATTATCGTTGAAACAGTTTAATAGGTCAATATAAAAAAGCTCATGAATTATAAAATAAAAATTTTGGTAGTACGATACAAGCAGCGTTATGGAAAACGGTGGCCTAGAAAAATTGATATGTTTATAAAATCACAATGCATTAGTTTATCAGTTTCATACTTTCGTTTTGCATTAATCTCGATGTCCCCTATATAGCAGCATCCAATACGAACTATTGTAAATTTGATTTTCATACAACTTTGTTTTATTTTGAGTAATGCCTCCCTCAGTAGACGAATTCACACCTAAGACTATCCGACAACTGTCCAATCAATAATATCACTATCCAAACGCTATTCATAAATGCATTAAGGTATATATAAATTCTAATAGCTTTAGGCAAAAATTATAATAAGTATATTATGTAATGAGCAATACATAATTCAAATAACTGTCAGATCAACAGGTGTAGCTGCCAGGTCTTATTTTTTAAATTGAAAAAAAACTACTTTCTTAAATATTGAAACTTGTCAATATTATCATATCTAGTTGTTAATTGTTTAAACTAAAGTAATATTTAATACTAATTTTCTAACATCATACAATATTAATGAATATTGTGTATAACAACATAAACCATAATTCATAAACCATAAGCAAAATAATAATTAAATGTTATTATAGGTAATAACTGTCATTCAACATTTTTTTATATTATTATTATATTTTTTTATTTTTATACGAGTATTTTCCTCGAGGAAAGATTGATCTAATATTTTGTAACTATAGACTATTGTCGACGACATAATAAAATGCGAAGAAAGATTTTAAAGCTCATGAAAATTACGGCAAACATAAGAATGGGATTTTTAAGTCTCTGAACTGTAAACATTTTTACTGAGCTCGTTAACAATAAGAAAAAATTAAAAATCGAGACTCCATTTTATTCAGGTATTCGAGATATACGTCAAAATCACTGCAGTTTACAGACACCCCTTAACAGCGGACACTTTTCAAATCAAACGAAAAATTATTCTCTCGCAGATTGTGGACACGTTTATAAGTTCCTTTTCGGTGTCTCCTACTCAAAGGTTTCACTGTATACTGCGGTGAATTGTACGTATAACTGCACACAACGCGATTATTCATTGTAAATTGTGTATTTATATAATGTTATGCTAGAATCGATTATTTCAGTGTGAAAGAGAGAGCGAGAGAGTAGAGAGAAAGAAAAGAAATTAAATATTAATAAATAATAATAATGTCTTACTGAATGGCGTCAGTTAAAAAATAAATCGGTAAATACTACTCCGTACATTTGTCAACAAATCTCCCCATTCGTCTCTCTTAGAGACTATTTTGTTTCATCCGACGACGGTGCAGCCGTTGTGTGCGACCGCCGACCGCCGACGTGACTCGAAATTATAAATTGCCACCGAACGTCGTGACAAACTCGGCCGACCTAATGTCATAATACAGCCACGGCGGCGTCCGTCGGCCGCGCACTTCCGAGTCGAGATCACTTAACCGCGTAAGTACGAGTGTTTACACATGGTGGTGGCCTCACCCTGAAGTCAGGTAACTATACAATATGGTCCCTCGTTTTCCACTCCAACCCACTGTAGTGTAATAATAATAATAATAATAATAATAATAATAATAATAATAAACGTCGTAGGTATACGGTCGAGGTTAACCGATGGCGGTGACGAAACGCATTTGTATGCTAATAATATCCACAGCCACAGAGTAGCTGCAGTTATAATATCTTCAACTATATTATAACAATTATTATTGCGATGCACCGATATCGCAGTCACTGCACCCGTGCACATCACAGACACAGCGAGAGCATTAATCTCACAATAACTGGCACACGACATACCGGAGGGGGAGGACGAATTTATTATTATTATTATTATTATTATTATTGTAGTCGTAGCGTACTCAGTGGCCAGTGCGACTAATTTGAGTACAATGTTTGTATAATGGCGTCAGCCGTGGACGACTGGGATGCTACAACTTCCGTCATTCCTTCGCCTTAAACTATTTTCATCCCAATCCGTATAAATAGTGATTTTTTCATCATTCACACTCACTATTTGAAGAAATAGAAATGATTTTGAAAAAAAAAATTACGTGGTTTCTATAATCGTCAAAAAATAACATTAAAAAATAAAATTAATAATATATATATTTAAATATTTTTATCTTAAGATTGTTTTAAGTTGTTTTCTTTTTTGAGTGACAACATGCAGTTTTAATTTCATATTCCAAAAATTAAAAAATTAAAAAATAAAACGAATAAGAGATATAAAAAAAAACTTTTTATTAAACATGCCTTGTTTTGTAACTACTTGAAACAGTTGAAACCATGTGAAAAAATATTTTTAAAAACATTAATACTTTTTGAATAATGAGTGTTCTACCGCAGTACTATACCTATTCTGTTGTTCAACATTAAATTAATCACCCGGTAGTATGTTCAATAGTCTTATCGTCATAAGTTAATATATATTAATATTAAGCTGAATATAAAGTATATTTATGATGTAGGTAAATGTTATAATTTTTACTTTTATTTTGTAAGAATAAAAATATAATGTTTGTTCACTCACAACTCTGCATTATCAACTTGGTGCCTGCTTACGTTTCTTAACAGTTAACATGTTTTTAAAAGTTTATTAAAACAAAATTAAATATTGATGTATTTTTTAGATTACATTATTTTTTAATTTGGCCTTATAGGTATTACGACATTTATAATATATGTCCTTTACCAGGCGACGGCTGATAATGGCTTAAAAACGCCGAGTGACGTTCGTACAATTGTTCAGCTTAAAACGTATTGTAATATTAAGTTATTGAGTTATACACCAAAAATCCGATTATTACCATGCTCGATATTTAAAACTATTTCAAAATCATACAACCTGAACCTATGTAAGCGGGTAGGTAGGTACAATTCAATATTACAAATGCTGGCAGTCGGCCAGATCAGATTTTTCTAATTTTTCGGACTTCTCTTGAAGAATTAATAATATATTCTAATCGTTTACTGCGTTTGTGAAATCGCATCTGAAAGTTTTTAGAGTTTATTTTATATCATTATCATCATACGTGTAATATAAATCGATTACATAATCATATAATATGTATAATATAAAATTAATTTGCATTTGGAATGTTGCGACACCTGTAGCAAAGAAATATTTAATAGGAAATCACAATTCTACAAAAGGAGTAGGTCTACAGGTGCCTACACTGTGCTTATATATTTTATGGAAGATGGTATTTTGTTTATAATAGTGCATTCTAATATAATTTTGAAATGTGTAAATCACTCAGTGTTTCTCTGTAAACACTAACGAAAAAAAATCTAGCATTTGTATATATTGGTAAGCTCCAGGTATAAAACCGTATACACAAATCATTAAATCTTATTCAGTGTCAAGTGTATAGTAAAAGTGATCATTTGTTCGAAAAGATAACTGGTGGTAGATTTTCAATGGATAAAACAATAAACAAAAATCTTGGTTAAAGTGTAGGTACGCTTTCAAAAAAAAAAAATCATGAAATGTGTGTTCATTAAAGTCATTTATTTTTGACATGAAATTAATATAATACCGAAAATAAAAGTTAAAATTTTTTTTAAACAATAATTTTCTTGTTTGCTTTAAATGATTTGTGTTGTAGGTACCTATTTCTTTATAAGTACAACTTTTTTTTTATTGTATATTATAAACAATCAATATAAAAGGTAATTAATAGCAATTTGTTTGAATAAATATTAATTTTTTTTTCATATCATACAACGGAAACATTTGTTGAAAAAAACATTTTACTATTAACATGAAAACTTGAATGCTATAAACAATAAATATCATATTAGGTCAATAGTTTAACTCTGTATGTACAGTATTGTACACATATAATAAATATTAAACATAAAAACAATGAGGTCATTGCAAGAACTATATAGGTACATTACAAGCGCATTAAAATTACTATTTTTACTGTAGTTTGGAGAATTCAAAGGTTTACAGCATTTTATTATTCGTTACAGCTTACAAGGGAATCAACTTTAATGGAATATTTACATATATTTTTATAAAAAGCCAGAAAAAACATAGAAGACTAGAAGAGTTAACTAAAAAAAATGTTATGTGATGTACACTTGTATAGAATTTTAACTGTTTGAACGGTTTATACATTTTTAGCATAATTTGATTATTATTATTATTTAAAAAAAAAATTATAATAATATTTTAAATTGAGGACCATTAAAAATAATTGTTATGAATTCATATCGATGTTATTTATATTATGTTATTCTATTATGTATAAATAACAAATATATAATCGTAGTTTCATATTTATAACAGTCAATTTCATAAATGGTATTATCTATTTTTAGATAGACTATATTTACAAAATTATGTCTTTCATTCTATTTGCTTCTGATTTGAACGATATGTCGATATGTCTATTTTTTTTCTCGACATAATACAATATTTTTCTTTTTGTATTAAGTCACCAAAATAAATATTATTGAATCTGTGCACTGTGGTTTGGTCATATCGAATAATATCATTATTTCACTATTGAAAATCATTAAATAAATATCCAAATTCAATAAATAGTTGAATCTTTATGGTTCTAAAGTACTCCTACCTTAGATGCTGGAAACCTTTTTTTAAATAATCAATTTAGATCTAGTTAAAATTAATATTTTCTGAAATGAAGTTAGATATCTATGTAGATGAAGTTTAATGGTTTATAAGTTGTATTAATTATTGAAATATGTATTGATGAAAATAGTTTAATTACATTAAATGAAAATAATAAGCTCTTTAGAGATCAAAACTAATAGTTTAGGATATCATTATTGAGAGATATAATACTTGTAGCTTCTATAATAGACGAGTATACTGTGTACTATACTCTCCTTAGAAGTAAAAATATATTGATTAAGTATAAATAGTCACTTCTGTAGTTATGTTTATAATTATTATAATTTCATATTGCAATGAAAATTGTCTTAAAAGTTAAAAGGAAAAGAAAATGACCTATTAATTTAATGGAGGTGTGTCAACCTGCCCTGTGGATAATATCTTTTACGAATTAATGTGATAAGAGATTTACAAATTTGTGAAACTTTTTGCCTTTTGAATGTTTTTAATTGTATATAATATATTATTATATTTTGATAATTTGAAAAGAGCGGGTCACCTGTCTAATGTCTTAAACTCGAATAATCGCATATCGAGGCATTTGGTTTGGTTATGTGCTCAACGGAAATCATAAAAAAATGCGTTGTTTATGGTTTTGATCGAATTGATCGCAGACAATCTAAACAGGTTCCAATTATTAGTTTTGTTATGCCCCGGGGAGATATTATATTATCATAACGACAAGATCAATAGCTGGTTCGGCATGAATAATCACAGCCTACGACAATATTTTACATTTTAATACATAAATAAATATCTCGACTCTAAGCCGTAGAATAAAATAAAATAACAGAATCTGTGTGTACGGGGTGAAATAAATACCGTGAGAAATATATAACTTTTATATTATAAACGTGAACATTTCAAAACGACAATTGTATATAAAATATATATATATACTTAACAAAATGTACATAGTATACAATATAAGTTATAGGATTCTCTTGATATGCATTATGTATACATATGCGAATATAACATTAGACGAATAAAATTACTTGAAACCACAGGAGTATAAATTATGTGAAGGTATGTCAACCTTTATAAAAAAAAACAGCACCCAGACCAAAAAAAAAAGAACTAAGACAAATGGCGAATAGAAATTTAAAATTTATTTTATGATCATAATGACTACTGTAATTTACGTGTAATCAAACACGACTTACAATTAGGCAGTTGATTAAATTAAATTGTTTGATGTGCTTACGGCATACAAAATAACAATATATCTACCATTACGTTATGCAGAATGCAGATTAATTTAATATCAAAAGTTTTTCATTCAAAATTAGCTTAGATAATAGTTAACTACAATAGCTTTAATGTACACCTATATTTAGTTTGATAAAATTATTTTTTAAAAATTGAATTCAGAAAATAATAAATGACTGCTTCCAAAGACATTGCGATAGACGTGTCACTTGATCGTTCCGCGTTTTAAGTAGGTACGCCGTGGATGGATGTGATAGATTATATGCACCTACTTCCGTATATTTACTACACTTGTATCGATAACTCAAATAATATAATAGTGCTGACTAGTATAAAATGGAAAACAATAATAAAACTACTAAAATGGTTAATTTTAAGCTGTGACGTAAATGAACTGAACTTTCAAAAAAAATTATAATTCTTCTTTTTTGTCTGTACGGATACATATGAAATAAGTAAAACCATAAAGTAATAGTGAAACAATTTGACTTGTGAGTTATGCACTTATGTGTCAAATATGTAAATAAATATATTTAGTACATCAAGACAAAGCGAAATAAAAGGCACTACGAACCTATTAAAGACATTGTACAAAAATGTGTCAACAATAATTAGTTAGTCTTAGTTCTCTATTTAAACTCAAAAAATTCACATTGAAAATACTAAATATTATTTATTTAATATTTATTACCCCATCTCTTCATATACCTGCTAGCACTTGCTGCTGCTTTCTATTATATTTTTTCTCATTTAGGAAGAACAATAATATAGGAATATTAATGATCAACGCCATAATGCTAAACGATGCGATTACTGATGGCATTACGTTATTTATTTATTTAATTATTAACGTGCATAATACCAAATTTAGCATAACAGTAAGACACTATACACAGTAACTATAGTCACGCTCGCCGCAGAATGGTAGCAATTAAATAATAAAACGCACAGTTAAAGAATTAATAACATACAAGAAGTCAAGAAATAAAAACAAAAATAAATCAATTAATTAATTACGTAACAGCTGATGGTAATAATAATTATTATAATAATAAGAGGAAAATTGTAAATCAAGCTCATGTGCTCATTCTTCAGACGCGTCATACGGTGAATATAGGGTAGTATTCCTTTCATAATATTAGTGACGTGAATCGAAACATCAAAATCGAACAACTCATGAAATACAGGATTAATGAGTAATAATATACTACAATTATTATTGATTGTATAAAGACGTGTGGCCCACATTTCTCTATATTATTTTAATGGCTATTTTTGCTGTCGATATATATTATGTTCTCTTTCAACGATATTAAATAACGCGTAAATGATGTGCTGACTTTTGATTGGGTAGTGTATGAAAACACGAGTGGTTGGCGGCGCTATTCGCTTCCCTCCTTACCACGGAGATGGATTTGGATAACGGTAAATACAAAAACAAAAATAGAATAAAAACATAACACAGTCCCACTCCCTTCCGACAACAAACACAGACGTACATAAGCATTCGTGGGAGACCTCTGCGATTCAATTCGCAGACGAAACAGTCCCACCGTCGTGAAGTCGATTTGTTTCTCACACAGGGTGGGTGCGAGGGTTACGGGGGGTTAATCCAAACGGGATCCTCTGTGGGTGGCCGCCGTCGTTTTGCAGGAAAGTCGCAAAGTCCGTTTAATTGAATATTCAACCGAGCTCGTCGATCGGCCCTGACGGTGGGCGAGCCCAGCACTGTGTCGCGCGAGACTCCATCAGTCGCGATTATGTGTGTTTAGATGGCCATATAATTGAGATTTGCCGGGTCCGAAAGATTAAGGACGGTAGTAATTAATAACGGTCAACTAAATGAGAGTTGCACCGAATCGGCATTACTGGTCAAAGAAAATACGTGAGGTGTCCGCGGTTGTTCCGACCTCATATATTATAGGCGAACTCAAACGCGTCGCTTTATTATACCTACCTTTGAAACGTGTCATGGAAGCGTCGCTCGATCAGTTGGACTAGCTCGTCTCGATCATCTATATAGTATCATAGTTGTTGTATACACCACGCGAAAACGTATTATTATAATGCTCTATAGGACCATACATGCACGTGTACCCGTTTCTCACGTAATCAGTGTTATAATAATATGTTGTTGTTACGGTTACTGATTGCGAAAACACTAAAAAAGTATATTTGTGTTCGTGGAAAAACCATTTTCTCTTCATGTAATAGGATTTACTTTTTATGTTTTACCGGTTGTTCGAATACGCCGCACGCCACGGAGACGTCTTGTACTCAGTTTATAGATTTTTATTTATTTATTTCTTATGGCATTTCGAGCAACACATAATTTCCATATTTACAAAGAATAACATAGACACAAAAATGTATGATGTACGATTAATCAACAGAGATAAAAAGTAATAATAAATGAAATGCGATATTATGTAAACAATTAATAGCAATATTAGTGCTTGGTTTTCGATAAACTATCAAAATATGCTCTAATAATCAAAAATATGTCCTTTTACCAAAAAAAAAAATGACAAAATATGCAAAGATATACACTAAACACATTAATCGCAAACATTGTGAAGTGTATTGCGTACTTCCTAAGCATACGATAAAGTTTTCAATAAATAATATGCAAATGCGTGAAATTCCTTGCTCTAATTATAACGATATGAGTTATGAACTTATGGCGTTAAATAAGCGATGACGACTGTCACGGAATTTCCGGTATATTATATTCATTTTTCTCACAGTTAGTACCTACACGCGCGCTCGAGATTCTTTGTGCACCGCAAAACGAAACAATTCGAGTAATAATAGTTCTGAACTTTAAAAGCATGACAAGGGCTTTGGCGGTGTTATATTATTATTATCGCTTTACAACTGACAACACGTCAAACCGAAATGAGACGTCGCGCTGTGTGTTTACCACAACTATTTACCCAACGAATTTATACGACAATAGAATATACATTGTAAGTAATAGCAGCAGTACCTACCCACACGAGTCAATACTCGAATTGGATGGGTGCGCAAAACGACGGATCTAATATTTTTATATGCGTACCTCGACCATTTTTTTTTTTTTTGCAATTGGGCGGTGAGGGACGGCACAAACTATGTGGAGTGGGCTTAAATTGTTGTCATACCTAATGGATTTAACCCTTTTTGTATCAAAAAATCACGGGGCAGTGTTAAATAATTAGAACTGATTTGAATAGTTGTATGATTACAAGACATTTTTATCGAGAAGCAGTTCTTATACTTTATTTGGCCCGGGAACTAATTCAATATTAACCATTATGAATTATAATAAAGGTAAAATCGAAGGAAATGGCAATGAAACTATCCACTCGCTTTCTACACACTTTCTTCCAAACTCAAGTAATAAAAGGACGATCTATCTTTAATTTTTAAAATTTAAAATATTTTAATTCATTCCCCATAAACACTAGAAAAAAGAAAAATGTTTGATTATTCCATTTTTTTATATCAGATCAAGAAGCTCTTTTTATGAGTCATTCCAAGTTAGTTCATCTTATAGTTGTTAAATGAACTAAAATGGCGTATATACTTTGGTTTTGTAGCATCCTCGATGGTTTTGACTTTCATTATGATTCTGTATATAAACTTTGGCATTTATGTTTACATTTCTTATACTATACTGATTATCCTGCTATGCTTCCTGATGTCATTATATTCATAACTCATTGCATCTCCACAGGACACTTTTTAAGTATCACACAAATATTTGGAATTAAAAAATATGATCTTAGGTACTTCTAAAAATCAGAATTTAAATAAATATACTATTGAAGGGGGAGAAGGGGGTGAGCATTCTCAAAAAAATCATACGTATATCTTAAGTTAAATGTGTTTCTGTATACTATATTACCCTCGTAATGTCAATAAATAAATAAAAATCATATATTATGATGCGTTCGGTAATCGGGCAAACGCTGTTGACTTCATTCGAGCGTAGTAGGTATATCGACACGACGTTAATATTGTGTATAAAACATAATATATTATAATAAAACCGATATATCGACTTATATCCTGGTCCAACGTGCCGCTCGGTGGTGTCGTCTCTACCACCCTAACTGTATCGCGACCGCGGTATCCGTATATTATGTCGGGCGGACGACAATAACTCACGTTCGCCCCCGTTGATATAGCCGTGGCGCGCCTTATCTATTTTCTGGGCCGAGGATTATTATTATTCAAAAAAGGCCAGCCGAACAACTGTATCGGGTACGGAAAACCACAAGACTCATTCAATTTCCTTTGGGCCCGTGCCAGACGTTAAGCAGCGCACGACTGCCGCCGCCACCACCGCCACGACAACAGAAGCGTTCTCCCCGCGGTCGGAGCAGCATTGCCAAAGTCTCTCCCGAAACGGCGACGTTAAATGTTCCAAAGCCAAATTGATGAATAACTGCATGGCCGCCCGCCCGCCCGCCCGCCGTCCCGTCCTTTCTTCCGCCTTTGCCAGGTTTTATTATTTTATTATCACCGTCATCGGCATCGCGCAGCTCAAAAATCCTCGCGGACACCTTCGACCCGCCAACCCGCTGAGTAATTATCACAATAATATCATACACATTGTACGTACAGTCATAATCACTCGAAATCTTCGACGCACTGCGTACATTGTCTTATTGCAATTATTATTTAGAAATCACTGGTCCCTGTGTGTGTGTATACGACAAGGTGGTGGAGATCGGTCCGAGGAGTCCTGGAGTCCAGTGCGAACATATCGTGTCATGGGTGGCAGACAATACGCGCTAGTTAATCGTTGCCTGGAGAGCGTCCAAAACCGACCGTACGGTGTTAGGGTAAAGTTTACCCGGTAAACGGTTTCACTTTATATTTCGTGCCGTCGACATTGTCCTTAGGCCGATTCGGTAACGTCTTCTCCACGACCCGTCTACGGAGTGAACTACGCGTCCCTCAGATCCATCACGGCGTTTCTGAATCATCGACCTACGACCGTTTTTCATTACTCTCTTGAAAGTTGCAATTGGCCTATTCAAGAACCGGGTATATTTTACATCAACAGTTCTTTATTTTAATTTTTAAGACCTGAAATTACTTTAAATTTTAAATTTGATTGTAATTTTTATTTTAAAATCGTCAACTCATTTTTCCGCTATGCAATGAAATTAATAGGACATATTTTTATAGTTGAAACCTACGATTAGAGCGTTTTGAAGAGTCCTCATGCTGGAAGATATCTCTCAATGTCTCTCGATCACCCTCGATCTCTCTCTTGATCTCCGTCTAGATCTCCATCTCCATTGCCGAAGAATCTCTCTCTCTCTCTCTCTCTCTCCCAGTACCTTTCTTCTCTTTCCTCACCCCATCACCTCTGTCCATCCTCTCCTCTTTTCCACCAAATCTCACTATACGTCTCTCTCTCTCTCTCTCTCTCTCTCTATTATTGGTCTATTGGAGGTCTGGTTTGTATGCATCTGTCTCTCTTACCGCTTTTGGAATCTTTCCCGTCAGGGGCTGCAGCGCAAACGAGTGTGTTGCGTACACCCAGTTCGGGGGCGGTATAATTTCATTCTGAACCGGAGAGCGCACATATAGCAATATAATCATGTGACGTGTACCCCATGTAAACGTGATCCGTATATCTGATCATAAGTCACTCGCCCACATTCATATAGGCACCAAGCCGAGCATGCGTGTGTGCGTGTTTGTGCGAGTGTGTGCATGTGTGAGTTGACGTGTGTCCGCAGAGCGCTGTAGCCAGCTCGCAGCGGTCATAGAAGTGTACCCACACACAATATTATTATATGTTTCATGACGTGTGTATTACACCTATATTATGTGGGCGCTTGCAATGCAATTTCCGAACGTATTTCCGTCCCAGCCGTTCGGCGTATAAATCCGATAGGACCGCGCAAAATATGATATGATATTTTAACTACTATACAGCCATATAATATGAACGACGAGATATGACGACAACGGTATCACAATAATAATATGACATCGTGCAAACAGCCGAAGCAAAGCCACGTCTCACCCCGCATTACTATGTACATATATGATACTATTATTGTATTTAGCGATGTAATACTGTACCGACCCAATAATGGTATCGTAACATATATAAAGTTCAACTCTCTCCAACTAGTTTTGTTATTATTGTTTAAAATGTGGTCCACTACCGCATGACCCACACACTTGGCTCGATGTGATAAGCAATCGAATAAAGATAAAAAATAATTACAAAGCATAGTTATATTATTTAACTTTTATAATATATACAATATAGAAAATACTATAGTCTATAAACTTAAGACTTTAACTGAACATTACATTTATTAGGTATTCATTTTTGCTGTGTGATTTAAATACTTACAAACTAATACTATATAATAATATAATGTGATGAAAAACAAATATTTAGAGAGTCTGAGAAACACAATAGATGATTTGAAATGAAAAATTATATGAGGTTCTGTAAAAAGGTTCTGCCCTGTAACGTACTTGTCACTCCACTGATAGGTTTTATTCGACTGTCAACGTCACCCGAGTCTTGAAGTCTTTGGAATGTGCTGTGATCTGCTGGTTTTAGTCACATATAGGTTATCATGTGAAGCGGATTGGTTAGTCAACTGGACAGTCAGTGGGGGGGTTAGGTTGTTTTGGGTGTCTGGACAACTCACTCCATGTCTTCATATATGTTTATAAGTATTATACAAATATATACATATATAAAAAGTTTATAGAAGTGATATCGTTAAATATATTATAATATACAATTAAATATTGTAGGACAAATTAAATTCATTATTGTTCATATTATTATAATTATAGGCTATACACATATATACTTTTATAGCTGTACTGTATATATCTAGTACATTAATATACCATACGTGAAGTCGATGGAGCGACGCTATAGATAAGTATAAATAAATATTATTTATATACTTTGCTCAACATATTATGGACGCATTGCTTGGCGCACATTGTATCGAGACGAGCGACGTTTGGACTCCGCTAGCTGCTCCGTTTATTTTCCCTCCAAATCAATCACTCATGGTTATAATAATTATTATTATTAAGTGCGTTTCAATGATATTATGGGATACGGCCGGGCTCGTCGCCATCGTATTTACCGGAAATTTAAATTAATAAATATAAAATTAATAATTAATTTTATTATACTGAAAATATTCGTACCTATCACATCTAGCAAAAGTTATAGTGCAATCCGAACTCGAAACTTTTTTCAATTTGTTCCTAATTTTTGTTTTGGGAATTCGTAATCACCCCGGAGATAGACGACGGAGGAAAGTGTACACTTACCCAGCTTCATCGACCTTTCATCTGTACATCGTTGTACTTTTATCCGTTACCAATATTATAATAATATATTACTATCGAATCAGCATATCCGTCTCTATTTAAATTAAAAACAAAAACCTGTTATTATATTAGTTTAGAGTTTTATGGTATATCGTATGTATATAGATATAACATGTACGAGTATAATCGTTTATTTATTTTCATTTCATTTTTTTTTTTCAATAAAAAAAAGTATTTACCATAAGAAAAAACACGCTTTGGCATCTGTGCCTGTGATATTACGAATTTCGCGGGTATTGTACATCGAATCGTAAAAATTCCACATCCTTTGCACCAATCCAATATATGGGGGGATCGGCAGTATATATATATAATATTATAATAATGTGGTATCAGTATATATATAATACGGTAGTGATGTTATTTTGAATTTTTCTTTACCGCGTTTATTGTATAGGTATAATAATATGACGTTTGCGCCTACAGGTACCTGTTCGCTTTAATTATGATCTGCGATATAGCTGATATTATTTGTTTTCATAAATTGTGTTTGCAACAAAAAAACGGAAAAATATTAATAAACTCAAAAGTAGTGAAAATCAATACAACACAGAAAAATTGTGAGTATTAATTCGTTTATCCTGGAGCGTGCGTCGGCATTTGTTTTGTAGCCACAGGTCAGATTTTATAATTTATATTATTGTTACTATTACCATATTTCACGGTGTCTATCATCAACAATTAGACGATGATTATTATAGAATACATTTTTAAAATTTTTATATTTTATCCAACGTGTATTTTTTATAAGTATTTTATAGTAAATGTATAATATAATAATAAATAATCAATAACATTTAATTTTGAAACAATTACTTTTATTTTATCGGAGAATAATTCGCCAACGCACCCGACCACGTGGTATATGGTGTGTCTGCGTTCTCCATTAAAGGTTAAAATATAAGTAACAATACAAATCGCTAACTGTACACTTGTACTTTTTTGTCGTAAAAAATTTAAAAAATACTATGCCCGATCAAAATTCGTAACGCATTGGGTTCCGGTCCCGCGTGTTTTTCGATATGGCAATAAATCGTTTTCGAATTTGAAAAAAAAAAATTACAGGTACCCAAAACTCGATTCTCACGGGAATACATTATAATTTCCTACGGAGGCAAACGAAGCGAGACTTCGAATGGTCCAGTAGTGCAGTGGCCATGTGCAGTAACCGATATATAGGTAGGTAGTACTACTAGGTATACTGTATAATGTATATTATATATATAGGTCTACCGAAATCGATGTTGCCCTTTGACCACCGCGTATTTACATGCACTCGATGTGCAAATATTTGTTTAACTAAGCGAACACGATTATATACAGTGAAAACGAACGCATATATATGTAACTATACTTTTGATCTTCAAATATCATGTTTTATTTTTAACAGATACGCTATGGTTCACAAAAGGTCTAGTGGACTAGACGCGTTTTAATGTGAATTTGACGATTCGGACCGTGTCACAATTTTATCCGATTGCAGCATTCAACGTCCTGACGAAATTCCGGGAGTATTCCTTCTTCGTGACGGTTGTATAATATCGGCCCCGTAGGCTATAACGCGATTGTCGGGCGAAAACATTTTCAAAGAAAACACTTGGCGCCAATACAGACCCGATCTCTGATAACAGATCGTATTTCAGTATGCGAAATGAGTATCGGTGATGTGTGAGTGAGTGGGGGAAGTAGGAAAATCCGCTCTAAAATACCGGAAGTACTCGATGCGCAGAATATAATATGACGTATCGGTAAGCAGCCGTGTATTACAGTGGATGATAATATTGTATACATTGAGTACTGAATGATCGTTTTACCATTATCTGTTCTCTGTATGAGAACACTTTGATATCAAATTCGATTTAGATTTTATTTTATCAGCCGTTATAAAATCATCCGAAAAATGTGTATTCGAATAGTTTCAAATTGTTTTATTAATATATATCTAATAACCCCTAGGGTTTTTTTTACGTTTTTAAAGGGCAACTCGAACGTTTTTTTAATATATTTCAAGTATTCAGAAACGCGTACTGTTTGAAAACCGTAATATAATGTTTTTCTCCGAACGCGTAAAACGCGCTGCAAGACACTGAGTCATGTAAAAGAAAAAAAAGCAAATGACCGTTTAAGTAGAATAGTATATAAAAAAATAATCGTAACAAGACGATGAGGCTAATAATAAAAATTACATCGCATAAAATAAAACAATAAAATATGTTTTATTGATGGCATATTTTTCTGAGTTGAATATTTTCCATTCCACCTACTAAATCGGTTTCCGTTCTGTGTGTTAACATTTTTTTCGAAACATCAAACATTATTTAATTATAAATTTAACTATAATAATCATCCAGTCAATTTTTTTTTTTTTAATTCGTTTATTTAATATAATAATATAATATATACACTATTTAAAAATACATTTCTTTTAATATTAAAACCGGATACATATTATAACAGTATATTTTTTGGCGTTATCGACTATTGACGGTTACTGTTATTGTTTCGCCGTATCGCACAAGACCGTACGTAGCACGACGCTACGAAACAATACGGTTTGCAAGCTCCTAAGATAAACCACCGTGTGTATAATATAATGTGTGCCTACTTATAAAATATACCGAGTGATTACTTAAACGTAAGACGTTAACGTTCTTAACGTTTATTCAAAATGTAATAATATTTTTGAACATATTTTTTTCCTTAGAGTTTTTGAACTTCTTACTTTTTTTAATTACAACATAAAGTTTTAATTTTATCTTCGAAAACAGAATATTTTTCTGATTATTTCGGTACATATTAAATGGAATTTAGGATTAGTATAGCTTATGAGTTATAAGGATTTTAAGTTTAATGGGCCAACATTTTTCGGGATAACAGCGTACAATATTTCACTCCGCTCATCTAAACATTAAATACTTCTTCTATTTTAACTCATAAACTACTAATAATAAATTCGATTTATATGTGTATCGGAATACTTAGGAAAAAGTTGCTTTTGAATATGAACAAAACTGTGCTGTAGTTCAAAAAGTAAAAAACATAAGAACTGATGAGATAAAAAAAATATTTTTTAAATGTTGTTTTTAAATGACTAGAAACAACACATATTTTTTTCAAAGCATTTATATTTTTTAAATACCAATAAATGTCCAATAAAAAAAACAACCCTGTGTATACTTGCAGTATATGTTATATCTACATATTTATACATAATATTCGCACATCATAAAATAAATTAATATGATTTATTCGTAGCTATATACTTTTGATTAGAACACAACTATACCTCCTACTCCTCGGCACGTCCCGAAGAGAATTCAGGGCGAGCCACTAAAACAACCGCAGTCGCAGAGAGGTTACGACGAGGGAGATAATAATAATATAACAATATAATAATAATAATAATAATAATATTATTATTATTATATACCGTGACTGTGTATTATACGGGGTGGAAACGGGGCGAGTTGATTTTGTCGCCACGCGTTTTCGAGGGAACTCGGTTTCGATGTAATTTTGTAATATCCATTACGAGCGATGCTCGTCCGTTGTAGTTGTTGTACATGAACGTATATTATTATTATCGTGTGCATGAATGTAAATATATTTGTTGATGTTTTATTTTAATCATCGTTATTATTACGTTTTGGCGTATCGGCACGATATTATGTTGTGTCGTATTATTATTATTATTATCATCAAAGCTCGTATTATATTATATTATGCGGAACGTACCTATACCTACCCACGCCCGCCGCGTTCGAGTATATAATATTATTATAATATATGTGCACAATATATGTCTGATGCAATAATACACACACGAATAAAATATAAACTCGAAAACTATTGCGAGTAATGTCGTTTTATGTTCGACCGTATGTGTATAATACAGTAACACTATTATTATTATTATTATTATTATGGTGTGTATATTATCATCACACAATATCGAATTATTATTCGTTCGGTTTGGACGACGATGACGACGACGGCTGCTGCTGCTGTTTATGCTAATTAAATTATCGTCAATCGATTTATAAAATATTATAATATTACTATGGGTGGTCATGTATAGTGTGACAAATACAAAAGTGTGTAATATTATTTTCGTTATACTCATACGGCCATCGTAGGTAATGAAGAAGTAGACGCATTAGCTAACGAAACAAACACTTATCCTGCATCGATAACCATAAATGCTTCTCCGCATCAAGACACAAAAAAATATACAAACATACACATTTTGGGGTGCAGTACCAATCACTAATAACCTTAAAAAATAAACAAATATCATAACAAACAGCTAACAAGCTCTCGATGTTCAGACATTATAGTCTCAAGACTACAAGAGCTAAAATCGGATACTCTAACCTCAAGTCCTCACTTATATTCATATATATATAGAGTGTCTTGTGAGGTTATACCCTTTAGCCGTAGAGGGGAACTTGCCGCCCAGGCAAAAACTGTTTTTTTCTCGTAATATATCTTCAATTGTTTCAAAAATAAAAAAATGAACACTGTCATTATTCATCTTAGCAAATGACCATAAGCAAATAATAATTTAAATCTAACTATAATTTATTGTAGGCTAATGACTTATAGTTGTTGAAGCCTTTATACCCGATATATTTACATATATATAATTATTATATATATATATATATATATATATATATATATAAACAACAATTACAATAAAAAATTGTTTCCGTCTGTATCCACGACCACGTCAAAACAAATCGCATCGCCAAACCCTTTCGAGATTCGCGTGCTTCCGTTCACGGTACACGTTGCCGATGAAATGGAATAAAAATGAAAGGAATAGAAAATAAAATCATGGCACCGTTCGATATTCCAGGTGTGAAATATAATATATTTATATGATCGTATATTATGTGCGCCTAAGTACCCTTTCACCCGTGTAAACTTCGTTTCTCGCCGTGCCGCCACCGGTCGACTGCACACCATACACACTATACGTACACAATAATAAAAAAATATAATATATATGTGACATTGTGTTGTATTGTTATAAACGCATTACATTTTATTTCAATCACCACATATCGAGAACCGATCGTTTCTGTCCGGCGTTGCGGAAACGACGACCGGTCAAATTCTAAGGACACGTGCGAACGGATTTTCGGTATTTTTCTAGCGGTCGAGTATATTATATTATATTTTATGCGAACTAGCGAATAGAATTGCGACCACGTTGTATGTAAACAGTGATGGCTTGGATATGTGGTGCGAAGGAGATGTGAAGTCGGACGAGGTACTTTCTATTTTTTTTTTTTTTTTAAACCATATTTATTTCAGCTTATCCGTTCTGACCTTTTATAAACGGCATATTATAATATAAGTTATAACGTGTCACACAGTTTGGATGTTGAAACTATCCAAAAAAAAAAAAAAATTGAAAAAAATTTGCACTAATGCAAACACACGAACTTGAAAAGAAATTCCAAATATTGCATGATAGGTACTAAAAACGTATTAACTTGTCTGTTGTCATCTTAAATTTACCCATAATGAATGTATTCAGTATGATATTCACTCGTCAATGCTTATTTAATACTTACGCATTGCACCTATGATCAGTATAAAAATATTCTTGGACCAAATCTTTGTCATTTCAGCTCGTTTTGACAATAGGAACTAAGTTGTTTTAGTGAAGAACACAAGAATATTTTACAAGTTTTAATTTTTTTACTATAATATATAATTTTTTTTTCATCGTGATACTTCAATATTATGTGTAATTTTTACAAAAATATTTTGCAACTATATATTCTGTCATTGTATTTTTATTTTTTTTATTGATGATGTACTCAAATCAAAATGAGTGAACATTTTGGTTATTTTTTTTTGCAATTAAATCCCGTTAAATCGTATTTTCTAAACTGATGAGTACCTACCTATATTTTGGAACCCAAATCATTGTAAGTTGAAAATAATGTCGTGCCCTCTTAGTAGGTATTTTTTTCGTCTAACACACACGATAACCGTTTATCGCGGCATCGGTTACGGCACGCTTCTACCGACATACAAAGCAATCGAAATGTCTGCGTAAACTTATAATACTCAACAGATTCAGTGGTGGCAGCGTCGTCGTGAGATTGTGCTTTCGTATTGTCAGCCTTAACGTCTGCGGCTTCAACGGCGGTGTAGCTCACATAATAATAATATAATAATATTATGACATATTGTCATGCAAACGGCGGCGGCGGCGGCGGCGGCGGCGGTGGCTGTGGATTCCCATATACCACCTGCAAATGTATGTGGATAGGTTCAGAGGCAATTTAATTGAATTATTACACGCGTAATTCTACTTCGGTGGTTTCACTAACCAACGACCTTTGTGTGGCACACACATAAACTTATTAAGAATTGAGTGGAATATGAATTTCCCCGTGTATAATATGATCGCTACGTCATTGACGGCCGTCGGGGATTCGGGAAACCCGGTGGTTCTTTTCCGCATCACCCACCGTCACTTCCGACCCTCCACTCTGAACACTTTCACGGAATAGCGACCCCCCCCCTCCCCCAATTCTCCGTCGCAAAGAAGTCGATCTGTCGGCGCCTGCAGTTATCATCCCTGTCGAATTCCATCGAAGATGTTTATTGTAAACCGTACGTACCCACTACCCATATAAGATTCCCCGTAATTCTGTTGATCCCTCCGACATGTTTCGAAGACCTCAAAATAAAATAATATTTAATACGAGAAAAATGCTGCTTCACCATATTAATATGAATATAATAATAATATGTCATAATATAAACAATAAACGTTTCAAAACTATGTTATAATAGTTCTGTACCAATTTTGCCTATACATAACGCCGTGTTTAAAAACGATTGCATTAGGACGTTTATGAGTCGGTCGAATTTTGATGTTCGTAACTCAAAATGGGGAGGGGAGCTGCGTGAAGTTGGCCCCCCTGCCTAATTTTGTTTATACCGGACAGGGAAATTATTTGCAAATTCTGGAAATCGATTTGCAAATTTTTACAAAATTAGTACATTACTTTCAAATAAATAATTGGTCATAGTGGGCGGTTCGACTTCATGCACGTGTTTAAACGAGCATTAGCAGGATCATATTTTTTGTTGATATTGACTTGCTATCGTTCGTTTTCGATGATTGTACTGCAATAAAGTAAATTGACATATTTTTAAGTATTTAATATTAAATATATTTTTAATCATGGCAAATTGAATGAACTTTACATTTGTACTTCAATTTTTTTTTAAATAACTCAAAATCAATTATAAATATGATTGTGACCAATTAACTAGACTTAAGAGTAAATGTTTACTATAAAAATATTCTGATTTCAATACATCGCTCTAAAAATTATAAACAATAAAAATAAATATTGCTAATAGGTAACATTGGCAATTTATTTAAAAATAAAATCCTTTATTTAATTTGATTGTGGAATTTTAATGCTGATAAGTATATTTTATATAAGTAATGGACCAAGTTGTATATTATATTACATAACAATGAGCGATGAAAAAAAAAAACACTTTCACAGTGCGTTCATTTTTGTACGTATACAATAGTTTATATTTGCAAAACAGTTTTTACATGCTTCATTTGGCGCGTTGTAAACACTAGAAAAAAATTCATCATATCTTCAATAAAAAAAATGCATGTTTTTTCATTAATATAAAATAAATTCACATTATTCCGCTCCACGCACGAAATTTCAAAGATTCTGTGTACAATAGGACTTACACTTTGTATTTTGATTTTACTTCTCTACTGCATAATAGTCTCGTGTTGCCACCGTGCCTTTTTAACACCTGCAGCTGATGTTTAATCCCGTTTCATTAATCCCCTTTCCGATTTTCTACTCAGACAGCAGTGCGAGTTCTATAAATAGTAAATACTGCCTACGACTCAAAATATATACACAATATTAATTATTTTATTTTCTACCGAAATTGATTTATCATAACTCGTGCACAGATCGTCTCACCAATTAATTCATTTAATATTGAGGACTACAGAGACAGAAGTCTACAGGGCTACAAAGTGCTGGTATTCTATACACTGAGTGCTAGAGACGATCAAATGGAGGAGCCGGATTTCGAGTTTAAGTGTTTAACTCCCTTCCCACTCTCTCATCACCTTTTTATGATCATAAATTAATTATTATTAATTATGTTGTACTTATATACTAGACATAACAAAAACTTAGTTACCCTCCAGCCCCACCCACATTACTTGAACTTAGATACGACATTGGGGCAATAGTTCTCCGATATAATACTTTCCGGATATCTCGATGTAACCACCGAATTCCTATGAGCTCTCATTGAGAGTGTAAGCATGATAAATGCTATTATTCTATGATTATTTCACTGCCTAATCGAATATTGTCTCAGCTTTGCCCGACCCGGCCCTCGGATTATCGTCTGTATTTCAAAAGTTGGCTAGCAAAGACTTCGACGATTTATGAATATTATTAAAACAGTTTTGCAGTGATAAAAAAATCTGCAATATGTTAAAACCACCATTGTATAATAAATATAAAACCAACACCACTAGTCGTGCGGCCGACATAATAATATTATGTAAAGTTCAATCCGACCGCTGTCAGACGATGGTTATCGTATTATCGTTGCATAAAATTTTATCATAGATAATTTTCATAAAACTGTTATGTGTTATCACTTTACACCCCCATCCTTATCCCATGATTTGTGTCTACGATCAGTGACTACACAATGATAATATATTTCGCACCCATTTTCAGGAAAATGGGCACGTATAATATATTATTATTATAATATTGTAGTCACGTCATCGTAAAATACAATATTATTATTATTATTATTATTGTTATCTACGTTTAGCTGTATAGGTACACTTTTGTTTTCATAAATATTATGGCTGGTCACAGTAATTCATTTTGTTATAAAATAAAAAAATATCGTGCACTTAACCTCAATATATTATTTTCTCAATAAGAATTGTTCCAAGAATATTACATTTTATTTTGGTATTTCGCAAATCTAAATTGAAAAACATCATAGTTGAAAAAAATATTCAAACATAAATCATCACAAATGCTTTAGTTTTTCAAATGAATTTTCAACAAACGGTAAACTTACTTATCGTAACTTAGTGACTTATTTTTGTAAAAGTACTTTTATGAAATTTTAACGCATTGCATGATATTGTGTTTTTCTTTTAGACAGAATATTCAACACTCTCGAATCTAGATCTCAATTTCCATTTGTTTTACATAAACAAAAAACAGTGACTTTTTTATAATAATTTTTTTTTCCAAACGATATAAAAGCTTATGATTTTGAGTTGTTATAAAAAATACACAATCATGTATGTTGATCGGTTTTTATTCTCTATAATACATTCACTCATTTATATAAATAAAATAGTTTGGTACAGACGTCATTACACAGATCTCTATGAAATGAACATTTTCGAAAATGTTTTTGATAGTATTCATATTATTATAGTAATATACATATTGTACAATTGTATAAAACCATCATATAGTGCACATTTGTTTCTATTCTGTTAGTAACTTAGTACTCGAACAATATCACAGTAGGTAATAATTATTAGAAAAAACTAAATTTCATAAGAATGATTCCTACGGTCATGCGCGCTATCTACGTTATCCATTAATTATCATCAATATTGTAATACTATCGTTTTAACTATATATTGTTAATCTATCTTGTTTATTTTTTTTTTTTTAACAAGTTGTGAAAAGTATGAATAAGGAAAAAAAATAATGACGTAGTCGTGAAGCTATTGACGTGGCGGTTGATTACATTCCGGCTTACGTTACAGTTTGGGAGGAGGGGTTACATACATTCAATTTCCGAACATTGATCGGGTGGGTAAACGTTTATGGGTTTTTCACGTAATATTATTGCCAACGCATCGATGAAGTATATTCGGGGTCTGAACACTAAAATATTGAGAGGAGTATCATTTTCGAAATATTTATTTAGATTCGATTCAAATGGAGCTAAACTATAAATTGCTGTAAGATCAATGGATTTAGGTTATTCGGTAACAATTATATTAAGACAAGATTATGCTTATAACAATAAAATTTACTCTCTCACTGAGGTTGCAGTATTACCTGCCTGCCTATTTAATTTTAATTATATGACTCATAACAGCGACTATACGTGCAAGTCAATCGAATATTGTACGATTGTTTAATTCTCTGGATTAATAGATTTCTCGATTCCCCTTGTTCTTATCTAAACGTACCTATTTGTATAAACTTATTGAAAATCACTCGAAGAACTCGTTTTCATCGTGTGATTCTATAGGGCACGATTTAATAAGCCTTTGATCGTTCGACGATAACCACGGCGGCGGTAAAACGTTAATATAACGTCGGCCGTCTCCGGTCAAATGCGTTTACGAGCTGAAAAGTTTCCAATGTTTATGACGTCTGCTTCGGCGGCGGTCGAATCGGGTCCGTCCGTTTTCCGTAAATGGGCGGAACGGTCGCGTACATGTGACGTATATTATTATTATTATTATTATTATTATTATTATTATTATTATTATTATTATACCGTCGGCCGACGACGTGTTTTCCGTTCGATTTGCGAGGAAACGAACGTCGTCTATAAACTTTTATTTGCGATAAAATAACACGTTTTTAGAACTCTGGAGAGTGTTTATGTTGTTAAACGACGTGTATATATATATATGATAATATAATAATAATAATATGCCGTTTCGGTTTTTTTTCGGCTATACGACGTGGAAAATCTAATCTCGAGAATAAAACATAACATAATATTATAATATGTAATATATAGGTGTATAAATTACCGAAAACGTTTGTCGAAAGCGTTTCGAGCACAATAATACGAGTATATTATTATTATAATACAGATTGTACAAGCGCGGTCAAATGTTTTACCACTAATGGCCTTTATTGGGGGCGGTAAAATTCAGAAAACGGTCTGGGAGTAAAATATGTGATTTCTTTTGTATTCCGCGGGTTTTCGGATTTGATTTTACTTGGCTTCGATTCCGGGACTCATTTTGGTGTTTGAGATTTATCTGACAGTTCCGTATTATGTGTTTATAGTCAAATACTGTAACGATTTGGTTCGAACGATGACAAAATTATACTGCGGATAAAATGAAAACCGTAGGTACATATTATACTAAGCGTTTTTATTCCAGTTAGAAACTTCTGGTTTGGCCACTCGTTAATTTGTTTTTAGTGTTCTTTACACGCTTGCGATAGTTAGCGATACTTGAGTTCTCAGCCAGTCAAATTATTAATTTCTATCAAGATAATAAAATGTAGTATTAAAATGTCGCGATAACCAACCATTGATCATATTATGTAATAACACACAAAACATATTATGATGAGCGACATAACAAAATTGTACATCGTACGTTGCTATTTTATAAAAACCTCGATTTTGTGAACTTGTTTTCATATTGTTGACATTGTACTAATCATCCAAAGTTTCGATTGCAGGTAATTAGCCTTTATAATATTTTCATGTATAATATTGAAGGTGTCTAAAACTATTAGCATACCTATGATTAAAATTATGTTAGCACATTGACCACTGTGTTCAGTGATAAAAAAAATACATTATATTACAATGATTGTATGCTATGTTTTGATTTTCAATCATTACGGTGCCTTGCATAATGTTCTTGAACCAACTAATTTTTTTATCTTTGAAAAATCAATTCCCTAATCAAATTGGCTTCCCCTAAATTTTAAAATATAGCCTAGAATAAGACTAAAGTTATTTTGTCGTTCAAATATGTGGAAAAAAATATCGTGTGGCTCACACTTGGTAACAACTATCGAAAATCAGTACTATATGAAGATTACGTGTTATCAATTCAGGAAACAAACATGTGGGGGAAACGGTTTGATTTATCTCCTGTCAAGATACAATAAATTCAATATAATAATATAATATTATGTGTTATAGTATTTAGAGCGTTGCGGCTGTACAACAACGACCGGATGACATATAAACTCTCGACGATTGAGATATCCCGGGCGTTGTTGTGATGATATAGTGGTAGAACGTTTCAGTTTCGTGACCAATCAGAGAAACACTGCGATTGATAAAAATACGTGACATGAATGTGTCGAGTGAAAGTTCTGATTTTTTTTTGTCTGCTTTGTTCGGTTTTTTTTCACCGTTTTTTTTATCGCGAGTCGTGTACGGCGTATGTATACGCATTACGCGATTATTCATAAAATATAAAAAAAATAAAAACAATAACAACATCAAAACCACCGCCCCTTCGACGCCGCGGCGCAATAATAAAACATAAACGACTTCGCACGACGCTGTATATTATTATACTACTATATCGATTTCTACAACTAACTCTCTCACTCCCCGTAAACGTTCAGAATCGTAAACTATGAAAAATTATATATAAACATACACTTGATAATTGAATCAATAATAATAAAGTTTTGTAACCATAATGTAACTGAGCGAGTGTGTGTGACAGAATGTTTGTTGGGAAAATAATAATAATTACCCAAGTCCAGCTTTTGTTGATCTCCAAGCTTCGTGTAACATGTTTGACGTCCTATAATAATAATACAATGTTTGTCACCAAATAAATGTTTAAAAATAATATGTTAATCACGTTGCAATAACGCTCAAAGGCTCACGTTTTTGGTATTTTCTTAACTGTCAAACCACCATCCGTGTAAACATAATAATATACATATAATATGTCACTTTTATAATCGCACTTTCGACTCAAAGTCGTAAATGGTACGATTAAAATCTAAATACGTTAGGAGAAATAATGTGATTTTGAAAAACGCCCACGTGAGATCTGGTTGGTTGTCAATTATGTGTTGTTAGCACTATAACCGTAATAAGACAAAGTCGTTTAAATTAAAATAATTTATTTTCAAGTGCTTATTAGTTATTATACGTATCGTGATTTATAATATAATATTTGGTTGACGGCGTATATGATTATATTTGTACACAGTTTTAGAATTAAAAAACCGTTAATATCGTTGATTTGTCAATATAAAATATAAAAATCTTTGAGATGTTATAATATTATGTATTTAGCTCGGAAATCAATGATTCCTTTCACACAGGGGACCCATAACCGAAAAAATCTTAAAGTCATCAATATTAATTATTTACTGTCAAAACTGTACCAAAATATTATAATTTTAGTCGATCAATCAGTTGTGCTCTGCAGGTCACTATAAAATATCGAAATCGCTGCCAGAAAACCTTTGAACCGAGACGAAGATAAACGAATAGCCGCGAGACCAGTATTATGTAACCATAGGTTAACCTACGGCAAACACCTAAGTGCGTAGCTTCATTCAGAATGCAAAACAACTGTGGTATAAGTTATAATAAATAATAAACGTCAAATCACAGGAACGCGTATGAAATTCGAAATATTAACGACGCACTACGGCGGTAGGTACCCACACCTATATATATGCATATACGATCATATATTAATATTGTATACATAAACATTGTGTACTTGCAAGTGTGTATACGACCCGGAACAGCGAACCATAATAATATTATTATTATTTCGTCGTGGAAGTCGAGGCGCATTCACCCCGTCGTCGTTTCAATTCATATGTATATAATATTAATATCAGCTCCGCCGCCCAACTACCGACGTTTTAATATCGCACGTGCGTTCGTCCAATATCGTTGAATCTGCACCACAAGATAGGTAGACTTCTCGTACGAGTTTTGATATCATATTATTGTTCAGGGTGATTTTTTGAAACCCAAGGCATTTTGAAAAAGTTATCTCGAAGACGATTCTAACGCCTGCAATTGGTTCGGTTCAAAGGTATATTGAGACACCCGATTCGATGTTATCAATTCATGCGGCACGATAAAAACGTTTTCGATAAGGAAATAAAAATAAATTCCATATTTTTATGATTTTTTTTTACTCTTTTGAATGAAAATTATTATAAACATACATTTTTATTTTCATATTTCATTTAATACAGAACCGTTTTTTTTCTGCGTATTTCGTTGTATAAAAATCGAATTTCAATCGAACAGTAAACTATATATATATATATATTATATAGGTGGTAATACAATCACAAATTTACAAGCATTTAAAGTTTTGATGTGTGGAGTTGAGTGGCATGGGGATGACGGGCTACATGTTGGTCCACTATACAGGGTGATCTACCAAGCATGCTCGAACCCCCCCCCCATATTTTACTTTGATAATTAATTTACTCAAATTCTAATTACTGGAATTTTTAAATGTACTCGAATACAACGGTTTCAAATTCTTGAATTTTGTGTAATACTTAAGGATGAGTGTTCTGTAGTGATACAAACTTACGTGTTCCAAACAATAACCCCCTTTTCTTATTGTAAATTAGTTAGTTGATAACTTTTTTGACAATTCTGATGTACCTAGTTCAAAATTCGAAAGAATAGTTGCTTAGTTATTTGAATGTTTGTACTAAGAATAATAGTTAAGTTCTCAAAACTGGTTTTACCAAAATATAAAATATATGTAATATTGGAACTAAATTGTATTATGCTTGGGCCATTTATACAAATTATTGATGTCGATGGATTAATATTAATGGCTAAAATTAATTTTCAAATCACCATAGTCCCCATTTCTCGTAAACACATTACCATGGGCCTTGGAAAGAAAAAAAAGGGAGTGAGCATGCTTGGTGAATCACCCTGTATAACTAATTAACTATAAACTCGTTTGAAATCCAATTTTCGTTTATTTAAATTCTCAGAAAATTACTCAAGTTGGTTTGGCTTATGAAATTGAAAATGTATATTGTCATTGAAGAAAGTAAAAGGTAAAATATGTATTTTTTTTTCAATGGCTTCAAATTATTTTGAGTACAAATAGATATTTTCAATAAATTAAAAACGTTTCTCGAAATAATGATTGTTCCACGCCACTCTTGCGTTAAAAGCATCACTCTGTATAATACCAGTATTCCGGGAAGGAGACTCGTGATATATATATATAATATTATTATAGGCGTGTATCGACGGTGGTAGCGGTTGCATTGCATCCGTCATCTACCACGGGCCTTCATATCCTTCAAAAAAAAAAAAAAAAACGCACACAGACCGTTGCTCGTGGAGGGGGCAAAATATTATTAACATAATATTATTATGTGGCGAATGCTACCCGTCACGCCCATTCTACGTTGCAAATTGCAATAAACCAGACGATCGTATTCATCCAGTCATCTATTATAGTCTTAAACGACCCGCAATTTGTGTATTTATCGTATTACATAGCGACCCGTTGTGTCCCAAAACGAACACTTAATATGGTCGATAATAATACTATTATTGCAGTCGTCCAGTTGAACCTTTTTCGCAGACCTGTGGAGGCAGACTGAAGTACTCATTGTTTTACCGTATTGGAACGGAGGTGATGCGGCGCGTTATCGCGGCTTGCTCTATTCGACAGATAGTTATCGTTTGCAACGCGAACAATATTTTATATTGTATTCGTTTTGTGAATTGTGTTGTACACGACTTCCGTGATTTTTATTCTATGTTCATAGTAACAAATGATTCAGCGTCACCACTTACGACGCCAACGTCTCGCCCCCCGATGGTACTGTGCTGCCGACCGACCGGTCATCGTCTTCACTACTACTCTCAGTACTCGGCCGAGCTTCACGTCTCTAACAGACTATTGTGACCCCATCCTCTAACCACGTTAGTTCAACCAACGATCACCCGACGGTAACTACGAGAACCACCCCGATCAGTCGTATCATCCCATTGATGACTTCCTGGCCGGTGACGGTGTGCACTCACATATACGATGACTCGTCTCCAACGTAGCAACCACTCGTCAAGCACACCTGATTTCGAAGAACCACTTAACAAATGGCCCATCAACCGTATCTGTAGGTCCTTTACTTTGTATCGCCTTGACACTCAACGGTACATTTATCAATATAACAATAAAATTACTTCAACGAAACCAGTGTACTCAGTTATTCTACCCAAACCTAGTTCCTATCCTCCTACCTTCTGATGCAGGATTCAGCATTGATCTTATTTAGGCGCGCAGCCATATACTTACTAGAGCGCCATGAACCAATACCCGCCGCCTTGTGTGCCACGAGATGTTCTAAACAAGAAATGTCTTTAATGTCCTATTTTTAAAAATACATAACTTTTCAAAATTAAAAACCAATTTATTTTAAATCGACAACACATATAAATGTAAGATTCTATTTCGATATATTAGAAGACACGTTTATCTTAATCGATATCACAGAACATAGTATCATTTAATAATTGTATAGGTACAATAGATACACAGATACCTATACAGTGTACACATGTTTTTATTTTATTAATAACGAGCTAAACAATAAAAATATGATGCCTTGTAGAATTGTCCATATTATGAAGTTACGAGCAGGTTCTATTAAATTGTTTGACGATAGACGAAAACATATTTACAACGGATTAATCACGAGAAATACTCATTCGGCAACATTCTCCTTGTATTTTTTGTTCGATTTTTGACATATTAATGTTTACACTAGTTTTATTTCTCGGAATTCTGAATACGAGCTTATGACAATGTTATGCGCTGGATAAGCAAAGACAGGAAAGGCGTGTGTATACCACGTATAACTTTATCTGCGCAGCACTTAATTCAACTCAGTGAAGTATAATGACTCTTGGAAGTTTTTGACGTCGTTATCCCTCCTCTTGCGAGCTGACGGCACAACACGACTTATACATAATTGAATCGTTACTAAATAATATCGGGACCGTACGAAAACATTCGTATACATACATAGGTCCCAGATTAATTTAATTTTCGCTGATGCGATGTAATATGCGATACGGACATTTTAAAATTACAGGGTTATGGTATTATTATAGGTATGCGTTGGTATCTGGTATACCACCTAATGCGCGCTGTGGATGGATCTAAAGTTAGGTTCTAAACGATGCTTATAAGACCTGACACGCGTATAATGGTAAGCGATACGTAAACAGTCTTCATTTATTGTTAAGAATTGATAATTCATTTCAAAATGTTACCAAAATCGTTTATTACCTTTATTATTCATGGAAATCGTTAAAAAGGAAAACTCTCAATCTCGTAAAAGTGTATTATTTATTGACCTCGAGTATGATATCGGTAAAAAAATACGCAATATTTTGTATTTTATGTACCAATAATATGTTTATTTCAATACAAAGAAAATTAATCAATTATAACTTATAAGGGATAGAATTGTATTGCGTTCCTACATATTTTCATTGTAACTTTTCCAATTGCTAAATAGTAACATTAACGAATTTAAAATTTAATTGAAATAAATTTCGGCTTAATTACAATTTTATTTTAGGTATATTTTTATTTGTTATTAACTCGTATTTATTTATTTATTTATTTATGGTTCTACATATTATAGTTATTCAATATTAATTTTATGGCATAATATGAGTAATTTCATAAAATTTTATTATCTTCTCCTGTAATACAATTTATTTTATGTGTGGAAAAAAATTTAAATTACAATAAAATACATTTGCATTCAATAAACTGGATGTAATATTTCAAAATTTAAATTTAGTTATTTATTTTTAAGATTCTGCATGTTACATACATTTAATGTATTTTATTTCAATAATTATTATGTAATTTTCAATGCATACGAGTATAATACCAATATAGAAAAACTTGTACATTATATCATAAATTCATAACATATCGATTAACAAAAAATACAAATTAAGATTAATGACTATTAAGTATTAATTATATCGTAATGGTAATAGAAACAATATACAATAAATAATAACAGTTGGATGGATAAAAAAACAAAGAATGCTACTCTATATTTTTCCTCCACAAGAAATATCTATGAATCGTAAATATTTTTTTGTTAATAAGTAACAGTGACAGAAAACCTTTCGAAAAATCGGTCAGAAACATTTTACAGTGAATTCAGCCCAAAAATATATTTATGTTAAAACTGTTTTAACCCAGTGGTGAGTTCAAATTCTGACGACATAATGGATATCTAAAATTGAAATAATTTATCCTCAAATGATTTCACTATTTGATTATTTAGTTAGTTTTCAAAAAATAAAAATTAAAGGAACTTAAAAAAAATTTCACATGATTTACACAGTGTCATTTCAAAATATTTCATCTATTTTGAAAATATTTGTACTACAAATTCGTACATACCGTATGCAGAATTGACCTATAAGTTCATAAAAATAATGTAATAATGTACAATTGAATACTATAATAATTAAAACTATAATAAATACAATGTGGTAGCAAAAGTGAGTTCAACAGCAATTAATAAATAAAGATTAATTAATTAATAATAATAAGCTTTAAATAAGCGGAGATACTTAATAAAAATGTATAACAAAATATCCTTAGAAATAGAGGGTGACATAATGTCTCCGCAAAGAATTATTTTTTCGTATGCAATAATTTATCATTATTTCTCATATTTAACACATCCATCAGTCTTTACTGTAGTGATCTTCTCAATTACGAGGTACACTCAAAACCAGAAATAGGGAGGGCGCTGAGGGCAAAGCACTCACATTTATTTTGTATGATAAGCTATTGAGTATGGATATTTTATAGTTCATCATAGTATAGCAAATGAGATTTATCAAAATACGGATGATAATGTCAAAGGTTTAAAATCGATTTTATCTCCATGGATCTTCAATATTTATGATGAAGATATTATTGAAAGATTTTCTTAAAAAAAAAAAGGAAATAATCTCACTATGATTTCTTGCGATATTTTTAATAGTAAAACAAAAAATTAAAAACATGTTCCGTGTAAATAAATACATTTTATTTTATTCGACAAAATATATTTTTCTGCAACTTTGTAATAATTAGCAATATTATTTTATCTGTAACAAGATGAAAAAAAAACAACAATAATAATAATAATTTAATCAACTATACATTACCCAATTTATGCGGAATGAAGAAAACATTATGTTACAAATATTTGCCTACTCTGAAATGTTCATGTAGGTATGTCCATCTATAATGGGTACATACACACATAGAACCAACTAAACGACTATAAGGTGTCAACAGCAGAGCGACTCCCTCGGTCTTTATGTATGAATTTCATTACAATATAATTATTGACTTTATTATTTTCCTGTATCTCTGGAGTATACGTATCCATTTTTACAAAGGTTTAATAATTATTATTACCTAAGTATTTCACAGTATGCATTTTTGTATATACCTACCTTAGAGGTTTATAATATAATAATGTTCCTCATGCACAATTGTGCATTATTATGGAATACTATAGTAAGTACCTACTTATTTCAGTTGAATGGCGTAAATAATATGGTATATTGTATTAATGGAGCATCCATTATATACCTTTCGACTTTCGAAACGACTATTTGTTTTTAGACTATGATCCTTCAAGCGGTCAAAATCACTTCAAATTTCAATGGTGGAGATCATTTAAGTTATATATTATGTTTGTTTCTTACAACTAGGATAACAAATCTAGTGCTTTCAAGGAGATCTGGAAGTTGTGGCAAAATTCAATATTGAATGAAAACAAATGTCGATTAGAGCCAACGTTGTTATTTACTAGACCGATTGGTTAAACATAATGTCATAAATCATAATATACAACTACAATATATTTGAATCATAATTATTAATTAATAATATATGTTTATTATACTTATTAATATAGTTGTAATAAAAAATTACTTTGAGCATAAAATTGTTTTAAGTTGTTGTTATAAAGCAAACTATGGTTATTTGTCGGTACAATTCCCACACAATTTACAAATAATTTAATTTAAAATGTACAGTTTTTGTTTTTTTTATTACATCATCATCAATATATCAATATTACATTAAACATAATGATTTTGGACAAATAATAGTTTAAAACTGCAATCGTAATTTAAGATCTCGACGATAAAATGCGAACATAGAATGGTGTGCCTATGTAATAGTTTCGTCGATATTGGCAAGCAGTATTTTATCCAATTCTAACCCTTTCACTACTGAAAACTGTACAGGGGTGGGCTGGAGTCAATGAGTTAAATCCGGAGAAATCCCAGTTTCGTATCACCATATTTTCCAACACCAATTAATACTGTCTGACACACCGATCACAATAGTACATATTATTTGTATGCTCACAGCGGGTTTTTACTAAAATATTCTTAGTCTTTGACCGTCAATTTATCATTCACACAAAAATATTTACTGTAAAATATTTTTGAATGTTGTGATTATCAAAGGTAGTGAAAACTGAAAAGTACCAATCCACTAAAAAGATATTGTACATTACACTTTTTTTAGAAACACTTTGATTTTGTGTTACACAGAAAAAAGTATGTCTTAATATTCCCAACTTAACTTTTTAAATCTATTTGTAAAAAAATTCTGTGAACATACAGAAAATATATACAACTCTTCACCCCTTTAAGACCCTGGACATTACTCGAAAATGCAACTCATGCCTTGTCACTGCAATATGTTATTATCAGGGCTCGGGACTTAGAATCATTAAAATAAGTGCTCAAAAAAATGCTAAAAACCATCATTATAAATAAGCATTTGAAAAACTTAAATTTGAGCCAAATTTTAATTAAAAAAAATTGATTGAAACAAATGACAAAGAAAAATGTCTAACTAAAAAATCAAAATAAATCAAAATAAATCTTGACAAATCTATCAAAACTTTTTTTTTAAAAACATTATTTGAATTTATCACACCCGTAAACCACGACGGTCAAATAATATTATTTTTATAAACTAATAAACATGAACTCATTTATATCAATTCCCCAAAATCTAGTTCTATTTTGTTGTATTTTGTATTTAAAACGAAAATATATCTATATCACCGTATTTATATACTGTGATAATCCAGTTTATAAAGAAATAATGTTTATAATCGAATAAATTATACGCTTTCCTCAACATAATATTGAGCATTGTATCGTAGCATACCAGTTCCTTAGCTTAGCTAATCATAGGACTTTGCGGTTTTCATCGTGTAAAAATCATATTGTTCCTATAATTCTTATAAACTAAGGCAGATAACAGAAGCCGGTTATTATTTAGACGTTACAATAATAATATGTACTAATCGGCGTTTTGTTCAAACAATACGCACTTATACAAGCAAGGTAAACTTAATAAGTCCTAGAAACTATATACGAGCTGCTTTTAAACACGACTATGTACAATATGAGCAACGTCGCAACACAATCTAATTACGACAACGATATAATATATATATATTTAAATAAAACACCCAGTTCGTGTATACTCACGTTCAAATAGCTACGTAATATTATGTCATCAGCAGGATGACCCTGTACGTAGGGTTACTGTTTGAGTACAGCAATAGGGGCGGACGATAAGGTGTAGGGTGTAGACGGGGACGAAACAAGATTACTAAACAAATTCCTTAATTATAATTAATAATATTGTAACACGCGGTGTTGTGGCCGTACGATGCTCGTCGTACTGTTGTTTCACCGTCAGCAGACGAGTTGACCAAATAATAAAACAAAAAATTGCAATTCACAATAATTATTACTATCCACACACCTGCAACACCTACATATTATTTCAGTGCAATTTGCATACCTATAGCTTATAAGGCTATAATAACAAACTCCTATTTAACAACATTTGCTGTTTAACGAAATGTTTTTGAGAACCATAAAAGTATTTTAATCTAACTCTATGAAACGAATTTTCCTGTAAAACGATTTTTTCTTTTGTATCTCATTGTACTTCGTTAAAATAAGGAAGTTTCACAGTTTTATTATATTGTCTGCTTACAGCAGATCTCTATGATTAATTTCGACGTTTCATCTCATATTATATTTCACATTTCCATAACGGAAGTGATTTTAAACTGTACGGTAATTCTATACTTGGCGATTACAGCGGTGACATGATATTAATATAATGTAGAATTGGCTTCCACAGTAGCAATTAAAAAACTATGTCAATCACCACGATGACATCTCTCATTGGGCTGTGCGAAAAAAAAGCATAAGGCTAACCTTGGTGTCTTCACACGTCGTAGGTACCTACCTGATTGTAACATTTGAGGTCTCTTTATTTACAAATGTTGGAATTTAGTTGAACTTACCCGCTGACAGTGAAGTACGTGGATATTTTCAATAGGAGAGGTTATGTAAATAAGTTACATGTATACATCATATATATTGAAACGGTTTTTTTAAATATTATTAATGTGTAAAGGTACACTATACGGTATACATGTAATTAAAAAATACCATAGCTACATCGTATCTTGTTCACAAAATATCCCATAAAAATCTCGAGATATGATGCATAGGTCAAGGTTAGATATAGGTTAATATAATATAGGTTATATAGGTCAATGTATCAGAATTTGAGATTTAAAATTTAAAATTTCCTCTTAATTCGGTTGGTCATTGTGGATAATATAAACCGATCGTAAAGACATATTATAGAATACGTCTGGTCGTTTTTGCATTAGTCCAAAAACCAATTCACATTTTCGTGCTTTGAATAATTGTTAGGAGGGAGCTTCGTTTTCAACCTTCCTGAGTGACGATATAATCGAATGGCGAGGAAATTCGTCGTCACACTTGAATATTGTACAGCGCTCTGGAGACGTGCATCGGTGGTGATTTTCATTATATCCGCAGCAAACGAGAATTGAAAATAATATTCGTTGGGAAATTTTAATTCGTTATCTAAAATAAATTAGTAGACTAGGGACCTATTCAAAATGACACGTGTGTTGGCAACAGCTAACATGTCATATGTTTCATCAGAACATGTAGTTCATACCTTTATCAAGATCAAAAAACGTAATATCCTTTCCCATTGAAAACCAGTATCCCGAATTATAATTTAAAAAAATCTATTTTAGATGGTTGACTAAAAATTAAATCTAAGTATCTTACCACTATGAAAATATATTTTATACATTCATAGCGCACTACATAATAATAATTATTTTAAAGTATACAATAATTACAATATCTCAGCCGCTCGCTGCCCACGATCTGAATTTAAACTCACCATTAGTCATGTATAATTTGGATCAATATCTTTGAGATCAGTATACGTGGGTGGATAGACGATTAATGCAAGAAGTGACCCTACTATCATTCGTGGTACTTCATACCAATATTATTATGTAATTTGATGTTTGAAAACTTTACGTTGATAAACTCCGAAGAAAAAATATATAAATTATCATAGATGGTACATATTATGACATTTTTTTTTTCAGAATTTTTGCTGATAAAATATCATAATACATCTAACCAAACGGGAACTTTACTATAATTACAATATTTTGGTATAAAATCATCATTAATGCGTCATGAAAAATATTTCACGATTGCACTTAAAATACCATGAACAAATACGCTTTTCAATTCTTATACTCAAGTGAATAAAAAAAAATACCAATAATTACTCTAAGTATCTTATAAAAATAATTTCCAAGTTCAAAACTGTTTAATAACTCGGATCAAAATTATGACGGGAAAACTTAGCAAGTTAATGTAAAAAAAAAATAAAAGTCACTTTGAACAATTTGTCAACGAATGGACTTTGGTTTATTTCGTTATTTTCTTTGAAAGTAATAAAAAAAAGTAATGATTCTAATACGCGGTTAAGACTTAACCTCGGCGTTCAATATCAAAAAAATTAAAACTTAAATAAAAGAGATTACATTTTATAAAGCGTAAAAAAATTAATCTATCAGCGAAAAATATCTTAATGCGCCCCCCATTGACTTACGTATTTTAAAATAATTCCATTCATTTCTACTTCAGATCGTTTGAAACCAAGTTTTCAAAACTTTGAAATACGAATGGAATCCGTTTATATTATAATATACACATAGAGTCACATTATTATTAATACTATATACAGATATGAGATATATATACATTATACATTGGACATATTGTGCGTACTTCGTGTTGTAATGTATTTAAAGGCATCATTATTTTTAAGCGGTTATTGCAATCAGAGTGGATTTTCACAAGACATCAAAGACAAAACAGTTTAAAAGAATAATATAATTTAGACCAGAATAACGTCTGTAGTTGTATAATGACTACTTTTGATTGTTTATGTTATTTCTTTTAAATTTGCTCAACCATCAATTAGTCGCCCAAACTGCAGGCAATCAAACGTGTCACTCGTTCGTTGCCTATCCCAAACGCCCGAAATTTGTTTATTATTCATTAACAATATTGTATCACCGAGTCCTATGCAAACCGGCAATTAAAAGTACGCATAACTATTTTTTTTTTGCCTTTCAGTATTTTAATTTAAAATCGATAGTTGTTTTAAATTTTAATGCGTGTACCATATGCAATTAAATAGAACAATATTAAAATACAAGACTGCCTTTAATAACTGTTTACTTCAAAAAAGCTACATCTCAATATCAAAAAGAGACTCATCAAGTCATCAATACGTAATATGTATGGAGTGTTGCACACATAAAAGTGAAACATGAAGAATACACTAGAAGAAACTAGAAGGCTTTGGGTTGCGGTGCTGTAGGCGTATGGAACAGATAAGCTGGATAAGGGAAAAAACTAATGAAGACATGAAAAAAGTAAAAGAAAAACGTACAATCATGGATTCATTAGATCAATACTCTGGAAGATAGTTGGACATGCCTTGAGACACTTGGTGGAGTTTTTAATATAATATTAGAAGGTATTATAAAAGGGAAAAACTGCAGGACGTCCGAAAACTCATATACAGGACAAGTTAAAAAAGATGCAAGTGTTAAAACATTTAGGGAACTTTAAAAAAAGGCGAGCAATCGATGAGAATGGAGGATTAGAGCTGAAAACCAATCTTCAGGTTCAAAAAAAATATGTGAAATATAAATATTCTATGTATCCAACCATGGTCGTCTTCGTTTCGTTTGCTTTTTATCCTACAAATGTTTCATTCTAAACGTCAGACTTGTTCCATCAATTTAAACCTGCACTACAGTTAGATACGTCAAATATGAACAGTCTAACTGTGACAGGGAAAATATTAATGATTTGAAGTTCTTATAAAAGATGGTCAATGGCTATATGGACTGCCCAAAATATTATTAAGATACTTTAATTTTTTTTAAATACAGACATCTTCTTGAAAATGATAAAAAGCAATTAGTGAGCATAATTACGTATTAACAATAAGAATCGAGTGAAACTATACTATTTTTTGATTTTAATTTTTATTGACCCCCTCCGACTCCCCTATTAACACAAATGTTTGATTCTGTCCTTAATCGGATTCGTTAAAATCTACTTAGATGAGTACTTGATCAATGTGGAAATGCCAACCTTTTTTGGGAAATATTTAGTAATATTTTTGTTTTTAGTGAAACACGCTCATTTCAAAATAACACACAAAATGTAAAGTATAGTTAACGAACAATTTTTTTTTTCAAGTGATAATTATTATTATATTTATTATTATTATAATTATTATTCTAACGATAATGACATAATAGCCAATAGGTATCTACTAAATGAAAAATGATAATTTTACATAAAAAAATGCACATCCATTAATGTAACTAGAAAGGTATTAGTATAGGTATTAGTAATTTATTTTCTTTAAAGGTCACGTGCACCCGGCCAGTTGTACAGCAGTACTGGTTTATGCCTAACTGTGAAATTTTATTTTAAATAAGTAATATTTGAGTAAGCCAACGCTATTTAATAAATATTTATATTTTTTAAAATAAGTTATAAAAAGTTCACTCTGCGTGTATGTTAAATTCACGGTTTTCAAAGTTTAAATTTATTTATTTTAATTCCTAACAATAAGAACTATAATTTCAAATAAACTTTAAAAAGAATCTGGTTACCTAACTAATTTGTTAACATTTTTCGGAGAATACGAATCTATATTAAATACTTATATAATAGGTAAGTGATTAATTATCTTAATAAAAGCAATAGTAATCAAATATTCAAATATATTAATACAAACAACCGTAATTCTTAAAATCGTAACGATGAGCAATAGTGAATAAATAATTATCATAATGGTACCTATCAACCATCGTAACTATGAACTGGCAACTAACGGACGGACACAACGGGGTTTATTAAAATGTTCTTAATTTTTTTTAGAAACCTAAAAGGCTAAAACTTAAAATTATTATTTATTAAGTATAATTTTATTTTATCGAACATTCGATTCAATACAATGTTATGTAATTAAACAAAAAACATGAATGTGCAAACAAAATATGTAAAATAACATAGGTAAGTATTTAAAATGTACAATATATGAACTGAAAAACATAATAACAAAAATATCTATATTATACATCGCCCACAGAGTGCCTTCTTCTATTTATTTTGAAAATAATTTCGTCAATGTGGTGTATTGATTCACACACACACACACACACACACACATATACATTTGGTTTTAACATTAAAATTACGCACGTACGACTCAAGTACGACCTCTTACACATTTTAAGGATTTATCGCCGGAGAGTGTCACCAATGGACGGCAGCTAAACTAAAAACTAAGTCACGATTTTTTGTATTAACCTAACATGTACATGTACCACACATACGACTTATAGTGTCCATTAGGTATATTATATATTATATTATATGGATTAAATAAAATCACCTGTAAAAAATAATCGATGAGTGTTTAAAGGTGTTAAAATATAAATCGCGTCGCACGTTTTTGTAATTAAGCGGAAAATTCGAAACTCTCGAATTTGTTTTTGTGTATACTATCAACTGTTATCGAATAAATTACCATATATTAATTTTGGTTCCATAAATAAAAACCTACCTCCATCATGTGTATATATGATAATACACACATAATATTTGTTTTTTTTATGACTGCAGTCTACCTCGTTTTCATCTGTGTCCACATTATTATAATATGTTGATGCGTCATGCTCAAAACAAATTATTTCGGACGAACAGCTTCCGTCAAGTTCTATATTTCGTCGATTATGCAAAGATGACACAGGTACCTAATGTGATATTATTGTAATGATCAGATTTCGCACTGACGGTGGACGGTTTAAAAATGTATAATATGTTTTAAGAAAAAAAATAGCGTTGAAAACCCGTTTCGATTTCATGCACATATATTGATAATCGGATTAAACTCGCATCGGATATAATATTATTACCGACAATCGTCGGTTGTGTAAAACCACAAAACAAATACCCAACTGTCAAGCATAATATTCATTTCTCTATAATTATTAACGCGTTAATTAATCGAAATATGTTTGAGTCAGCCATATTGTCGGTAAAAAGTAATTCGCAACAGGGGAAAAAAACCAAACGAGTTTCATCGAAATCTAATTTATTCGGTACTGATTTTTCGTTTCAAACCACAATAATTTATTACGACGCGTCATTATTTCATATTTTTTTGCAGCTCCATATACTATACCTATACATATATACAATATGCACTCGATATTTTCCAGACTTTGTATAAATTACGACTTACAATTCTGCGAACCCACGTGGTTGCAGTCATGCGTTATGGAGGGGAGGTGGTACACCACGAGTCGAGGGATGTAGACGTTACATAAATCACATAAAGCTAAATAAATATTTCATAAGAATGATGATTAGCCAGTATATAATATTATAGCAAACCTGAACTCGGAAAATATGTCTTATCGGAATATATAGGGCCGACGTGTGGGACTACGTCTACGCGCCGTGGCGTAGGTGTGATTTGTTTTTCTGCCTTGTTCATAGCGAAATATCGATCGATTGACGAACACCGCTAAAAGTTGAGAATCTACGGAAATACCGAGAATTCATCGTAAATAGAGATGACAACAATATTAAACGATAAGACATAAGAACATTGCAGATAAAAATTCAACGGATTGATATTTGAATTAGGTTATAATTACAAAAAGTAAGACATAAATAGGTATTAGGTTAAAAAATAACTGGATAAGATGAAAATCAAATTATATTTTGACATGATAGAAAATAGAAAATATATGAAATATTAATAAATAATACTATAATTACTCTGCTATATCTCTTATTATGTTTTATATAATTTATAGCCAATCTTGATCACGCTTGCCGCACTTTTAATGATTTGTCAAATATTGATATTTTTTGCGATTCTATGTCATCTATTATGTTCAAAAGTCGTATTATTAAATATTTATCTTAAGAAGACTTCGTACCCACTTGTGCTCTAATATTATCTTTTCCTTACCAACGCATATTATACCAGAATTAACAACCAGTATTTCCAATTTTGTGTTGTTAGCTTTAATATTAGAGTGAATTTATCTATAATAAAAATTAAAATGTAAGAACATTAGCTATGTCCTGACGTAGGTTTTTTACGATAGGTCCTACATTTGAAGTGAATTATGAGTACGCAAAATATTAATATTTAAAATGCTCATAATTCACCTCAAAATAAATATATCGTAAAAAACTAACGAAAAAACACAGATAATGTTCATTCATTAGTAGTTTGAATAATAGGTCAATTAACTCTTAACTAAATATTAAATATTCAAGCCAAAATCACGAAATTGGAACTATCGGACGTATACATTTTGGTATATTATGTTGAAGCTCTTTCAACTTATTCAGCTTTGTTACTTTTTTTTTCTTTTGTGTTATTACTTATTAATGCATTACCCAATATCAAAATACATCAATAAATTGTGCTGTTTTACTCTGACTGGAATAGGTGTGTATGTATTTATTAATTATATTTTCCTATTTTGATCAACAAAATTATTGGGCACAGCGAGCAATTCCTGATTTCATACTTTGTCTGTAACATTATTTGTATTTAATATTAATATTGCACTAAACCAAATCACTTTATAATATAATTAACAATACCATTACATAATTACGTACTGTCCATTGAATTGATGAAGTTGATATTTCCGATAACACCCTCTGTTGGGAATTTCAACTATAGTTAAAATATTAACCATCATACAAACAGAGGTTATAGATGACGAGTATTGTATATTTTGCGGTCACAACAGCTTTGGGTGCATTTAGGTACCTAAAATACAACTCATTTTCATTTTTCGCAAAAATGTAAGAACAATAGTTCTTTTTAAAAAATAGTTTGCACATATTTCCAGGTGCACTGATACGATAATAATTAATAACAGACAACAGTTTATAATACATATACAGGTATTTCACCTACGATAGTTTCTACTTTCCTTGTAAGTAAAAAATGTAAAAACATTGACGGGCACATCGAGTCTAGTACGTTTAACAAATTAATTATAATAATGATGAAATATTGAGGACGTAAGCTCAACTTCATGACTCGTGTTCATGAGCGCTTATACGATGTTCAAAATGAAATCACTCGTTTTGATTGAAGTGTAATGTAAAACATTTTTAGAACATTAGGGTAACTATTTACTATTATAAAATATTTCTAGAATTTAAGAAATAGAATATAGTCAATAATCATAAGCCATAAAGTCCCCCCTATTATTGTAACAAAATTGTTACCCATAACATGTTTTAGCATAATATTTTATTAATCTAAGTATAAAGCTAATGGCCCATGTCGCCGAAACTACAAAAAGATCAATAAAAAAAAAAATTCTAAATACGCAATAAGGGTAGGTACATATACCATACAATGGAAGAACATATTGCTTTGTACTAAAAAATACTCATCTTCTACACATCACCTACCGATCAAGTATCTTAATAAAGCTATACATTTTCAGAAAACAGAAATAATTGTATCGTGTATTTTAAGTGAAATTAACTTCTAACATATTTGAACCTCCCCTAAATTTTATTTTAATATCATACATTCAAAAAAAAACTGTTTGGTTTAATAATTTGACTCAATTATACTTTCTACTAATTTTTCATAAGGGATCGTATAAAAATAAAATTATTATCAAACATTCGTGACCGCGCGGCCCTATGAGAATTTCTTATAGTACCGAGCCGGCCCAACCGAGCCTGTAAGTGATTGAGTAACGCGTTTAAGTTGAACTTCTGTAATGATAAATTACCATTTACCACGCTATAAACTACCTAGCACATGGTCTGTATGCACGTGGTACGTACTCTTCGTAATATTATCTATTATAAACACTTTAAAAAAGGACACAGATACACTGTCCAATCGAAGACAACACCAACAAAATCATCACATTTCTAAAACTTACTGATATGTACAACTTAATCCAAGAAAACCATTGTATTTATTTATATGTAGCTAATATTTGTTTTGTTGTAAAACTATATCCTAGTAGCTGATGCTGTACCAAGAATAAAAAATATAAATAAATAAAAAAAAGGACAGTTTGCAATACCCTTAAAAACGCTTCACCCGTTTAATCGGTCTCGGTTACGCGAGTACGAGACCGGATCCACGCTACGTAGGAATGTGGATTTGGTATTGTGGTGTTACACACGCGTTCGTAGTTAGTAGTTGTGTATTAAAATAAATAAATATTGCAGCTATTTAAATAATAATTATTATTTGGTAATCCGTTGAGAAACAACGCAGCTGGTTGCCCGCGCGGCCATAATATCATCGCGACCAGTTGTTTTCCCGCTCTTATAATATAATCCGTCCGTCAAAGTCCCGAACGTATTATAATAATATATATTTTATACAACATAATACGAAATATATAATTAATTATTGGCACAGTCGTGTTTTATTGCCGCAGTATATACTCACTTACATCCCGCCGGTCGACCCCACGTCGAAACGTCTTCCGGGCTTCGGTCTTAAGGTGTCAAAGTTTCGCGGGTTTTTGTCAGCCACCGCCACCGCCGCCGTCGTTAGAGCAGTCGTGCTCAGCGCAAGCACACGATTCATCATCTTCAAAACTCTCTATATATATTATGTTGTAACGTACGCGTGTACCGCCCGCAACCCTAAGCCAAAGACGGTTCGACTTTCGCGAGCTATACAGTTTAATAAATCAAAACAATATTATATATATATATATATATGTATTGTTATCGTTATAGCCCTTCTCTCGTTCGTCCTGCCTGCCCGCGATCCGCGGTGATCCTGCACCGGGTACACGTTGGAAGGATTTCTTTTCGATACCCAAAACCTGTGCCGGCCGTCGACTCGTCGCAATCGAACGTTTCAATCGTTGTTTTTTTAAATGTTCTTCGTGCCAAGACGTATATAGTATATACGCGCAGTATAACGGTGCCGATCAAGTCGAGGAAAAGTATCCTAACTTCGGACTTAATATAACAGCGCATATATGCCTACAATCTACGTACTCGAGAATATCACAGCGCAGAAATTGCCCTCCTTTAAACCGCGAGTAGGTACTTATAGGTACTACTTATAGTGCATAAATAACTAACATAAATAAATACAACGACATGTGACGACAAGTTTATATATATATATATAGGTACTGTAAATGAGTTTTATTTGGAAATCATAATATTTTCATTAACATTTTTTTGTCATAATATCGTATGGTATAATATTATTATTTACATATTATAATTATTTTAATATTATAAATGATTAGAGTAATATGTATTTGTGTGCCACGCCGCGGTATAGTTTATACACTATTATCGTATAGTCCGCAATTACGAGGTTTATTAAAATAATATCATCGTCTTACACACACACACACACACACACACACACACACACACACACACACACACACACACACTCAAACGGTTCCTATGTGCAATGCCAATAATATAATAATAATAATACGTCTCTGACTTGTGTACACCCTCCCTCAATGCGAAAGGGGTTCAAAGCGCATTCGAATCCAGTGACTACGCGACGTTATTATCATCAAAAGACGACCGGTGGAAGGCGTATCGCACGTGCCGGGCGTCGTCGACGACGAAGGTATAAAATAATCATAATAATAGTCGGCATTTTTGTGCACAACAGCATTGTACGTTTATATTTATTTACTCGTCGGTATTGTGTGTGTGTGCGTGTATGTGTGTGCAACGTAAAAACAGAGTAATGGATTTTCGTTCAAAAAAAAACGTACACAGTATGTAGAATAGTCGGTGGGGTATGTGTATGAAATAATAAAAAGCCAGAATTCGCGTAAAAACCGTGAGTAGGACAGTTTTTTTTAATCAGAGATTAAAAAGAAATCATGAAACACCCGACCTTCGATCCAGCCACTGATTTTGGCCGCACACACCTATTAATTCTACGGCCGTTGCGCGTCATCAAATCGGAAAGTTTTCAACTCGATTAATTACTATCCCTCATACGAGCGTCCGTATTTTCTCAGTTTTCTTCTGCGAAACAATACAATCTAGGAGAAGCCCAATTTAATCATGCCCAGAGGGGAGAGGGAGCTCACTTACAGTTTGATCGCTAAGATGGTTGTCGATAATCGGGCCGCAAAAAAAATTTTACTAGAAAATCTATCTGCGGGTGTTGATAATCAGCATAAAATCTACGAGTATATTAATTTTTCTATTCAAAAAGGATCTAAATATTGCTCAATGATTTTTAATTACCTAGGTAATTAATTTATCGTCGAAACAAATAATATAAAAAGTTGAAAAAACGACTGGGGACCGCCCTCGATGGAACAAAAACGAGTAATATCAGCGATTAGGGTCATCACAAACAGCCAGAAAAATCCTGAACACAATGCATTGACTACAATGCAGTCGGTGTCCATCTGCGCTGCTCGTAGTGCAATACGACGATTCTACTATTTAACTGCATTTCCGGGTTACATACGGCGATCGCATGTCGTTGCATAATTAATACCGAGGACGACAACGATAATAATATATAAACACACACACGCTGGGTCACACATGCATACGCGTATTAATATATAATGTTATTTATTAAATACTTTAAACATGTACGGAGAGACACAGAGTGAGAGAGAGAGAGAGAATACAAACAGATGCACAATGACAGTTGGAGAGAGAACGAGATACAGAGTACTTGGATACAACGTACGTACATATTTTAAATATAAATAAAAACAAGACATTTGGCGTACAGGAGACACAAATCGGGAGCGCGTACAAAAATAGGGGAACGTTTGGCAACCGAATCGGTATTGAACTATCTATGTTACATAATATTATTAATATAATATAGGAACGAAAATAATATTGTTATATTTCGACGGAACGTCACGCGGGTACACCTATTATTTGACACAATGTGTGGGGATATTTTGCGGCAATATCAAACGTTATTTTTATTTTAGCGTAAAAAATAAATAATTTTTCTTTTTTTTAGAATTTTATACGCGGATCGTAACATAATTATATCAATAATGCAATAATAGTAATAATAATAATAATAATAATAATAATAATAGTAATAATCGTTTTAAAAAAATACTTTTTATGGGTAGAACAATATTACATAAATCGCAAATTTTGGCGGAGGACGAGTATGTTTATGGTATCACCCTGTCGACATAAAATAATGAATTCATGTATAAAATAACGGTTTTAAAACAATGTCAAAATGGAAAATACATTTCGGTAGGCCAATGTGTTGGCGTTTACAAGTCGTTATGCACACGTTAACATATTTACACGTCCAAAGAATAGCAACATAAAATATAATAATGACAATAATAATAATAAAAATAATATTACAACAATTTAAAAAAAAAAAATAATAATACGATTTTGATGCAAGTACGCAAAATCTTTTCGGGAAGTACGCTTAGATATAATATAATCATATTTTATTAAATATATAATATTAAAGGTATATAATATATCATATATTTATATATATTTCAAATGAAGACGATTTATAAAATATCGCAGAGGAAACAAATACTGGCACGAAACCAGGATCAAAAATGGGAGGAGGGCCGTTTAGAAGGGAATGCCTATAATATTATATTATACATAGCTACTAATTAATAGGTATAACATAATATGTTAATAGTGTATTATAAAACAAAATAATCGCACAACAGTGAATTAGATTTTATACGATTTTATTGGGCGGGAAGTTATATTACCTCTAGGTCCTATAAAATATGGCCCTCGTCCCTTAGTATCTTCGCCCAAAAGAATTTATTAACTATTATTGTAATGTTTCAGTGTAACGTTATTGGTGTCCTGATGGGGGTATTATACCTTTACAATGAATAAACAATATTACACACGAACAGATCGGTTCAAAACGGAACGGAACATTAATTAATATTTGACACAGGTACCAATTTGGACATCACTTAAACATAAAGTTTGACTCACATTTTTCCCTTGAATTCCGCGTACAAAACAAAATCTACAAATCATTTATATTATCATGATCTCTTCATAAAATACTATACAATCAGTCTCGTTCCACTTGTAAAAAGGGTAAAAGCACGAAAATATTTTCAGTCTCGACGCAATTCAATGAGCTCGACAATTCATTACGTTTTTATTGTCCACGTGGGAGCTGCGCGGTGCGATCCTCTCGGAATTCAGACGTTCGTGGCAGGTCTCGGTTGAGAGCGTTTCATATTGAGTGCCATTCAACACAGCCTCGATCAAAAAATGTCCGAACAAACCAAACGGGCTCTAGTAAATTACGTTTACATACATGTATATATGGTATTATTATTATTTAGTCCTCAGACGCGATTTGAGCGTAAATCGAAAAAATAAATAAATTTATATTAGGCCTTCGCGTTGTCGCATAAAAACTCCGTCCGCAGAATCTATGCACGAGTAGTAACTTTGAATAATTATTTTTGGTGTATATTTTATTATAATACATGAGATCAGGTTCGATTTAGTAAATATTATGATTATTTGTATATAATATTTTCGTGTAAACAATCGGGGACGTAGGAAACTGCACACACGCACACGAATGACAGCACACGTAGAGTTGAAATGACTAAAATACGACGTATTGTAATAATATCATATGGGTAGTATATAATATCGATTAAAAATAATGTTTAAATAAATATATATTATATATCATAAATATTTTTTATAAAAAAGGTTTGAAAAAAGAATGACCATTTATCGAATATTATAAATATTATTAGGTATGTTATTATAAGATATACGGGTAACGTTATCGTGGATATATAAAACGATCACATCAATGGTGGTGACTGCAGGTGACATATTATATTATATTGTAATGATACTACAGGAACGACCGTTGCACCAAAAGTTAAATAATCAATGGATGCGACTGGACAACACATTGATTGTAGCTACCTACTATATTGCATACGGTTAAGGGTGGGTTGACGAGTGGCTGCTAACTAAGAAGGATCACAGGGAACAGTCGATAGAGGGTGGATAGATATCCCTACTTTAACGCAAAAAAAATATCAAATACATTTTATTGACGTTATTTGTTGTCGGCGGTCGTATAATATATGTGTCCATATTTTCGGGAGGTGGAACGTTTAGAGTTTTGCATTCAGAAATCAAAACCGGAAGTCGAACCACCGATTGCGGTAAGTATGTAGGTGGTGGTCGTACGTAGATATAGAAAGATACTACTAAGGGTGGTGTGGTGGAGCCGGTCCATCGTTGGCCTTACCGGCCGCGAGGAAGACAGGTTTTTTGAATATCTGTGGCTTGGCCTTGAGCGGAGGCTTGGTCGACTTGGGCGGAAGTTCGGGCTTGTCTCCACCGCCGTTTGCCAGCTGCGGCACCGCGGGCAATGGTTTGCTGTACTTCTTCAACGTGCACTGGTTCTGCTTGGCGAAACGCTCTGCGGCAGTGCCCATGTCCGGGCTGTCGGGTTCTTGGGTCGTAGCCGGCGCCGAGTCCTGAGGAGCCACCCCGCCGCCGGAAGTCCTGGCTGGAAGGTCCATGACCAGATCAGGGGCGCCACCGGTACCCTTCATGTCGGCGGCGTGTTGCTGGAGCTGATGTCGGACGGCGGGCATCGGCTTCCGGTCGATGGATCCCTGCGAGTCTGCCCGCTTCCGCCATAGCTGGATCTTGTGGTCAAACGAGTCGTCGCCCACGCTCAGGCTTTTGGCGTGTGTTTTGGCCCGCGAACCGTCTTCTTCGCCGCCACTGACGCCGCAACAGTCCGCCGACTTTGACCGGTTGTGGTGTTCGCGGGCCGCAACGGGTGGAGGTGACGACGTCGAGTACTTTTCCGCTCGTTTCCGCCGCCCGTCCGCTATCGGCGGTTGCTGCTTGCAGGGGGCCCTCGGGATGCCATCGTGTAAAGGCGACTGTTCGTCCAACGCCGAGTCCTTTCCCGAGTCCAAGCTGTCGGTGCTGCCCATCTGCAAAACGTCACACGCACACGCCCACACCCACGCCAGTTATTGTTTAAGTCATCAGGACAACGCACAGTTATTATTTTAATAATAATATCAACAATATGGGCAGATCTCGCCGTATCACGATAGATAAAACATAATGCAACTGCTACTACTACTACTACTACTACCACTTCTATATCTATTTATGCTGTACGATAATGATAAATAAAAGCAATAAATTAAGAAAAATATGAAACACTAATGATTGCATTCCATAACAGTGTCATGCCAGCCACCGTCCCATCAGACAGTAAACAATAATAAAAACTACTATTTATGGTGGTGATCAGGTTTATGAAAATGTACTTAAAATTCCAAATATGGCTCAACAAAATGGGTAGAAAACGATTTTATGTTATACGTCAGTAAGATTGTTTTCATAATAAAAAAATGAACAAATAATAACGAGAAGCGTAAGTCAAAAACGACTAAAAATCGATGATGTTTTACAATACACGTTATTATAATTTATAACAGGTATAAAACAATATTTTAAGCTAAATGGAAATAAGAAAATTATTATTTGTATACAAAAAAATAACCAGTTTATGCAACTGTACTGAAAACATTATACTCAACTCTCGTACGGAATGTGTACATAGCAGCACAAACAGTATTGCTACGCTTTAAATAAAAAATAACTCGAACAATAATAGATGAAAGCCCAACGTTCTTCTCAGAGGGTTAGATGAAAAAATAAATAGTATTTTAAATTAAAAATCATATTATAGTAACAACGCGTAGTGGATTAGGTCACATTAATTATTTTATTTTAGTGTGTACATACATAAAATGTAGGCAAACTTATCTATATATCTAAAAAAAAGCAAAACATGCAATACGAAATAGGATATTGAAATATGCTATTTGAACATTTAACTAAAAAAGCCATTTCTCACAACTTAAAACGATCCAAAATATCGATACAAATACATCAAAGCCCTGAATGTATAATAATGATTAATCATAAACTGTATCATGTCAGTTTTCTAAAATCTATATTTACAAATTAGGTATTTTGAATTATTTATAAACAATTTTAAAAGATTTCAATTTTTTTTTTCCGTATTAAAAATAATTTTTAAACATGATATGTTATATTATAAGTGTAAATGTGTAACGCAAGAGTTAATAAATTATGTACATAAAATATTGATTAGAACAAAAGTTTTTTCATTTAACTCGGAAACTATTCGTTCAAATTTTGATTGAAATACGTCAACATTTCTCAAAAATCATCTGTTCATTAATTTAAAGTAAAAAAGGTGGTTCTCGTTCGAAAAAAAATACACAGGCTTTGGTGTTAACACAGGACATTTCTAAATATTCCTGAAATGATACGAACTTCTCAAGTATTTTTAAATATGGTCTTTAAGTACATATTCAAAAATTCCAAGAAAACAGATTTCGAATAGGTATGCTTGGTTAATCGCCCCATATAATAATATTAGATATATTCCAGAAGTAGCTAGACCATACGTGTTCTATGTAAAAACTGAATGGCAACATGAATTAAAGTATCAGCACTCTGCGAAATGCATTCGTCCTGGGAGGATACGTCATACTGTTATATGAGCTCAATAAAGGTACAAAGGCGACCGACAATATTATATACAGGCACACCGACAGATCGCATCGGTTTGCAGACAATAATCTGCAGCCTCACAAAAGCAAGCCGATATCTCGTGCGACTATCGTGTATAATAATATAGTTACGGTCGTCTTGCGAGGGATTATGATATTAATAAACACATTTTGTCAAACGTATCGGCGGCAGTCCTGGAACCGAGTAGCTCGCCTATACACACATTGTATTATTTTATTTCATTATTCGTGGGTAGTGATTAAACGACGCATTGTTGCGGCCATCCTGACGTTAATCTGTTGGCTCCGTGACGCGCGATGACGGCGATAGAAACCTTGTAAATCATTTCCGGGAGTTAAGATCGACTGTGTGGCGGCGGCGACGTGGTAACAATATAACGGTAATCAGTTATTACTTCACGTTGTCGTCGAGTGGTTGCAGCCTGCGGTTTTACAGAGATTATAGTATTCCTGCAGCAGCTCTATAAAAAAAATAATATGCTCACCACAGAATAGCGCGATGCAACTGAAATTGCAGTCTCGAGGGGTGTAGATGTGTTTCAAAGAATATAATATCCATTTTTAAAAAAGTTTAAGCGCAAAACGCGTCTCGTTTTAAAAGTCGCTGCGAAACGACGAATCTCCCAGCAGTGTATGATTATATTATGTTTCGAGGTTTTCTACAACACATTAAGAACTCTTCTAAACTCATCTTAAGTGCAAGCCTATATAATATGATGAGGGAATAGGAAAATAACACAAACATAAATACTATTATGAGTAATATAATATTAATAGTTGTTTCTGTATCGATAATGATCCTGGTGCGATTCCTGTTGCCGGTATTCGGCAATCGACGTTAACGAAATTGTGCACTATACGGTTGCAGATCTCTTTTTGACTAGACAAACATTTAGAACGACCGTCGTAGTTAATGAATAGCATACGATGACGGTTTTAATATGCAGAAGGTAAATGACAAGGTGCAGTATCGTGGAATAATCCTAATTAGGTACAGTGTTGCAGTGCGTTCGATCCTAGTCTACATATAGTTTAGACGTCGTCCTGGCTGCAGCTGCAAATTGACAGGATGACACTGCCCCCGGCACTAGTCGTCACGACCTCCTGTATATTATTTACCGTGTGTTCCGAATGTTTCAGATCCTCGAGGGACCTCGCGACGAAAGAAACTTTTGACAACATGATGCATAAATCATCGGGAAGGTTTGCAAACAGTTATTGTTTCTATTACAGCTATATTATGCTACTAATGTTTGTATAACGTGTAGGCACATACACATTGCACATCCACTAAGTACCTATGTCACCCCCGTTTTTTCCCACAACAGTAATGAGGTTATTCAAAATCTGATTCTCAGAATATGATTGTGTTCACACGAAGAGACCATATTTTCAAAGATAAAAATAGAGAATTTTTTTTTTTGAAATGTTTAGTATCTAAAAAAATCTAAACAGAAACGTATGAATTATTTTTAAATTAGTGTAGATCCTAAGGATAATATTATATTAGGTACATGCAGGGCTGGATTAAAGGGAGCAGGCACAGCCTGTTGAGGGTAAACAATTTTAATTTGTATACTATTTTAAATCAATGATAATTGGAATATTATTTAGTATATAATAATTATTATAATAATAAATAATAACAATAACATTCGTATCGAATAAGGAAATCAATAATAATTTATACTATACATTCAGAAATAATGTTATTATAGGTACTAATTATTTTTTCATCTTTTACAGTAGAATATTTAACTACCTAGACTTAATATTACATCAATTTTATATTTTATTTAAAACGATGATTATAGGACTATTTTAATTATCTTTAGTAAATATAAACATTTTAATAACTCAGAAACCGATTTTCACAATTATTTTGATTTAGATAGGTACTTGACATTTTTCAAAAAATTCAACTCCTTAACAAATAATATTTTTAAAAAATTGGTTCTCATTTGAAAAAATAATTATAAAAATCACAAGAATCCTTAAATCGTGTAAAAATCTAATCATTTGAAAACTCCAAAAATCAGATTTTTAAAAAAATTCATTATTTATATGTGGGTGGGCATACTTAGTGAATCAATCTGTATATATTATAAATATTTGTTCACTGTAGACGGCAGGTTCACCAAAAACGTGTTGTATGCTATATAGACGACGTTTCGGCAGAGCAACCATAACATAATTGTTTAATTGTTCTTCATTCGTGCGTTTTTGTTAAATTGTACCTATGGTACAAGTACCAGTGATTTTTCTTCGCTATACCTACGCCGAATTTACATGACTGGCTCTTGCGAGAGTGATCAACAAGTCGTTTCGGAAATATTTCAACCATACTATTACGATTCACCCTGCAGCAGCGGAAACTCTAGTATTTCGGACCATTTTTACTTCTCCGCTACGATCAAAAGACGTCTATATAATAGTACGTAGGGTCGTTTCTTCTTAATATTATTATCATTTTTTTTTTTAACAACTCGCTGCACTGCACGTCACTTCGTGCAGTTTGCATTTATCGCGGTGAACAGCACGGTTACTACACACGTCTTTCGTCATCATAATATAAGGTATTATACTCGCGCGAAAGTAAATGTATCGAACACGATTTTTACCGAACGATCGAATCACGCTGATCACGATTAATCCCGAGTAGGCACGTCATAAATCGAGATTGCGGTTGGATCGTTATTGTTGACGGTACGGTCCGAACGATATTTAGCGGTCAACGTTCGACGCGATAGGTATTACTCATCTCTGCAGGCAAAATGCGTTTTATACCGTTTGCACTAGGATGCACTTTAGTAGTTCATTTATCGTGCATGTAACACGGCACACGAAGTCATCACCTTGAGTCTGAGTCTGCATATTATTGTTCATGCAAAATGCAACCGCCGACCAAAAGCACAAGCACTATATTATTATTATAATAATCATCATCATGGTGAATAATAAGATACCGACAGATTTATTATAAAATACAGACATATCGTTTAATAATAATAATAATAAAAAATCTGTTTACAAAATATAATATAATTGTATATATATATATATTATACCACCTATAATCTATATATATTTTACGTATAATTTTACATGCGGTTTACAAAATAATATGCGCAAAACAATGATAATAAAAAAATATATTTAGATGTGAACCTAAAAAGTCCACAAAACATTAACATGTTGGAACATGACTTACTCCTGTGACTATGGTACTGAGATAATATTCTACGATTCAATTACATCTATATATTGTAATTAACTATATAACACTATTGAAATCATATTTAATTGTATATTAAATATAAAAAAAAATCTATTGGTAAAAATAAATTAAAACTATTAGGTAATAATAAATAATAATAAAAATAAAAATAATAATAATACAGTATAATAATTGCGTTGGTATAAGTGTGTCATTCGGATAAATAGTATAATATAATGTACACAAGTATCTATTTTGGAGTTAAAACGAATTACGCAGTGGGCTTCTTTGATTTTTGGATTCTAAAAGCGGACTAGCAAGAGTGAGCGAGAAGCCTCACAGAAAATGCAAAGCTCGTGAGCAGGCGTCGGGTGAAAATAGTATGAGAACAAGTAATCAAATCGCAAAAATAAAGTTTGAAAACAGATTTCATCATGCTTAAAAAAAAAAATCAACGCTAAACAGTACAACAGTAAGTATGCTGTATAGGTGATAAAAAATAATAACAACGTTCCCGGCTGGGATTTTTCGTAGTAAAAACACTCAAACGCACACGCAAGACACTCGTAGTGATTTGTATAGATTTATTGGTACCTCTACGAGTAAACAAAACAAAACATCTACGTATACAATATATTATTATCGTCGTTACACACACAAGTATGGGTACATAAAATTAAAATTAAATTTATATGTACGGTATGCACACGAAGTCTACGATAATATCATATATTATATATAATAATTATTAACTACACGAAAAAAATACAAAGGATGCAGAAGAAGAGATTTTCGAAAAAAAAGTAATTTACGATTAAAAAAAAAAATTATAAAAATTATAATTAAATTTAAAAGAAAAAACCTTTTCAAGCTACGATATCTCTACGAGTGGGTAGAGTAAGAATTTTCAAAAAAAAAAAAAACGGCAGAACAAAACGTAAAATGCATTCGACTCAGACGGTGGTCTCAAGTACCTCGTGAGTGGGCGCATCGGCCAGAGCCCGGCGGTGCGGGGAAGACGACGCCGAGTTCCTTCCGGCCGTTGTTCCGGAGCCTGCCGAGTTCGGTGGCCACGGCACGTCGGCCAGCGGTGGCGAAGAATAACCGGAAGCAGCTGATTCGGACAGCACCGAATCGTTGGAACTGGATGTCCGCCGTCTGGTCGAATCGTCCGAGGACGTGATGGACTTGGCGCAGGGTTCGGCCGCAGGTTTCTCGCGTTCTTCGTCCCTGTGTGCAAACAAACGGCCACAAGTTTAGGTAAGTACGACGAGAATTTCGTATGGCCAACCCATGTTGTAGACTGAGTATAGTACAAGCATAAAGGTTTTTCTATTTTTATTTCAAATATTATACATGTTTTTATTTTACTCGAGGTTAGGGTAGCTTATAGCTGAGAGTGTTCAATAATTTTAGAGGGGTGGGGGTTATATTTAAAAATACTTGAACACATAATACAATAATCACACCCTGATGCGCTTGCAAAACTCATTTGATCTTAAACACCATGCAAAACATAAGTGTGATTTATTTTGGACATCCTGTATCACACACATACAAATACATATTATGTACTATATTTGTGTATCAGTTATATTATTAGCATTTGTGAATTATTTCTTTAAAGCGATAAAAAAGATAAGTAGATGAAAGTTTTATTAATCAAAGATTCTTTTTAATGGTTCTTATTTTTATTCGCCCTCCAAGTGAATTTTAAAAGAAGGTTACTTTATATTTATTATTTATAAAGTAGTGCCCAGTGGTCACTTATTATGTTTGAGGAGCTGCACATTTTTCTATTTCTATGCTTTGTGGAGGCTTTGTCCTCTCGATTCCTCCCCCAAATTTCCAACTATGTGATAGTTGAAATAAAATAAAATAATAATCGTGTCTGAAATGTGCCACGATATACAAAATGGGGAAACTAAAATTATAAATCTGTCTCTGAAAAATATTATGTGGGTAGGTACCTCCCCCCCTCATTTGTTTGTCAAAGAATATACTGACGAGTGATAATTTTTTAAGGTTAGATTCGTTAAAATAATGTACATCGTTCGAAACTCGAATTAATTTTTCAGTTGAATTAAATACATATACATAAGACATCGGTTTAGAATTTTAAAAATATGTTAACGGATTGAGTACAGTATTTATATAATTTTTTACCAATCGCAATATAAAATAAAGTTATTGGTTTACTGGAATATATTTGTTTTATTTAACAGGGATGTAATGAATACAAATCATCATATTATTCACTAACAGAAGTTATTATTTGACTTATATTATAACCATGACGGGATAAAAATAATGTAACTATGCACAGAATAGTTTACAACTCTGAACAGTTATTTTTTCATAATCCTTTTTTTCACATAATTATATTGCCATGATTGTTGAATTATCACGTTTACCTGATCTTAAGAAGTATATATTTGTCCGGTATAAGACCTTCTCGACCGTTGACACAACCACGCCACCAATCTCCAGAAACTTGAGTATGAAGAGCAATAGTTTCACCCTTCTTGAAACTTAATTCCCGTTCTGATCGAGCAACAAAATCATGCTGTGCTATAGCCTCGAGACTTTCACATTCTAAAATAAAAACATAAATATTTTGAGTAATACAGTACCTATAGCAATAATATATAATAAATATTATGATGTAAGCAATGCAATATATTATAATAAATTAATCAAAGGTCTTTTCTGAAAAAACCCATTGTATAGAAGATCAAACACCTTACTCATTTTTGGTTTCATTTTGACAAAATAAAAAATTACGACATTATTATAATATAAATATATTTTTTTTGATCAAAGTAGATACTTTTGATATAAGAGTTTGCCAGATATAGTTTTATGAATGACACATGTATCTGTACACAAAATTTACATTTGCTAATTTGTGTTTGATGTTTTTTTTTTTAATAGCTCTTTGAACAACAATTATTATAGCTCAAAATGTTTAATATATATATGTGTGTACTATAATTGTATAGTATTAGTTCTGGAGAGGAGCGTGTGTGACTGATACACGATTATCTTAGATCTTGAGTTCGCCCAATCAACTCAAAAATTGAGGTAACCACTTTAATTATTTAAAAACAAAATTCGACTTAGGTTTAATATGGCATTTGAGTTTACTGTTGTGATCATCGATGCGACAAAGACGGATGTGTGTGATTGGCTTATAGCGATTTCGATTAGGTTCGGTCGGTTCGACGTGTTCGAAAACTTTTGAATAATCCTTTTAATGATCACAATTTCGTTATAATATTTACATCTTACAAGTTGTGGGGGATTCGTCACAAAAACTCAACTATTAATTTAGAAAATCGTAACCAAGTTTTAGTAGGTACAGAGAATTAATACAAAATATACACTTAACACTTAACGTCGATGTACACATACCTTATTTTAATTGTATTTAAATAGTATTGAATTAAAATTACACATTTATACTAAAATAAGCATAGCAAGTATGAAAAAAAATACAAACAGGTTATATAAACCTGGATTTTGGGCACTGATTCGCTTCGGCTACCTAGTCGAAAGCAAGATACATTCTATCATATAATTCATTGAATCATGAAAACAAAGCCAAATAGCTACCGCAGTTGGTAAAAAATGTTGAATCGAAATATTTTAATAATTATAGTTTTCATAGACATGTCTAAAAATTGAAAGCCCTCACAAACATAAACACAATGATTATAACAGAATAGATAATAATATAGAGTAAAAATGTGCATGCGAAATTTAAAAAAAAACTATAATGTTATGATCGAGAATATTCGTTTTATAAAAAAAAAAATCATGGTAACTGCCAAACTAAATACCCTAACCAAGGGTACCAATACCCCTGTGTTATGATTTTTACAGTAGTTCAAACTATATTATATTATGGTTCATTATATCCTAAAAAATAGAACAATATAGGACCTTTTAATAACATTTTAGGTGTTTGGGTTTGGCAACTAAATTAAAAATTGTACAATAAAAAAATTCTAAGAAGAAAAATTATAAACTATTTAACATTTTAATCGTTAAAAAAACAATTGTAAGTTGAATACATTTTTGGTTCTGTTAAAAATATAAAATAAACGTTCAATTGATGAAGTATAGTAGAACTGTCAACTGCAGATTATAATACTTATCATTATATTATTCTAAAATAATATTTAAAAAAAAAACTGTACAAAAAATGAAGAACACATGATAATATTTAAATGTCTTGTTTCGTCAGTATAATTACTTAGAATAACGATAGCCATAATCATTTATTAGCCATAAACACGAAAAAGGTTTTATAATATCTATTACAATGTATATTTCAAGTGATTACCGAGTACCAACGTGATTTGAATGACTTGTCTTACTAACGATGTTACCCAATTAAATTTATAATGTAATACCACCACAAGTCGTGACTCATATTTTTAAATCATTTACGTCAAGTCCAACACCAAATCGCTATGCTTCGTTAGTTTTAGTATTTTATAGAATGTTATTTGATCTCATTATACTCGGTTTCGCTCCGTTGGAATCAATAAGACACGTTTTTGTTGTGCTTTGATTTTTTTTTTCAATTGTTTCTTTCGACTAACAATGAGTTTTGTACCTAAACCACTACGTACCGTCTTCTGATGGGTAAACCTCAGAGTCGATGTCCTCTTGGGCATGGTCAGAAGGTGAATCGCCCACGTCCACGTCATCGGGCTCGCGGGATATGTACTTTTCGTACACAAGCCCGCCGATATCCGACGGCGACGGGAATATGTCTTCGTGGAATAGAATTATATTTTTTATGAGATCGTTGACCAGGTTCTGGTACTGAACTTGGTCTTTTTCTTCGGGTACCGGCACTAATGTCGGACCAAAACAAATGGCCAGATTGTAAACATCCATCATGTTTTCGTCGCTGAACTCGGACAAACTGAAATAATACGCAAAATAAGTTTAATAAATATGTTGTACCACCTGCAGTAAACACTGCATACATTTATAATAGTCATTATATTACAATTTATTGTATATACTCGAATAGACTTACTGGTTTAGGAACGCAAATAAATATCTCAACATGACAACCACTTGATTTGGAAAGCTTTGAACGAGTTCTTTAATCTTCAACACAAATTTATGACGTGATTCGAGTTCTATAAAATAATAAAACCTTTGAATAAATACAAACTTGAACACTGAACAATAAGTAGGCATATGCCAAAACAACTAAATACAATTATTTTTGAAGATATAATATTTTTCATACAAAATATTATAATTATATTATAAGAACAGAAAAATATTCGTTAAAACATGTTATTCAATCAATATCAATACCTACACATCCCACCTACAATTTAGTAAAATTGAGTGATCCGTTAATCACATTTCTCCTACGCATATTAAGTTAAATAAATTGAAAAATTATTCAATTTTAAAAGTAGTTAATCTGATGAATCAAGCTTTCATTTATTTCTTACCATAAATATATGATCGTTTCAAAAAAATAGAAAATGACCAGTTACATTTATGGAAACGGCATATTGAAAACTATGTCAAATCATATATATAAATATATTTTTTTCAAATCATAAAAACTTAGGCTATAATTTGTATACTCAAAAAAAAGCTTACGTGCAAGTTCCATAAATTGGTCGAAATAAATAATTGGGAACAGAGGTTCTCGGAGTTCACGTAAATACAATTTCAACACTCCAGCCACGGAATTTATGTCTGAGGCGTCTGTCATATCAGCAAGCGGGTCTTCACCCCTCTCGAACGCGTCTTTGAAATTGTTGATTTCTACTTGCGAGCCGGACACTCTAAAAATTCCTTGATGGTGAAGACCTGAGGGGAAAATTTTGGATTAGTAACGAAAACCATGGAAAATCTAATAGCAAAATATCTTACCGTATAAGTTTATCACTCGAATACAGCTCTTAATTACCAACGGTATCTCTTGATTCGTTGCATCCAAATATTCTTCCAGGGACCCGCCAAACAGTTTTGGTTGACCGTTCATCTGTAGCCTGCCTATCCTTTTCCTTCGGACAATCGGTTTGTGCAGCGGTCGCTGAGGCGTCAGTTTAGCGGGCGTCAGATCGACGTTGCCATTTTGGGGACGCTTGCAACATATGGACGTTAACGTTTCGTTTATGTGCTGCTGTTTGGCATCTAGACGTACGATTCGACTCGTTCTCATGAGATAATCACGTAGTTTCTACAACAAAGAACAAAGAGGAAATATAAAAAAAAAAACATTCCGCATGTGTGCAGCATTAAAAATAAATGTAATAAATAATTATTATTTAAATATGTGTCGATGGAAAATAAAATATAGTACACATACGAGTAGTGCATTGTATTTTATAATAAGCATGTATATTGCCTAATTATTTATTTTAGACTTATTATACTATTTGAGTGAAATCCGAAATATTCGAATACGTGTTCAGCGACAATATACTAACGGTTAGATAAAATTCTTCAGTCTCGTGTTTGTCTGCTCGCAACTTAATACTAATGGTTTCCGGTGGTTTGCTCGTCGGAATTGCCTTTTCGCCGAAATAATTGCTACAATCGTAGTCGTTGGCAGTGAGCATCTCCAAAAGAGTTTTTTCAGCGGTAGCCAGTGTTTTCCACACCTCATCGGACTCCGTGTGCAGGCTCGTAACTCTTTGATTCAGCTGCTCCAACCTCGTCTCCATATCAGCACACAGCAATTTTTGCAATTCTGGTTCCGCGTACTAAACAAGTAACAATAAATAGGTATGCTGTAAGTAGAATATTAGTAAAATTATATCACACAATAATCACCTCATCTTTTTGTCCTTGAAATTCAAATTTCTTAGGTATCATAAACGCGGTATGGTTAAATTCTAAAAATCGTTGTTTGTCCACACCGGAGTCCATAGCCGTGACAATTAAATTAGTAGCGTCTAGGCCAGCTTGCATGGAATGAATACGGCCTTCTTCCGCCGATGTTTGCATCTTTAAAGCTTTGGTCACGCAGTGGTGAAATCCAAAATCCATGCAGTCCATTAGATCGGATAAATCATCGACAAAGTATTTGTGCACTGTGCTGTTGGTTGCTTCCAGACACAGAATGTACTCGTTGCGAGCTTTCAATGCTTTCAGTTTGGCATCGAAGTATTTGTTCTTTCTCTAAAATATGAACGATTAGTAAGCTCGACGTTTAAAATACAAATAAATAACAAATTATTACTTTTTGAACTTCTTTCCCGATAAGTTTAACTTTTTTTGACTTATCGAGTTTTTCTTTAGGAACTGCCTGTTCGATTTTCAGTCTTTGATTTTCAGCCACTTTAAGCTTCGCTTCTGCCTGTTTGGCTTCCGTCTGATACGACTGATACGTTTTCATGGTGGTATGCAGTTCGTGAAGAACCCGTAATATTTCCTCGTGGATTTCGTAACAAATCTCCCGACACTATTAATTCAAGCAACACAAAATTAGTTAAGTTGACGATCTAGCAGACATATATTCAATTGATTTTCTATACTAACTCTTTTATATATCCTTTGCACATCTTCAGTGACCTGAGACAATCTGCTGACTAGATGAGTGGAATAAAGCTCACTGAGCGCTCCGTGATCTTTACTGAGATTTTTTGTTTGCAACACCAGTTGCTGCCAACACGAGTAGCTGGTAAATAACGACCACTGCTCTCTCCTAAGTACACACAAGGTTAACGATATCATACATGCAAGTGTATTCAATACAAATATGAAACAAACTAATTTGCATTCCTTCCTGCTAACGTGAAAACACAGGATACACACACACCTAAGGTAATGTGTTTTGTTTTTATTGACGTTTGTAGTTAGTAATACTAATTCCAAAATATATGATAATTTTTAAACACACTTACTCTGTTTTGTATATTTTACATTAGGTACACGTATTAAATTATTTTCTACGTTCAAGTTATAATATTCAATGAGGTGAGAGGGCGTGAACGGTTGAACGCAAAAAGCGGCAAGTGAAATTTCACAATTATAAATATTTATATTTATATTTTTAATTTTTAATTTATAACATCGTGAGAAATTTTACTATAATAGCGAGTATAATAGTAGGTATAATGTTACATTATGTATATTGCACAATATTTACATTTTTACCTATTATAGTTAACAATTTATAGTTTGTAAAAAAATACATTCCATGTTTTTAAGTACTTGAATAAAATGATTTAAATGTATTCTTGTATGGTTATCGAATACTTTTTTTAAAACTTTTACTATACAATTTTTTAGCTGTATTTAATTTTTAAATTCAATTTATCGGTTAATTAATTAATTTTTTTTTTTACTAACTTCATAAATCGTGGCTTTAAATAATATGTGATTATGTTTAATTTTGAAATGGTGAAATGTTTTTATAGGTGTAGGTGACAAGACGTGTAGAATTGTATTATAAAAAAAAAATATTAAGATTAAGGTTTTTTTGAACCAGAATAGGTATATTTGAATACTTGTAAAATTTATTTATGTAATATTTTAAATAAATGTTAGCAAAAAGAAATTAAAAATAAGTATGTTATCAGGATAATATAAATATACGTGGATTATAAACCAGTTTATGTGGCATGAAACTTTAATAGGTAATATTATTATATTATTTGTATTTATGCACTCACTTTTGTTTTTGTTCTTTGTGGCGGAGTTGTAAACTTTTAGCCAACTTATCCAGGCTTTTGCTGTAGTCCATTTCTACCTCGGCCCGCTTTCTGAAGTAATCTTGAAGCTCGGATACTAAGGATACTTGTGCTTCGACTCGACTGTCCAGACATCGTAGATGTTCGTTAAGCTGGAGGCGGATATCTATAGGAGGTAAAAAATATTGAATTAGTATTAGAACGCCTCGAACAAATCACGAAAACAAAAAAAATAAAACATTGAACGCAATAATTATTTCAGCAACCTACAGCAAATAATAATGATAATTGTATTATGATTTATGATTTGTCATTACAATGAACTTTGCACAAATAGTATATGTATTGTGTTTTCTTCCGATTGAAAATCAAAATAAATAGCTGTCTTACACATGGTGAAGACGTACGGATTCAAACAGTTCTAACAATAGCCTGGAAGATATACATATAACTGAAAAATAACAACAACAAAAAACGTGGGCAACACAATGATCTTTTGACCTCCTGCATTGTGTAAGATGCACACCTAATGTAAACATAAATCAAGTATAAGTAATCTTGATAAGAAATTTAGGATAACATTTTAGTTTCGAAATTCTACATAAATGAATAAGTAACATAAGACTTTTTGGTTTATTAATATAGTGTACAAATAATAGTGACACAGTGTAATTTATTTAAACACGCCCATGAAAAAAAAAATATCGTCATAGGCCATAGTTTTATTATTCATTTTAGAAATTAGAATATTTTATTTAAGTTCAGGTTTGTAAATTGAATTATACAATATCACAATCGAGTATATTAACCATTGGGTACCTACATAGTGCATTATCTAACTGTATAGTACGATAAACGTATGGTCTGAAATATATTAACATAATATATTATAGAAACAGTACATGGGTTTTAAATAATATATCCTAATACAGTAGATGGTAGGACCACGCATGTTGGTATAATAGTCAAGGATAAATGAGAATTTCGTTCATTATATTTTGTTTTTTTTTCAGATGAAAATGACAACGCGAGTACTAATCACATGTATCCTAATATCGGTGGTTGTGTGTCCCAGGCTAAATATGGTGGTGTCGTTCCAACGGTTCCGAGGTCACCAGAGTTTTAGCAAGAGTATCGAGATACTCGACTATACTCTTGCTAACAAAAATATATATTTTTATAAAACCCATTAAATATAGTATGACATTATATGACCATTTCGTGGACGACCAATATTAGGTTACCCTTCCTCGCAGGGTAAACATTCGGGTAGAACAAGAGTGCGTGTTTGAACAGTGGAACCCCTGCGACGTTTCCGTCCTTTTGGCGGTTAGGGATGACAGTTCATCCTAAGTGAAGTTGTCACAGTTGATCCAACAATATTAACGAGCCCGACAAAACAGAATGATATACGTGGCAAACGTATTAAAAAGAATCGAATTATTTTTTAAATGCTTTGTCAATAATGACGCGTAGAACCGCGATTGTATACTGTGTAGCCAACGATAAATGTTTATTTATTTATTTCGCATCGAATTAACGCTTAAAGTATACAAAAGATTTAGTGTATACAAAACCCGTAAGCGAGTACAATGTTTATGTTTTAAAATGTTGTCGCTGAGCCACAATAAAACGCGTACATTTCGTGTTGACGTGGGCGGACCGCAAATGATAGAATGTGTGCGTCAAAATGTCACGACTGGATTAGAAAACGCATATTATACACGTGTATAGAAGCCGATAATAACTAATGGTAGAAGAAAAAAAGTCACTGTTAAGTGCAAACATATAATGCCTAAGTATGTATTTATAGTACGACCGTACAACAATCAGTCTCGAGATTTCATTGAAAACCGCAGTTCTTTTACCTCGGACCGGAAGACACGATTTGGATATCGTTGAATAATATCCCCCCCTCTCCTCGTCCTAACAATTAACGCCGGTAGCCAGGTGCTTCCTGTAAACTGATTTTTTTAAGGCTTCAAATTTCTCCCGGCGTAGAACAAGGATAATAATATTATTATAATATGATAATAACATTCTAAAATTCAAGAACGAATGTCTATACGACCAATTATGAACGATTTAAATATGCCGAGAACTCAAGTATATAATATAATTACGAGCAAAACATTACAAACGCTGCAATTAGGTATTATAAATTATTTACAATAAATTATAACGAATAATGGTTTTATTAATATTGAGATATACTATTATAGGTACTATATATTCACGAACCACCATTGAATGTCCATTGTGTTCATTTGACACACGTGTCAAACAAATATCATCCAAGTACAATATAGTATTTATACAAGCGGAAAATAAACGTAACGCACAAATAATAATATAATTACGACAAAATATGATGGGTCGTAGCGGTATCAACCATCCGGTAAACGCATACCTGTACATACCAATCTGACTGTCATTACAGATGATGTCATTAATTATTGTTATTGATACGAAACAATAATTCGATGACGGTCAACTCGTCGATAATATTATTCAGTTCACGTAGTTTATTTACCACGATAATGATAAACTTTAAATAAAAGTAATTACCCTGGATTATTAAATTAATACCTTGATCAGTTCACACAAGTATAACAGCCAAGTTTGGAAATTACAATTTTATTCCTGGTCGAGAAGTGTCTATTATTCTGTTAGAGGTCAAATATTCCTAGTTAACGTATTTCGTAAATGTTTACAAACTCGTTTAGATGGACTTGACCTACTTCTTCTGACACCCGAACTTATAGATTGTAAATAAATCATTAAATCGTAATCGCAGATGTTCGAGATAAGTATTTTGATCAAATGTAAAATAATTCTTAGATTTCACATATTGTTTTTACATCAGTAAAAAAATTAAATGAAGAAGTAACATAGTAATAATTACATCAAATTAAAAACAGAAATAAAAAAATATTCGACATAATATTGGTAGTTATAATTACATTAAACTAAGCACTATTTAGGGTATTTATATAGTATATTATAAATATTGATATATGCGACATGTTAGGGCTGAAACTATTTTTACTACAATCTTAATGTCGTTTATTTTTATTTCAAAATAATTTAAGGCATTTCAAAACTCCCCCATATCCGTTTAGATCATTTTAAAATCTATTTTTATCATCCCTTGGTTCTCTCTAACATAACAATAACAACTCTTATTTTCAGTACCACGGTTTTGCATGTTTCAGTTAATGCGCACACTCTTTGTTCGGATATTTTTTCGATTTGTTTCTGAAAAAAGTCGCCTTCATAATTTGTTTATACTTCCCAACTCCCCTATTTCAAGTCTCGAGTAACCCCATATACTCATCCATTATCGATGTGAATATTATAGGAGTTTCCTGTACGGTCTCGTTGCGGACTGATCGCTATATTATAATACCACTCGAGAAAATAAATCTATACGGATTCACCGAGGAGGAGTTGCATGGGTAGGCTAATAAACAAAATAATCCATACTGTTTTCCCGCCATAAAGGCGACGGAATAAAGGCACGACCTTGGGGCTCATCTCGCGTGCTTTTTCTCCGCCCATCATCGCCAAGAGCGTAACCATACGCGTTATAATGTCTACCGCTCAGTGATACGAGAGCGTTTTTCGTGGCACGTTGGCGTCGATCAGCGCGAGGTTTAAAAATACGCCGGCGAAACGACGCTCGACAAATCCAATTTTTAAAAATAGAACAGAACACGCCATATCGCACAGCCCGCGCGGACATGTCGTAAATGCACCGTATGACATTCAAAAGCACTGCAATACGTCATTGGCCATGCACATTTTACAAGAGGCGAGTCGCTCAACATCTATACACATACCATAGCATTAATGAATAAGAAGTATAATATGTTCAACGACAGGAGTGCGCAAAATTTTTCCAAGGGGCGATATATTATAATATTTTATAATATATGCAACCGACAATAAATCCCAGCTGACGTCACATGCATATATTAATTCATATTTTACAGTGCAGTACGAACATGCGCGAACTAGGGCGGAAACACGGATCGTGTTGAGCATATTCTTCTCATCTGTTTATACTTTTTTAATAATAATATTATCTACGAAATAGACATCGGGATCGTGGGCGGTCTGATAATATTACGTACGAATAAAATACACATGTCCCAAACGTTGAAAGTTCCGATATCCATAATATATCGACCTCCGATTCGAGCGATTCGGAGACTCCCCGTTACGAACCGTGTGCCTAACAAATTATACCGTGCTGTTTACCACCAGTCAATAATAACGGTAGACCCTTTGTGTATTTGTGTATGTGTGTGTGTGTGTGTGTGTGTGTGTGTAAACACGGAAAAACACGACCAACGAATAATAATATTTAATTTAGATGATATCGCTCAACGAAACTTCCGGCCGTTGATTGTGATAAGGGCGACATAGCGAGGGGTGAGTAGGGGGGAGAAGGGTGCAGCACGCTTGCTGGCTGTCGGCCCACCAACGGGGCCCGTCCGCCATCAAACATTATAATAATATGAAGACACTGTAAAATTAGTACTCGCTGCAGTAGTCTCGCAGAACTTCCTCTGTGCGAGTCAGAGTAGGTAGATACTCGATAAATACTAAGTGGCTATATTTAAATGACGCCCGGCTGTGAAGGATTTCGAATGCAACGCACGGGCGAGCTTGTCCGAGCGTTGTCAGAAGTACGTGTCCCATAATAAAAAAAAAATTGTCTAGCAACCCGACTCGACCTAACAGTAGCCGACTATAGGCGTATTCCGGTAAAATTTTAAATTTTCAATTGCTGGAGGACAACATACGTCATAGTTGGTACTTTAATGTAATATTATAACAGGCGTGTGGTTAGATATTTGTGCATCGAGTTTAAAACGACACACTGACTTTAATTGGATAATCGTGTTGATAATTCATCAGTTTGTTACAAACATAAAAATTACCCGAGTTCACCTTCATTGACCCTTTAGAACGTAAAATGTGTCGCGTATATGTTGTCTAGCTATTAAAGTGAACACGTACAGAGGACCTACTGAGGTCTTTTCGTCAAAGAATACGGGTACAGGGTGGAGTCAAACGGCTATAATTAATCACCGATTCAAAGACCTTGCCATGTTGAGGGGAAAAGAAGCAGCCCCCTGTGCGTGCGTATAATTATATATATATAATGTTCTCGGGAGTAGAGAGAGAGAGAGAGAACAAAAAAAGGGAAACGGAATCAATCAAAAACGCCAAAAGGGGAACGTCTATCGTCTCTGATCATGACTCACCAGTGCCAGTTTTAAAAGGAAATTTATTATTATATGCTTTTATAATTAAATGTCGTGAAATTATTTTTACGTGATAATATGTATCATTACGTTATATATTATTAAAAAGATACCATAAAATATTTGACACGTCATTTAATATATAACATGTGTTGGATATCATAAAAATTTCAACACGTCATCTTTAAAACATGATCCTGAAATACTATATGTATCATATAAATGTATAACTACAGCCGTTTTTCCAATAAAAAGTAAGTTTCAATAAGTAGGTAGGTATAAATTAAATATGAAAACACACATTAACGTTATATAAGAATAGGCAGGAATTTAACACGATGCTCGACCCTTTGTACATCGGACAATATAATATCTTATCTTATGGCTATATCTTCCAATATTTAGAAAATCGTAATAGCTATACAACTATACAAGTGGTCTTGTAAAAGGTAGAATGAAGTAAAATCTGACCTCGTTACTACATTATACCGGAAATGTATAACAAGCGTGGAAAAATTCAACTTTTAAAATCATTATTCTAAATAACAAGTAAAATATATGCAATTATTAATTATTATAACTACGTAAATATTAACGAAAACGAATAAAACCATTGTATAATTATACTTCTAAAATGGAAACTAAAACTTACTTATGAAACCAGCTCAATGTAAGGATTCTAAAAAATGAAATATTACTTTATATAGTTATTTGTGCAAATAAAATATTATAACGACAATAATATGAACGAATTAACAATTTTCCCAATTTTAATCTTCATATTGTCAACTACAAAACTATTTTAACAAAACTTTGTGAATATACCTATTACTTTATGGATATTTTAATAAAGAATTTTAATTGTGTAGGTACATTGCATAATTTTACTTTTAAAATACGAGTACCTACATTAACTATTATTTACAGTCAATAACAAATAATATATATGCCTATACATTAGATTTACAACTAGCCTTTAAGTAAGTTAACATTTAAAATAGTATTAACTTTAGTAGTAACATTATATTAATTAGTTAAAAAAGTAAAATAAACAAACACACATTTTGTATGATTATTCAGTATAGGCAAAAACAGTCTGCAATGTTTTTCCACTAGGACAAAAAATTAAGTTGGTAACTTATGAAAAGAATAGGTAATAATTCTATATAAAATGAAATACATTGTCTATCTATAGCTGTTAATTAATAAATTGTATTAAGAACATATTATAGTGCATTATTTGTTTCATAACAATAGTAAAGATAATCTATTATGTAGTTGAATTTTTTTACTCAATTACTTTCCGTAAATGTGCATCTCATATATTGATTTATAAATAAATAACAGCACAAAAATCTAATATCTAGTTCGTATTTAAATTTTTAAATCGAACGAAAATCATTCAAATGCATTTTCATGTCAGTACGATGATTGAGTATAGGTAATATATTACACATTGTAGCATTGACAATTCGTTTGTTTGTTTATACTTTATGAATAATTAACATTAACACGATTTTATTGAATGTACTCTTATATAGTAATACCTATTTTAATATAATAAGTTCCATTATCGATGATATCGTTGTATTAATAAAATAATTAGTTTGAGAAGATATTAGCCAAAACAAACATAACTATAATATTCTGATATCATCATATAGTTTTCAATGGTAGGTAAATATTGTTTAATATTATAAATAGGTATACTTAATAAGTAATTATACATTTTGATAACTGTTATTGTAGAATGATAAATAATAAAATAAAGCAATCGATTAAACTCTATCACATTATTTGAAACAAGTTATTGATTCCTAATTATTGTTTGAATTTTCTTGTTTTTAGCAAAGTTGGTTATTAAAATATACAATAATATAATAAAAGCTCCTGTTGACGAAAAACCTTATAAATATTTTGACAACCGTCAACCCCATGCAAGAACTGTTCATGACTATGCACTATAGTTGTAGCAGGTACCCAATACCCACGCTGTTTTCATAACAATAGTAATAATATAACACCACAAAGGTACAAAAGTTTCAAGGTAATCTCCCCCTGACGTCAGAGCTTCGGGTGAAAATATAGTGAAAAAATATAATAAATTGATTGTAAGCAATATTTAAAGACCTAGTACGAAAATAATGGATTTAAAATTAACTAAATTATTAATAATAGTTAACGCGAATTATAACGATAAAATAAATAATAATATTAATGAGTAATTTAAGTTGTGAACATGAAAATGTTAAATAAATAATAAATCTGTATAATCACTATTAAATAAAATAATTAGTAGAAACTACAACCAGTGAACTCTAAACTCGTAATTTCTACGTGACAGCTGTTGTAGTAGACATAACATAATATTATGTTTTGGCTATATAATCAAGCAAGGAGATTTCACTAACATAGTAAAGATAATATAGGTATGAACACAGTCAACAAAATAAGTTGCGCTCTAGAATTAAATTATTTAATTTATCTCGACACAGAAAAATACAAATTAAAAATGAAAATCGTGTAAAACTCTGCGATTGGAGTTTGAGCATAAGTATTCCATCTACTGCGAGATCATGCCAATATTCACAAAATTTAATATAAATCGTGTAACAGCCGTATAAAACGTTTATTTCAATCCTCGCAATATGAATTTGTTTGAAATTACAACATATAATTGTACTGGTGCATTGTTGTGTACCATCTGCCTAGGTGCGTTTAAATAAATGACATTTCATTCGTTGTATACTCGTATATTCCATTTTAGTATTTTATACTCGTATCCGGACAAGAAAAAAACCGTCAACACGGCTCCCCGGGTAAGACGATAACGCGTCAGAAGCCATTGTACACGACACACGTCACGTTTATTATACGACAACCGTAATTTATTATAAACCCCCCAGCAGCTATATAATAACAGGCCCTTGGTACCTTACCCTTTGCGGTCATCGTCCTCTCGTCGGCGGCTGCGGCGGCGGCAGCCGCGGTGCCCGAAGACATCTTCCCCATTCAATACAATATAATAATAATAATATAAAATAAAACTGATATTGTATAATATCGAGTTATAACTCGGTCCGGTCGGGTCGTCGGATACGCAGCCGTCACACGCGCACACGAAACGGTATTATATTAATACGAAAATAATAATAATTTTAAATTTACTTTAATATTATGTGATACTCTCCCACACACGAATTATTGTTGTTGTTGTACAAGAAAACGTCACACGATGACATCGGAGACCATCCCGTACGACACGTGCGCGTAAACTGTCGGCGTTGGCCGCGAGCGTCGTGTGCTCTCCGCTCGCTGCGACTATTCGTCGTCGGCAGGGGGGTGATGGTGCGGAGTGGGTGGGGAGGTGTTCTACGTGATTTATGCCAACTATACGGTAAAACGAAATTTCGATACACAACAACAACAGACGACGACAGCGATGACGACGCGGTCGGTGGAGGCGATCGGTAGGCAAGTATAGCTGGTATACTTATTGTAATTTGTTCTATCGTTATTAGGTGTGTTTTTTTTTTTTATTTCGTTTTCCTATCGGCGGCGGCCACAACGATCGAGCGCGAAATAATGGAAGGAACAATTGAACAACGAAAAAAAAAATCGTACGAAAATAAATAAACCGTATTTTTACAGGTTTTGAATACCGCCACCGCGCCGCCGCATCTGTCGAGAAAACTGCGGTGGCGGCGGCGCACGGCGGGGTTTCCACGGTCATAACGGAACCGCGGTCATTGTCCAACCGCCACCGACGTGGTGTTACCATTATATTGTTATATATTATTTTCATACATAGGTTCGTCAAATATAATAGGTAATGATATATCATGAGTAATGGTATAATATATCATGATATATTACGTATATCAGGCACGACCGCGTTTTTCTCGTCAAAATTGTATACGTACATGCAATCGAACGGTGCAATACGAACGTCATCCTCCTCCATTTCTCGGCACCTATGCAGATACTTTGGAGCCGACTGAGTGCATTATGTATACACTTACTATGCGTCTAGTACTGTTGTTGATACATATTTTTATTTTATGAATCGCTAAACGTGTAAGATAACGAATTTTATTAAAATATATTATGGAAATATATATACAATACGATTACCAAATAATACAAGCACAAAAATGACTTATGTATGACTACTATAATTTGATTTTAAATTCAAAAGACAATTTGTAAATTTACCAAAACAATAGACCATTATGGAATTATACGATACACATCATATTATTATAATTTATAGTGATTATTTAATACCTATAATTTAATGTTAAGTATTTTATTAAATTTAAGCAAATAGAAAAATGCCTGATTTTAGTTTACTAAGCTATTTTACATTTTTACCTAATAAACATGAAACTAATAATATGTTATGATTCATTCAACAGGTAATAGTATGCAGATCATATTTAAGCTAATATAGTATAATATCTAACATTATGTTATGATAAAACTTGGAACAGTAAAACACGTTCAAAATTGTAGTTTATAACGCCATATTTAAGTATACATTCATAAATGTTTACTTTTATGATGTAGTAAAAAAATTATTATTGTACTTTTTTCTAATTGTTGATAATGCAGGAGTGAATTCCAACCAATGACGTTTTCATCATTTTACTTTCTATTAGTATGTAACACTGGTGAATATGTGTTTCAAGTTGTAACTAAATTTATGTGTGATCGAACATACGGCAGTATACACATCATATTGTACACGGACAAAGAGTAATTCATACTTATATTGATCTGTAATAGATGATATTTAACAATTATTTTACAAATTATCAATGTAACAAGCTATTAGTAATTATTAAGGACGTATAATAACTGTTTAAAAAACATATCATGTCGAAGTTTGTCACAGTTTCTCTTCATTTCATAGGATTTATTCAAGTAAAAATACATTTTTCTACAAAAAATTAAACAAAAGAGTTTTTTTTTAAAACTAAAATGGTTTTCATTAAGTTATAAAATAAAATGATAAATGAAGGTAAATAATATAATAAAACTAAGAAAAACCAAAGTCATTGTATTTTGTTCTTAGTTATACCCAATTTTAGAATAACAAAAACCTTCTAACAAGAAACACATCAACACGTGTATAGGTATGAACTAGCATTTCATTAGTTATAATTCATAAATATTACAATATTATAAACCTGCAGACTGCACTAATTTTCAAACATTATATTTGTCCTCGACCGAAATTTCAATAAAAAATCTAGTAACTATAAAATATTCAAAACATTCGATAACTTAATATATTTAGCTAAATTTAAATGTAAACAAGTGATGAGCCACCTCGACGCATTAAAGAGATATTGTTATTGTAGATTTGAAAAAAAAAATAATAATGCATTATAACAGAGAAAAAAGTTACCTATCTAATATCTTACATTTAATCATATGGTATTTCAGTTTTTGGACGACCTATTATGTATAGTGTAAAACTATTAACTCCGACACCGAAAACAATTATATACTTATTATTTTTTAATGGTGATTAATTAATACTTGATCGATTTACATAATTGTTAAACCTGTAATACATGAATGTGATACGCTAATTATATATTATATACAACTTGAAGATAAAATATAATGATATTATGTGCTTATTTTACCCTTACATAATAAAAGAACACTTTAAATAATTACCTACAACTACACTTTTTCCGTACAAAAAAAACTTGTTTATATATTTTTTCGTTTTTACAAACAACGTTTAATTGTCTAAATAAAATGTCTAAAGACTTTACACAATTCCACCATTAAAAATAATACATTTTGCTACACATTCTTATATGGCTCGATATAAAGAAATAGTTTTTCTACTTGATTTTCCGAAATACTTGGAAATAGAAATTATAGGTATCAAATATTCACAACAGTCAGACATACCAAGAAGTATAAGGAAATGCAGATTTACTCGAGGCAGATGAATGTATTATTAAAACAAAGTGTAAAACCAAAATGGCCCTACAACTTTTTGAATACAGAACAATCGTTTCTTTGCTTCTTCCAATTACTCGTTGTCATTTTTGCAAATCAATATTTACGAATATATTTTATATGATTGTTGCGTATTTACGTATACTTAAAAACTTACAAATTAAATAAACAATTTATATTATTTCAAACAGTCAGATTTAATTTATCACTAATTGTACTACGATTTAAGTGTAATTCGAAAGCTCCCAAATCGTCCTATAATAAACTTTTTATGCTAAAAATATTTGTTGATATTTTTATTTTTACTTTAAAAATCTAAGGAATAAGTACCGCATTGTATATAGTAATAAGTTATGTGTAAACATTAATCAGCGTTTTGGTTCTTCAATTATTATGAAGGATTTCAATGCAATTTTACCGTATTAAGTTTAGGTAAAAAAAAATTAATGATAAATTAAAGTATTAAACAAATCTAAAAATGTAATTAATTCAGAGACAGTAATTGGTTTTTAAACAACGCAATATCCACATGGTGCAATATGCTGCCGTCGGTTGACTAAGCGTTGAAAAATAGAACGAACCCATTCGAGGCATTTCAAACATATACGGATACATCGATGTCTAATGTGTATTAATACACATTGTAAAAGAATCGTGTGTTGTTTACCACTATAATATGGTCGCATAAAACTAGCTCCAACCACATGTCTTTGCTCCAAAAGTCGAGACTATAATAAGCTACGTGAAAATAATACAATAAATTGTTCGGCAGAATTATTACAATCCAATGTTTCCATCGTTTCCGAAAATTATTATTACTCGATTCGGTGACCAAAACATCGACACTTTTTTCACGGAGTAAATGAATATTGGAGAAAAAAATAACGATATAAAAAACAACGAAACGTTGTCGGTGTATACGACGTACACCAGTGTTTCGACCGGTGCGAGGGAAGACGAAACGACATATAGCGTGACTCACACTGGCCACCCTTCAACTGTAAGCCGACCCCTTCTAAAGATGATTGCAGACGGAAATGTAGTTCCTATTTTCAGAAAGACGAAAACCATATGCATTAACCTTATAACCACATCTAGTGTGAGTTGCTCATTTTTTTCACGTCGCTTATGTTTCGTTTGTTCTCACAAAAAATAATAAACTTTGTAGAAAATCTCGTTCATAATATACCCATATAAACATTCAAGACAAAGACGTGCTACATATAACTTTATTCGTTATTACAGGCTATCTACAACATAAAAACATTATTTCGATAAGTTACTACCAATAAGTACTAAAATATTATGAAAACTAAAAACATATTTCTGAATATTTGTTAGACGTTATTAGGTATTGCAGTTTTAATGAACTATTCATAGATAGATGTAGAAAAATCGTTGATACGTTATGGTGTAGGTATACCATACAAAATATAAGCAAAATATTAAAATGTTGACAATTTTTTAGATAATATTTTAATGCACAAATTTATATTAAAATAAATATTTATACTTAAATAAATATTAACAAAAGTACCTATAGAATAGTATTTTCTTAAGATTCATCGTGGTGGTACTTATTTAAAATAAAAGTAAAGATTTAAAACTAAAATTGGATTTCTACTCTGAAATCTTAAGCAAATAGTTCTCCTAGCTATAATGTATTGCAAGTTTAGATTAAATTTAATTCTAAACATGTATGAGGGTTTTTTACCCCCTTTTATAAAATGTACTCAGAAAAACGATTTTCTCTGATTTTTAAATCTTTTTGTATACCTACTACAACTCAACTCAGATCCCTTATAGTATTAATTTCTAGGGCACTTACTGTTTATTATAACCTTACTGTTTATTTTTTGCCACTTCAAAATTTTTTTTTTTTCTCTCAACACATTTCATACTATCAGTGTTTAAATGCATATAATGTACGTCAAAATATACTTCACATAACCGTCATACAGTCTTTAATAATATTTTAAAATTAACATATTTTTCTTAGTTTGGCAGAACTATCAGTATACGATTCTGTTGATTTGTGTGCCACTAAAATTAAAATGTCTGTCATTCTAGTTATTTAAATTCAGTCTTTACCAATGTCTGTACCTATATAAGTTAAAAATATATTTTAATTCATTCACTTATTAGTATAAACAATCATGAACTGTAAAACATACATACCTATACTACCACGTACCATAGAGGTATTTTTTAAAACATAACTAAAATTGTAAAATAATACATTATATACGGATACAAGTTAAATTAACTGTTAATCCCAAGTACCCTACAGTCACGAATCTGTACACATTTATAATTTTAATGTATGATATTACATATATACTATTATACGGCACGTTTCATTTATGATCGTACTAACTTTTGACTTTCAAGAGTAGTCAAGTAACTGAAGTAACTGAAGTAGAATCACATGAATACGAATAATGAAGTTAATTTTTCAATGATATTGTAAATAAGATTTTAGTTACAATTATGTGCACACCTAAATAATGAATCACGATTAAAGCCATTGCTCAATAGTCAAGTCAATGACCATAACTTAAAACATTTAAGGATTTTGGAAATAAAAATAAAACCCATTTCCTGTGATTTTTTTATATATATTCGAAGACCATGAATTATAAACTAAAGTTTATGGTACCTATAAAAATGGATGTGACCTATAGTGATCCTAGTTCTACATGGATTTACCGAAATATTTTTTTCAACGTTTCCACCCATAAGTATAACTATTTCTATTTGTTCAACAATATCATTAAAAAAAAAAAAAATAGCTTTCGAAAAGGAAAAAATATAAGAATATTTCAACCATCTATTGTCCACAGCCATACGAGGGTAGGGTTTTTAATGGTCGTTCTATTTGACAAGAGCAAACAAAATCACTGGTTGTGAATGTTTTGAATGCACAACAAAAACGAGGGTGGAGAAATACAAAGAGACTATATGTATGAATCATATGAATAAAAAACTTTAACTCAAAAAATAATTGCCAACAACTTCATGAAATTTTAAAATTTTCATATTTGAATAAATGATATAAAATAACGAATATCACATATTATATTCCACTTTCGTTATATGAATTCAAGTAGGTCACTTGCATTCTAAACATCAATAAACATGGTTGATTTTTATTTTATGATTTACATTTTAAATAGGTATATATTAAAAATAAAAAAAACGTTCATAAGTGGACGCTCAATATGTGTAATATGAAATACTTTGTTTTTAATATTGTTATTAATTATTTCCCCAGAATCCAAAAATGTTGAAATATTATTTACAATTTTTTTAATTAACTCAGATAGCTAAATTTAAAAAAAATTATTTTTAAAACCTATTAGATCACTTTATTGATGTTTACACACATACTTCTAGTATAATATATAAGTATTATAGCAAATATATTATATGCACCGAAGAAACTGTAACCAACAATGTTTTGATATTCTATTATTGGCATATTATATTTAGTATTATATTATCAACCAAAAATATTCATTGTTGTGCATACGTCTTGTTGACTAACGAAATCTAAATTATTTATTCATATTTATTTAATATTACAACTTGAAAATTATTTGAAATGTGTACAAAAAATATTTAAAGAAAAAATTACTTCTGAATTACAACGTATTGTGAAACCAATTTTAAAGTTATCTTTAAGTAATATAATACGGTGCTATATAATATATTATGAGGTCAAGAAATGTAAGTAGAAGAGTAGATGTTTGTGAAATTATCGTTTTGTTGGCTGATATTCTCAACCCGTTTCAAAGCATTAAAAAAAACATTGTAAACCACTTGTAGTTGTATACAGTTGTGCTACTTAACCATTGTTTTTATCCTCCCTTCTACTAAAAATAATAAGATTTATTATACAATGCACATCGATTCATATTATATCCCAACCACGCTAAACGTTTCAAAATTATATAAATTAGATGATTTTGTTATCTTATTTATGTAAACTTTGTAGTTTTATGTTTATAAACATATTAAGACTTTATTCTTTGTACCTAATGATAAAATAGGATTTTTTATAATGGACAATATTTATATTACGATTAAAATATATAAGTAATACATTTAATTAAATTTACATTAAAATTCAAAATTGATCTTATTGTGAATTGCCTATTATTAACAGCGAAATACAAGAACTTAATAGATATACTTCATTATTTTTTCAAGGACAAACATTATATAATGTTTAATTGGTTCACATAGGTGGTAATTTAGAATTATTTCAGTTACATTTTGACCTTACCCTTGACGTTATATACGACAGTAATTATAACACTAGCACTGTGTCTACGATTTGCATTTAGTTTGAACAATCATATATTTTAAATATATGAATAAGGGTGTACAAATTATAACTAATTTATTCTCGTTGTAAAAAATAATGGTATACTATAGAAATAATAAACTGCAGCAATGAAAGAGTCGGTGAAAGTAAATTATAATAATATTACGCTGAATTTCATAAAATCAATAGTATTGTAATTGAAGTGGGTACGCATAATTACATCGAACAAACATTTTAATAACATTAATATCGATTACCCTGTAAGAGGAATATCTCATTCGAGATTTTATTTAATATCGGAAATCACTGCAGACAATCGGTTCCGGACGTTCTGGTGAGAGAGCGTTATCGCCCTCTACCGCCGCCGACGCCGCAACGGGTGTCATCGATCTCTCCGGCACGTCCTGCCATGCGTATAACAGCGAAATACGCTTACAACGGTACACACGGGCTAACTACGCAAAACCAAATTTCGTTAGGCCAACACGCACGTGACAAATGAACCGTCAACCGTGTACGAAACACGAATTCTTTACCATTACGATTATCCATATACGTATACATGGTAGGTGGTATGTTGATTACGACAGTCACGGGCCTGCAGTGTGGCAAGACCTAGAACTACCTATAATATTATATTGATATGTGAGATTCGTCTCTGCTGCTGCAGTCAGCCGCGCTGCTTCCCGCGATAACATTAACAACAACAACAATCTTACGATGCCCGTTTCTCGAGACGCTCAAAATGACGACTGGGGCCGAGAGACTATATCCGAGGACGCGGTCCGGAAACGCGTAAACCGACTACGAATAAACATTAATAGTAGCATTGATCGAGTAGGTATACTGATAATCAATGACAGTATAGGTAATACGACTGCAATTTTTAATACATGAGCGGCGAGGGTCACCTGGATAGACGACTCTGAGTTCCCGGAGTTCGGGGCTGCTCCTGCTCCACGTATTCTTGGGCTGGACAATACACTGGAACATGTTATTCACCAGCCACGTAACTCATCGGTACCTACGTTTTCGGTCTGGTACCGCAGACGCGCGACGGCGGATTTTTAAAGCCCGCGACGCAATAGTATGACGACGATGATGTGTTTGTATACACACAACTGCAAGACGACGCGGAGAGACGGAGCGAGAAATATACGGTCGACAACTGTTGCGAGTGCGATACTGGAAGCTGTGTGCCGCCCGCCGGACCGAGTTCCCCGCTTTATCCCGTTCGGATCATGCGCTTTTCCGACCGTCGCCGTCCGCCGCAGGGGAAATGCGCCGTTTACGCGCTGCCACACCACACTTCAAGGATTTCAATAACATTATGACGTCATCTCCAACCCCCGCCTACCACCAACCCACATGGGTGCGTTCATACGGGGCCTAGCCAATTTGTTATCTGAAAATCAAATTTCAATGGGATGAAAAAACGTATTTTCCCATCGCCATAATATAATCATAATGTAATAGTAGTTATAAGTGCGCTAGAAATCGAATCGAGGTCATTCGGGGTTTAAATCGTTTCATCGGTCTCGACTGTACACAATAGTAATACGCACTAATAATGTGTAGGTACGTATACATATATATATATATGAGTGTACAATGTACAGACATTATTTTCGAATCACAATGAGCCATATACTACACGAGAATGTTCCAGGATGTTGAAAAAATTAAGTCATAAGAAAACCTGGTGTCAAACGTGACTCGTATATTAACGTGGATTGAATCCATGTCACGAATCGATCATTAATATAAAATCTTAAATAACGCACTATCCAGTACAAAATAGTTTTAAGTATTATGTCTGTTTATGGCACCAATAAGTTTATAGCCAGGTCTAGAACACATTATTATCTCTGACAACATATAAATACCATTCGATCATTTTAAATACTAAATAATTATTTCATATATTTTTTTGAATAGCAACCATTTATGCCAACAAAATTTTCATGAACAAATTTTTTTTAGATATCACCAATACTTCAAACACTCCAACCTCCTGAAGCAGCAGATCAATCCTATAACTTTAAGTCAATAATAATAATTCTACGAATAAAATAATTAATTTATCATTTATGTAAATATAGTATGCAATATCATTGTGTCTCAAAGAAAAATAAGTCATTAAATCAAAAATTATCAACTGAGATTATTTATTTAAAATGTTAGTATGTAAGTATTTTGAAAATATCGTAATTTAGTAAATAGCCATTACACCATACTTTTGTATTTATATATATATATATATTATGAAAAACATATGTCAGAGTAATTGTACCAAGAGACTTCACGGTAGGTTGATTACTTAATGCAATAGGCACAGCTATTCCGTTTAGGTGCTGCTATTTACAATGTTGCCGATTCACTAACTGTCTAAACGTAATGCCTAATAATATAGGTACAAATATAAATACAAAATATTTTTTTTATTATTTGAGTTAGATCATTAACAACAATGGATATTAAGCATATACATAAAAAATATACTAATATAGGTACTTTAATACACATTTTGATTACCTAATAATAAATCTAAATATTTTAATTAATTTTTTAGATTAAGTAGTTAAACTTAAAACTAAAAATAAATGAACAAAATAAATAATATATGTATGTAACTAATACTTTGTGTAATTAAATTACCTTTTAAGTGAATACTAATTGATTAGTATTTAGGTACTACCTACGAATATAAATTGATAACGTGTCAAACAACAATAAGATATTTATCTCAAATCCATGTTAATGGAAAATGAAAAAATACGTCTGACCCCAGTACAAATACTGACCAAACCCACGCAATATGTCGAAAATAAAAGATACTTAATATATTAGCCAACAGACTATATGATATATCACTATGTAGAAAATATACATACTATACGAGAACATAAACACACGTTCAGATGAAATGAGGATGTCGGTAGTTAAGATATAAGGGTGAAAATGAACAGAAAACAGAATTTCAAAACACATGGTCCACTAACAAAGCGTACCATTTTATATGATACATCATTGCATCAACCAATAGACCAGAAGACCACCCATAATAGCGGCTTACTATAATGTCGTTTTAAATAGTCAAAATAATCCATATATTATTATAATGACGTTTAAATCGTATAAATCGTATGCATCGTGGGAAATAATTAACTTTCGTATACATTTCTGATTTATTTCCTTGTAAATTTAGCATACTCGGTGTGTTGTGCATTATACATATAAAAAAGATACAATATGTATGAACTTGACGAAAACATATTCAAAAATAAATCACCTATTGTATTTTCAAATGCACAATAGACCTGCCGATTTTTTACGGTTAGAGAAACGTATGACGCTGAAACATGATAGAAATTCAATATGAACCAAAAAGAGAAAGTGACGTACTGTACAACATACCAAAATACAACTTGTATGTTGTCAATTACAAAATAAAAAACCCTAAAGTGCTCAAACCACAAAACGCTGCAAACACAAGAATTAAATACATTGGTAGTCTTATATTGTGTTGCAAGTATAGTTTAGGAACACGGTTTATTATGTGCAGTGTACACAAAACCTTTTAATATACCAATTAAATTAGTAGACAAATGTTTTTAATTTACTTTAAATCATTTATAATCAAAGTCCGAAAATCATATAATTTATTATTACCATTATGGAAATATAATAGTATTTTTCTATATATTTTTTCAATATTTTTTTAGAAACTATTGTTTCAATCCCTGTATAACACTTTTATTAGATTTCCAATAATACAATCAAATTACAACCGCATTTATAGCTAGTGAAGGGAGAAATAATTTAAAATATTATTTGATCGAAAATGTATAAATTAGTATAATGTGTTAAGTGTACTAGACTCCCGCCAAATGTTTTCAAGTGAATAAATAATGTGGTTCAGAATTTTTTTATTTGGCAAATTTATTACCAAAATCTAAAAATAGAAATACGATTTTAAGAGTAAAAACATTTTGGAATAAACTTCTATATAATAAAAATAAACAACAGGAATTCTAAATTTTATAATTTAATTACACGTGACGAACGTGCTTAGCTTAATCATTAACAGTTACTCACCCCCCAGTTCTTTATGGAAAGGATGTGAAATTTTGGCAATAATTAAAAAACCATACCATAAAAAAAGAAAAATTGTATGATTTCGCATTTTACAATTGTGCAGTGATTCATTATAGTAGTGATTACCTAGTCAATTGGTATACTCTAAACACCAACAAACATTTCAGTTTTTAATTTGTTCAAAAAAATAAAAATACACAACAAAAAAATCAAACGAAATGCATTTGAGAAAATTACATAAATCTATTTTAAGATTAAATTAAATTAAATTATCTTATTTTTTTTATGCCAGATCAAAGAGTGTAAATATTATTTATATTAAATAAAATACGATGGTCAATATTTGACCACAAAGTCCTAACATATTTGCATCCATTATCAACTTACATATTTTTTAAACGTATGAGAATAAAATATACTTATTAACTGACCATAAAGATACCAATCATATTATTGTTAATGCATTAGAAATACTTATCTATTAAAATTAAAAAACACATTGAAAAAAAGTTATAGGGGTAGCTTTTGAAATCCTAACAAATTAAGCACAATAATATTATATTGAATATCATCAATTTACTGCCTCCGTAGGGGACAAAACATAATATTACCCGTTGTAACATGACCTTAACAAATAATGCTGATAAACCTTGACTCACACAAGTCGCACACATTCAATGTGTTATACAGGGTGTGCCATAATTACTTTGAAAAACGCCTATGCTTATTATTTTTAACTAGGTTAGTGGTTACACTAGACGAGTACAGTATTGGGCACATAGTATAATAAAGCATACCGAAATTAGTTATTTTTTTAAACTGTATAAATATCAAAAACATCAAAAATTTGTTTTTCAGTAATAATTACAACAACATGATTAACTAATTACATTTACCCAAATTAAGCAAAAAAAATAATATGCATGATATTGCATAGGTACTTACATATAATAACAATTTAAATTGAAAGTTAATTTGTGTATTAGGTATTACAGGTATATCTACTTGGATTTGAGTATTTTCTTTAATTAAATAATTATATAAAGTCCATAATAATAATGTTAAAAACATTCAATGTATTAACTTGTAGGTAGGTATTGTTAAATTGTATATTGTAGTTACGTCTTATTCAAAAACCTCATAACAACCAGTTGGTATTTTATAAGATTACAAAAAAATAGTGTTTTGATCCGTCGTGTATAATCAAAACCTTCCACCATGTACAATGTATAATATACTTGATGGGTAAAAATTCTTCATTTCACAAACAAATAAACAAAAAATAAATATTAAATATAACGCATAATATAATAAACGTCTCCAATTGAATGTTCCATAATACAATAGAGGGCCTATTTTATTTGAATACAAATGTATTACATAAATACATAATATTCGGTTTTCTTTCTAAAATCATCGCTTATATTTACGCATCGTTTCATTAATATAGAGTTACCTAGTTAGAAAACTCTTTATGAATAAAAAAGTATACCTAATATTATATTATATTAATTTCCATATCCAACTACACTACACAATGTTTATAATATTGAGTTTGTCCACTTTATTGGTTGTAAACTCTTCATATTTTACCGGCCTATAGTTTTTTTTTTTAAAACATTATCATGTTTAATGATATGATTTTCAGACCAACTCAGATGAGTCTGTTGCTGCACATTACACGGCCAAATTCGTTATACAGTATATGTTTTCGATTTAATCCGTTACATCCTCATTACCAATCCAATGAAACACTGGAGCTGCGCCTTTACCTTGGTGATGATTTTTTTTTTATCAATCCCTGTGTTTATCCAAACGAACCGCGCATAGTCTATATCCTTAACTGTACCTAATAGGTGATCAAATGTTTCACAAACGTATTGAGGAATATCTCGTTTTCATTTTCATTTTACTGACATCGATTTCTCTACAATTAATACAACTTATTTATATAATAATATTATGGCAATCGTCACGGTCTAATAATAATAACGATAAAAATACAAAATGGTGTCAATTTTTTTTACTTGTACCCCTTTCGATCCTAACAGCACTACTTCAGCATCTGGATTTTTTCATTTGAGTTTTATTTTTCTTTTGTTCTGCTAGTCACGTCATGTCACTATAATAGTTCTCAAGAGTTTCATTTTAAATATAAGTCTATGTCATGGTTCAAATAAAAAAATAACACTAAGAAAGAGAAATATTTTAGGTAGGTACTTATTAAAAACATCAATTCATAAAAAAAAAATAAGCCACTATAATGCGTATTACGAAAATAGTTCATAAAATTATAAATTCGATACTCTCCAAAAACTATACTATACATATATCACAATATAGTCAAAACGAGTGTAATGTGTCCAATATTTAATCGACTAAGGCGCAGTAGAATAAAAATTTAATAGCCAAACTGCATTTTTTTTACCTACTCTATTATACTATAAAATAATAAACATTACATAGGTATTGTAATTAACAAAAAATACTAATTCCTTTTTTAATTGTGATCGTCACAATATTATAGAGATAATTGATCACTATATAAATGATGTACTTATAATACAATTAAGAAACTATTGATTATCCAATTGGTTGATTAACTGATTTAGTTTGTTATTTTAATCACAATATTTTTTACTTCAATTATTTATTTGTAGAATAATAATACTACTATAGCTTATTTTTTTGCTGTAAATATTATTATTCAGTTACAAACTCATGAAATCACCTACATTTTTATATGTATTCAAATATTTTTCAATACGAACAGTTGTATAAAAAATTATTGTATGATAGGTGTTAAAAATTATATTCAAATAAACGATAAGCAAGTACGCCACCATGGTGTAGATCTAAACATACATTTTCACAGTCTACAACTGACATCTGACTCAAATTCATTCAGTAAATCGTACAATACATAATATTTACCACATATATAATCTTAAACCATTTTTTATAGTAAATTGGACCATTTTTTAAAATAAGAACCCTGTAAAGTATTAAAAGGACATCACATGCAACCGGTTAATATTCTTAATCTAACATTTTAAATATACCTAAAACATTATGCTATAATTTACATATAGAACCATTCAATTAAGTTATTACATCAAAATTATTAACTCGAAAAACTTTTTTTTTTCAATCCTTGAGTTGTCATTAATTATAATTACGAGTTCAACATTGTACAATAGTAAATAATTCTCAGCGCTTGTTAATATTATTATTAAGTAGGTAGATATATCGTTTTTATTAGAATCATAAGCTCATAACTAATAATTATCATGATAATACTAATATGTTTTAAGTAAAAAATAAAGAAGAAGTGGAAACTGGTAGTTAAGTGGCTTAAAAATAAAAAATAACCATAACAAATAAACAAAATATGTATAGACAAGTTTAGTTAAGCTAGTTTCTACTTAAGATTTTTAACAGCTTTAGTAAATTATTTTAAACTCTTTTAAATAAGTGTTAATGAATTTATTTTATGTTTAAATATAAAAAATATTTTGAATGAAAAAATAATGAGTTGTATTTTAATTAACTTTATATAGGTACTTACATTCTCATACATAAAACCCAAATCTAATATTATTTTAGCTGAATATGTATTTTAAACTGTAGTTGGAGTTTAACCTCAAAAAACCATAATATTTAAATCAAAGTTTTATAAAGGTTGATTTTTAATAATTATTGTCGATTAGCAGTTTTTAGTATCATTATTTTCTATCTGGTTCTTTTGATTAATTCTGTGGATAGCTAGAGCACCACGAATTATTCCACCATTTCCGGCATTACCTACCATTTCATATCACTTGTATTAATTTTAAAATATATGCGCTTAATTAAATATATTGGTTCAACATTCGATCAATATTCATTAAAATATTTAAATGAATAATCAGATTCAGCATTTTTAAATGAAACTATATAATATTATGTCATAACTCAAAACAGATAGTTAACTTAAATAGCCACTATGTTAGGTACATAATATGATAAAAAAAAAACATAAATATTATAAAATGGATTTTAAATATAGAAAATTTAAAAGATTTTATAGCGAGTAAAAATACCTAAATCAAGTCTTCTTGCATCATTATTGGTAATCTTCAGTTATAAAATCATCATCCTGTTTAGAGGGAGAATAGAGTAAATCGTGTTGAATCGATCAATCATCATGGAAAACGTATACAGCTATATGAGTATTAATTACCTATATAAAGCCTACTACCGGATAAATACGAACATTTTCATATTAGTCAACTGGAATCCCAAATAACATCAATATGTAAGTTAATTTAACAAATACCTACAGTATAAGTGTTTTAAAATTATTTCAAATCTATTTATTTTAAATTACGTTAGTTAAGCAAACACTTGTTATATGTAAAACCACCTTAAGAAATTTCAATTTTGTTCACCAACTAGGTACTGTTAGGAAAAATGCAATGCATATTACCTAGGACACATTATAATAAAGTGGTTCAACTAAATTCAATGAAAATAGATAAAGTATGGCTATTGTTCATTCCTTGTCAACTTAATTAAAGTTTTTATTTAAAAAAATTATTTTAAGTGCTCACGTAAAATTATGTATTATATGAAAATAAATAGGTATCTAATTTTATTTTTAGTATAAATTACAATGCAAAATAAATAAAATATATTTACAGGGATGGAAAGGCTAGTGGAGTAATTCAAATTAAAAAAACTGGTATACATTTAGCGAAGCTTTTAAACTGTAATTTAAACTAGTAAGCGCACTATTATATATTTTTTATACATATTATGGTAACACTAATTTGTCCCTTAAATAATAAGGACTTTTTTTGTATTCTATTTTTATTAAATAAAAATAACAACATTTAAGAATTTATAACTCAAATTAATAATATTTTATTCATATTTTCTGGAATTTAAAATAGGCAGATGCGTATTAACTAATTTCTAAATTATCAAATATAATTATGCGTAATACTACAAGTATAGTCTATAATCTATACCTCTACAGCACACACAAAAAAAAAATGTCTAAGTACTTAAAGGTTATATTAGTTTTGTTATTGCATTAAATACCCTTAAAGTCGTTTGAGTATTATCAGGGAACGACAATATGACATATAATATTCAACTGTTTTAAATGATTAATTAGTTTTGTGTCAAACACTACATAGCCCATATGGTAGCCCAATGGTGGTGGCCGTCTAGCAGGGAAAGGATATATTATGAACATCTGCTCACCAACGTGGAGTGATGAAAAAAAACCGACAAAAACATACAGAACCTATAGATATTTTCATCTTTTACGGTCACGTTAATTTCTATCGCTGACAGCTGAACTTCCTAAGTCCGCAACAACGAGTTTTGTACAAAGTAGGGTTGGAGTGTAGTATTTTGATCATTATTTATACATGGAAGTGTATTGATGTTCATTGACTGGTATTTGTATTTTTTCATATTTTTTTTTTTATTTTTTATTTTTGTTCACGCCATGCATTGTCATAATTCCAACAATAATGAACAAAATATACTGAATGACAACATTTAAAGCCACCTCGTACATTTTCAAATACCATAGAATAATAAGAAAATATAATTTATGTATGGGCCCCCATCTATTAAATTACATAGATCTCGGCGAATCTCTCTATGCCCCTAAGAAAAGTCCTTGAATCGCCCTTCCCCAAAATTAACTTCCATAGTAAAAAGTACATACATCAAATATTTACATGGATTAGATTCTACATCAAAATTATATTTAAGCTTAAAATTATGTGGTACCTATGTACTCGTTATAAATTTAACTAAACAACGTATTCCAAAAATATTTCAATAATAAAACATTTATAAAACTATAGATAACTGAAAAAGGGCAATGTTTTAACAAATATTTTAGAAACTATAGAAGATTACCTGGCGTCACATTAAATTTTATTTATAGTTACACTCGTAGTAACAACATAAAACAAAATTTACTACTATTATTGTAAAATTAAACATAATCGTATTTTAGATTAGTAATCGATGAATAAATTCACTCTATAAGTCAAAATGTTGCTCGCCTACATCAACTGAAATATTATTATATTGTTCATTGTTCAAGACGATATATCAACAACAATATGAAATTGAGAAGCCTTTTCGAATATCAGGAATTAATTTTAAACTATGTTTACCATTACACATGGGGCATCTGTATGCTAGCAGTGTCAAGAAGTTTAGATAAAAATCATTCACCCTATTGTCAATGTCTTAACAATAGCATCCCTTAAACTCCCTAGACTACTATAAATCCTCTTTTACAAACGCGTTTAGATATTTCGATAAAGAATACCATATGCAGCTGCATTGGCTTTTCACAATGAAAATAAAAATAAAACCATATCGTAAAAATTAATATTTCTTTCAAAATAACAATATACGTGTTTCCGTCTGAGTACTGAACTGAGACTGAAGTAAGGCTTATGTTAATTTTACGATTGGACATGGACACGTCGTCATATAAAAACAAATATTTTGCATTCATTAGATCTATATTACTTATTCCTAATATAGTATGTATCTATACTATCTACATACTTATTCCTAATATAGTATATATCTATACTATCTACTTGAAACATTTTTATACACAACTATTTACAAGTACTGTATCCACTCAGACCGGCGGATATATTGCATTCATATGACCACGATGATTTGATATTTCCAAGTATAATTTATTTCAATGAAAATTCGTAAAATAATTGGAAAATTGGAAAAAAAAATGTATGCTACACGTCTTATCCCATTAAGAAGCACAGAAGTGTTTTTGACCTTTACTAGAACCTTTATGCTATACATAGTTTTTATTCAGAACAAGCACCTGCATTATTAATTTACCTGTTCACTTATCATAATTCTATTTAAATTTCCAGGTTAGAATAAATGGATCAATAAATAAGCGCTGATTTATATAATTTATATAATGTGTAAATATGACATATGCACATAGCATTAACATAATGCTATGATTGTATTTTCTCTATTTATTCTTATTTTATGGTAATTATTATATTACAAATTATCAGGTTCGATTTATGTATGTTATCATAAACATACTTACATACTTTGACTAACAACATACATATATACCTGGTTAAATGATGATATATTTTATATAATTGTGTCTGTTAACTACTATAAAGCCAATCAATCATTCAATCCCAATAATATACGTATAATTAATTTTTTTATAACTACAAATATTATCATATTTAATGCATAATTGATAATCATTTTTTCATCATAAAAAAACATAAAACCGTAAACCAATCCAGATGTACCTATATTACATAAATAAATTGTTATCATCCTATTTCAACATAAATAAATAAATAGTTCTCGAATAAACTTTGGTATAATAATTTAAAGAAAAAATAGAATTAGAATTTTGAGTTCTGTTAAGGCTTCCTGATAAACAGATATTGCTACCATCCAGATTTTTTTTACTCTATATACTTTTAAGACACAATTTAATATATAGTCTGACATTCATCTTCAGTTTTTAAATTAAGGTATAGATACTGAAGAAGTAATAGTAATACATAGGTAACCAGTCATCATGGGTTTTTTAACTAAACATATTATGGTCGAAGAGCTGTCGCACGAGGTAATAAATAAACGCTGCCTTGTCACTATCGACGATGCTGCTGTAGTAAAAAAACTATCCAGATGATTATCCTATTGTCAAAATAATATTGAATTTTTCGATGAGAAGTCAATGTCAGGTAAAGTTAGTAATGTCTTAGATTTATCATTTTACCGAACATGTTTGATGCTCAGTAGTGGGGCAGTGAAATAGGCGATTTTAATATAAAATGCTCACCCTGTATTTGATATAGATACCATATTACACTAATATCAAGTAATAAATATTATGTATTAGTATTGTATAATGTGTGTATAGGTACATAATACCATGTCATGATACTAATATACAATATTATTACTTATTATTGCACAGATATTACTTCAAATCTTAATTTTTACATCAGTAGGTGCATCAAAATATTTGAGTACGATTCAACTAGGCACCTAACGAATGTATTTACTAATTAATCATATCAATTCAAAATATTATAATATTGCCAAAGTGAGTGCCTGCATTACTTATAACCATAACTCATAAGAAATAATGTAATTATGTCGGCTCCTGATGAAAACATACTTTCACTTCCAACACCATAAAAACTCACTTTTCATCTAGCTTTTCACACTTGTTGATACTCGAATATAATATACGTATTCCTACATAGATATTATAGTATTTTAAGTATTTAGATATATTTTACGTCCGTTCTAGATTCAAGTTTTTTTCAACAATATTGGACGGTTGTTCTATTCATTATTGTAATCAATATTATAAACAGTTTTTTTTTCACTTCTATCTTTACCACTCACGTGTTAAGTTGTATACTTCAATTATACATATTTTTAACATTATGTATGTTTCCAGTCAAACAAAATTACTGAGACATACTGGACCTATCGACAAGTTTAGATCTACTCCAGTTTTATTTTCACACAATCTAAATAGGTACATGTGAATCGTCAAGTAGATAAATTCTAAATTTTCATTCTCTACGGCACTTTACAATAATTTTTAAAAACCATTATTACAAGTCCTACTTTCTCCACTTCAAATCTAATATTTATAAGTAATTCATCATCGCGAAAATCAGTCAGCCGTTACCATTAGGCCGGTCGGGTTTTCCGATACCTACTTTCAAATAAAAACCACTTAAATTGTACACCTTAAATCCGTGTACGTCGGATCTAAAAAAAAAACCAACGGGAAATCAGATATGTACCATAACGGCCAATACCCTACCGTGTTTCCAAAGACTGCGACGATGATACGACGGTAAACGGTCGACATAAGGATATCGTTTTCGACTAACCGTTTCGGTCTGCGGAGTAAGTGATAGATACTCAAGGGCACACACACATACAGTAGGTACCTACATACCAAAATAAAAGATAATATTTAAATGAAGTTTTCACGATATCAGTTAGAAAAAATAATAAACTTTCATCGGAAGTAGCAGTGCCGAAGTTTGCTCTAGTTTTTCTCGAGCAGCAATAAGAAATTATCGGCGTCTATTAGGCGCCAGCCGGTCTACACCCAAAATATCGTAATCGTGACGCCTACACAGTATCAGTTAGCCGTTACCACAAACAACGAAGAGCTTGTTGGATATAGTCACGTATTGCGGTTTTTGTGAGCCTCGTCCATGACCTAAAGTCCTAGACACGATATTGACGCGTAGGGTCTTACTTAAATGACATAACGACCCGCGGGTCACGACTAAATGCTAATAATAATTAATATTGCGCACGTTCTAACATGCAATTCGGGTTCATGTATTAGGTACTCACTGTTGAAGTATAGTATCTTCCTGGTGGAGCCGAGTCTGCGGATGGGCGACTTGAACGCCGACGCGTCCGCTTCGTCGAAGCCACCGATCAATTCCTCGGCGCACAGCATCTCGACGATGGACCGAATGGCGACGCCGGGCGGTGACCGTTAAATTACGAGACGAGCGGTGGGTAACCGTAGGTAGGTTTCGCAGTGTCAAAACTGTAAACGTCGTCGGCACTCAACAACCGCGCTCGTTTATCGACTAGCCACCGCCACAGCAGCAGCCGCCTCGATCGACGTCGTCGGGATCTTCGCAATAACCGTCGCGAAACGCATAGCTCGAAAAACCGCGAAAAACACGATTACGCGGGCAACAGGTGTGCTGCAGTTAAACAAAATACAATAACGGCAACGAAGAAAATATGTAATAATATGGAAAAAAAAACACTTCGTCGTCGTACCGCGTTCGTTTGCCGACCCCGACGACCACCGGGCTTCTGTGTAATAATAATAATAATAATAATAATATAACGTGCTGCTGTCTCGTTTACCTGCGACGCGTCGTGCAGCGTATTGCACACACATGGACCGAAAAAAAATCAACTGCCGATCGACGAACACCTGCACACCGTTGTACACGCGACACTACACTTTGTTCGGTAGGCGTGTGAAATATTTAGACGACGATAACAGCAACTACAACAACAACGGCGACGGAAAAACGATTTAAAAGGAAGAAAAACACGCAACGGACGACGCGATAAAACCAGTTGACCTGGACGGACGCCGTGCGGGCTCTGCGCCGTCGTCGGTCGTGTCGATGCGTGGTTACCGCGGTGTTGTCGGCGCCGCGGACCGTGCGGGGAGCGGGCCCGCCGTAGTCGGGGAGACTGGACCGCGCAAACGGAGCAGCGCCATCTGTCGTCGGCGGCGGAGGTTTACCTGCCTCGCTTCGGTTAAAAAATCGTTTGTATCTTTATAATTTATATCATTATAATATGCATTATATTTTAACCCGTCGGGCGACTTGCAACGACGAAATTTTTTTCAGTCGTGTTTCCTCATTATTATTATTATTGTTATTAAACTGCACTCGCGTATTATCTGTCGTATAACCGATACGCAGTAGTACCAGCTACAATGTAATGCACTCGGGAACGGTTAAAAACGCGGCCGAGACCGAAACGATTTTTTTTTACCGTGTAGGTAAGTATAATAATATTATTACGTATCGTTGCAAATCTGGTCCACCACGCGACGACGAGAACAAAACAAATATCTGGCCCGCGAATGCGAACAGCGTACACGCGCGCATTATAATTTTGTATAATACGCATACCGAAAAAATAACACGGTGTAACGGGATCGAAAAATATAATATAATAATATTATTATAATACACTGCATAAGACCTCGGGATTCGTAAATAACATATAATGTGGTACTGAATATACTCGTGCAAAAACCATCTGGTCCATATTTTATTGTAAGTGCCTACTCGGAGAACAACGAGGTTTGACGAGCACGCGTGTACCTATATATTACACACGCGTAGGTATAACTATTCAAACATTATAATATATTGTGTGAAAACGAATCCGTCGACTCTACTTGCGATGAAAGCGTGTATAATTCAATTAAAATTGATCCGCGTTTGGTTCTTGATATAGTTTTAAATTTTAACAGTAAGCCATACACTTGAGACCAAAAATAAATACCCGTAGAATAATCCGCTTTAAGTGTGTGTAAGTGTGTAACCATACTAAATATGTATATTATAATGGTGTTTGTTCAGCGTTTTATAAAATATTTTAAGTATTTTAAACGCACTTATTTTTTATGTGTTTAAACGTTATATATTTTAACGCAGCTTGAATCTTTGAAAAACACGAATAAATTACAAATAAAATCGAATAAAATTCTGCCCGTGTAAATAACATCATCTATGTAATATACAGACAATATGCTGCTTTACTTTAACCAGCCATTCCCCTCTCTCTTTCCCTCGCTCTCCTCCCCTTAGATACTTAAATGCAAATAATTAGAAACGTCTGTTGTATACTTGTATTATATATTATTCGGTTAACTAAATTATTCGAATGCACTATAAACAATTGTGTTTACATTGGTCGATTGATCAAGGAATACGAATTTCATTACATCCAGATACAACAAACGTTAATTTATCTGCAACGTTGCCATAATAGGTATGCTATAACTGAATAAATGTGAAGGAAATTAATTGCCAAGTATTTTTTTTTTTCAAACACATAATTATTATTGCCTTTAATTAATATAAGCTATCTGTATAATTTAACTATGCATATACCTATGCAACAGTTGTCAATATCTTGAATTTAGGTTTTAAATTAAATTACTTAGGTATTACATAGGTACTATATTATAATTTATAATCTTAAATTTTACAACGGTAACTGTTTTATTTTATTTTTTATCAACACAATATTACTGGTGGATGACTTTTGCACCACAAATCACACTATGTGTCATTACGATAGAAAAATAAACGATAAAATAACGTTATAACTTATAATAATCAAAATAACCATTGTATAATGCATTACAACATTAGTAATACAAAAGAAAAACAAACTCTGTTTGACTAACTGCTTTAAATGAAAATTCGAAGAACGAATATGTAAGAAAACAAAACAAACAATTAAAACATAGGTAGGTACTAATTATAATCCATGACCTGTTGATGTAGGATATATTATTACATAAACATATAATAATAATATATATTAAATAAAAACAATAATTAATACAACTTAGAGACTTATAGAAAAATATAAAACCGATTAATTTATATGAATTTTCAACATATAATAGAACACTTTTTACCGTGAAAAAAATAATTTAGTATGGGTAACTTAAAATATCCTGTATTAAAAAAAAAAAAAGCAAAAGCTTGATTACACGCCAAGACTAAGTTTATATTGTAGATACCTGGTATAATCTAAAATAAGGGGATATCAAGTAGGTTATGGTCAACATGGGAAAAATCCCCGACTTCATTCAGCCAAAGAGGTTGTAAAAATCAAATGTTAAGCCTTTAAACTGTGAAAAAATCCTAAAGTTATTATTTGGATTGGATAAAATAGGTATCAGCTATTATTGTTTTTCATATTAGGTATTCATATAATTATTTCTATTATTTACTGTCGTATTGTCGTATTGTCGTTTAGTGTCATCGTTTAAGTCAATAAATAATTTTATAATTTATTAAGTATATGTCAAAATATTATGAAAAACGTATTATACTCTACCTATGTTTATATACAAACAAGGACAATTATAATTTTATAACACAATACTGATGAATGCACCGTAATTCGTTGTTCGTACTCAGTAATGGACGACGGACATCATCAAATTACAATAATAATTTATCTTCAACTGAACAACTCGGACTCGTATTGTTATTTGTTATATTATGATAGTTTAATGTAATAATAAAATAACATGGTTTAAGATTACGACACGTGTAGAAAGAAGATTAACATATTTGTGTAATATATAAAATATTATAGATATGCAAATTAGTTTGTAATTACAAATCTTATACTATTAAAATGTGTTCATATATGCAGACATATAAAGGCATAATACTATGGATATAATATGTAATTTATAAGTATTTTTATATTAATTAGATACAGTATTTACAGTTTATATTTTAATAATGTTAATACATTTAACACAATCTACATAAAATGGAAAATTCACACTTGTGTTTACTTTTTGGGTGATATTGAAGTAAAAATCAAAATAGGTAATACCCGTTGTGAACCTAACCCAAAGTGAAAACGGTTGGTTTGTTTTTTCATATTGTATATTATTATAACTCCTGGAAAACTCGAGGTCAAGGATCATTCACCTGTAGCACCAAACCTATACTTTACGCTATGAATAGTAGTAATTCATACAAAAGTTATGTACATAAATGTATAATATTATCCATGTTATAGTTATCAACATTGTAGTAGAATTGTCAACATACTATCGTCGTTGAAATAGTCAACAGTTTGTCCAAAAACTGAAATTTATTCACTGTTAATTTATGTACACATCTACATAATAAATTACATAATTATATTTTCACGAGTTACAGTTCATTTTTTTTTATTACAGCCACAGCTATTTAAAAAAAAATTATACACTAACAAATTTATCTTAATTAACAGATGAATAATTCTAAAATACGCATAGTTGTACTGAGTACATTATAATATTGAAAATAAAAATAATGATTAAATCAATTATTAAAATTTTGTCATTAAAATGTTAACTGTGTAGCAACTAGTTAAATTTATTCAACAGTACAAATAGGTAAATACCTACATTTGTTATTTTAATTTTCTGTCCTTGGGTTTGACGTTCGACGGATGCTTAACTTAGGGTCCACGTCTTAAAAATAAAAGGAAAACATTTAATTCCAGATTCCACCTGTTCTGGCCATTTTTCTGACCCAACCTATCCACAAGCAATTAACTCTAAATTCGTAACGCTACTATAACCAAATCAGTGACGTCCTATAGTATATAAATACCGCAGAGCTCTGCCAAGCCTTAAAAGCTATGAACAATTTTGGATTCCTCAGTCAATTTTCTTTTGTCAAATAGTCCCAACTCCTTGGTTCAGAATTTCATCAATCCCTTAGACATTTTTTATGAGACGCAAAAGTACAATAATTCTACCAGTATCACTTATGCCACAAAGGGCTGTAGTCCCATCGATTCTGTCAATTTTAATTTGTAAATGTAGGAGGCTCAACATCGAGTTACTGTTTTTCATACCAAAAAAATTGAGAACTGAGTGTACTTTAGTATTGTAGATGTAAGGGAATACATAAAATTTCGAACACAAAATACAAATCTTAATTTCATCAATCGCTGTCAGTATGAAATGGCCACTATATTGATAATATAATATAATATATAAGTTTTATTGGGTTTTATTGCATAGCTAATTTTTTTTTTTTAATCAGCTAAAAATAATATCGAGTGAATATTATATTAGGTAGGCTACTATCTATAGTTATTACTTCGTTTTTAAATAATTAAGCCAAATTTTAATGTATTGTTTGATTCAAGGACGTCCGTAAAAATGTAATCAAAGGGGGGGGGATGGGCAAAATATTTTAATTTTTCAATTTTATTTCACTATCTGATAAGTGATGATAGTATTGTCTGCGACATGTTTTCATTCAAATGTAACAAATTAAAAAATTATTTATGAATTATAATATTGTATACATACAATTTAATCCTACAACATTCATTTTCATAAATTAATTAAAATGACAGTTAGAGTTTTAAAAAACGGGCCCGAAATCCAGCTTGTTCTGGCCAATTAATAATATGATGGTGCCGTACTCGTTGGCTAGTAATAACCGATGTTTGTTTTAAATAATAGGCAACGGCCTAGGACAAAATTCGAAATCGGCTAACTTTTAATATTATTCTGACTATCTATATCCGCACGACCGTATCATTAAACACCTGCAATAATTAAACGGGCTGAATCACATAACACCAAAACCGCTCTAAAAATCGAAACTGCAATAATTAAGGACATGATCAATAATAAGATCATCCATCAAATCCAATTTTAAACAATGGAAACATAATTAGGTACTCATATTTGACCTGAGGGCTCACAGTGGGTGAGTGATAGAAGACTATAGGGTAAGTATAAGAACACGGACGTCAGCAGAGCCGAGCTCGAGGAAAAGAAACATTTCAGAGTTAGGTGGCACTCGACCCCGAGGTGGAGACATTGACTGCGGCAGACACTGTGTCGATTCTACAAGCACCAATATTATAGTCTTCGACGATCACTTCGAACTTAGGTCACCGTCATCGCTGGTACAGCAGTTGTTAACAGCACCTGCAGGGCCGTCGAGCCCACCAGAAAAGATGCTGGAGTTAAAAATCGAGCCATTATTTTGACTACTCCTCGTGTACATAGACACAAAAAAATGTTAAAAATCACATATCATTGTAAAATCAATACATTCATAGCTCCGCTCAGAATCTAAAATGTATTTTTTATAAATAAAATGGCACCATTGACTTGATAATTTAAAATTATTTATAAAATTAAATGTTTTAAATTTCTTTAAATTAAATATGATAGATTTTAATGCAAAAACAACCAAAAATAATGAAAAAAGTTAGTTTTATTATAAGCAACAATAACAATATACCATACTCATTAATCGATTAATACCAGTCGGGTCCAGTTATTTAATATTAATTATTATATATTTTATTATCGGAAGTTCCCTAAACGATAAAAAATTGGAATAATAATGCGTGTTTTACGATAGTTCATTTAATCCATCATAGCTCCTCGATTAATGATAAGTTCAATATTTATATACCCATCAGTGTTAGCAGATGCAACCAGCAGCTAGGCAGCAGCCTTATCATAAAATACTAATTTTCAAAATAATAACTTGAAGAAAAAATATGTTGATAATATCACAAAATATTTTGTACTAAATTATGATTATGATAATATTTACCCAAAGAAGCCAAGAGGATACTACTCTTACTTGTCCCCCTTCGGAAGCCCTGGATTTGATTAATTAATGAAGTGAGTAGGCGGCGGAATCAATGTTATATTGTTGAAATCGATGGGTCACCACTCACCTTATTGATTCATCAAGAAAAATAATTTTCACAAAGACTTAATCTGTTTTCCCTGCATGCCTTCAAATTATTAACTGCAGTATATAAGTATTTTTATATACTATATGATTATAATTATTAATTTTAAATTAAAAAATTGACAATGCATGTACGTCTATTATATATGAGTAATTAATAACTATAGCAATGTATAATAGCCTAAAAACGTGTAATAACAAATAGAAATAAAGTAATTTTAATTATTTAACAAGAACGATGACGATTACTACACGCTCATTTTACAGTTTTAATTTATCTAACTTTAAGTCGTAGTCAATATTAAAAAAAAATATATAGAACATTAGTGTACCTAATTATACTAATTACCAAAACGTCCAACACAATATCCATATTTATTGTTACAAAATTATCACAAAATATAGGTATATAAACTTTCATTCAATTATACTATGAAAATTGTTGATATCGCTTGAAACTGACATTTTTATACCACATAGCTATTTCAACACACAACAAAGTATTATACTTTTATTATATACTCAGAAAGCAAGTTGTTAAACTACTTAAACAAATCATAATACAAAGAATAATTATTGTGATTATTGCTTTGGCGCATATGTAACAAATAATTAATAAATAATAATATTGGTGATTAATTTGTCATAAAAACTACATAAATTGAAATTACTTTTTGTTAAGTTCTGTAATAACTTAAATTGCAAAATATTGTAATTTTTTTGGCTTTTTCCTTTCATTAAAATATCAAGTCTGCAGAGACCCAGTTAGTACCTGAGTAATACCTAAAGTTACGAACCAAATTAAAATAAATTTCAAAAATAGTAAACACCGATATGCAATATTTTAATTAATTTTTGGATCGTTTATTTTACAAGAAAAGTTCTTGCTTCGGACATTTGTTTTAGATTCCTTTTTGCTGAACCTAAAGGTGTATTATTTAATTGTTTTAATGTTCTGATTTTCTAAAATGTATAAGTAGTTTGGAAAATTTGAATGCACTCAAATTATTATGGTTGGATATTATATTGATGATAATATGCAGTACGCACATAGTTGATGACAGTTGTTATAATAGTTATAATATTTCAAGGTAAACAAGAAGAGAAGGTGCCTATTATATAAATCATGGTTTATGTATAAGTGCACAACATCGACTTATTTTTTTCAGTTGAATTTTTTTATTATACATTATATTAGGATAAATATAAGTATGAAACAACTATGTACTATGGATATTGGAATAATATAGTTGATGCAAAACAAAAATGCGCGTTATAATATTATGATTTAATCAAATCCTTTCGATATTAGATAATATCGGCGGTAGCACAAGATATATAAAACAATGAAATGGCATGAGAATGTAATTATATTATGAAGATATATTTTGTGTGGGAATATTTTAAAACCTACGAAAAAAGCTTTAAATAATAAAAATAATCTTTAACTCTGTATTTTAGGATACGGATATTCGAGTTCTCTGACCTAAGAACATTTCCGCGAATTACCATTTTTTCTTCATTTTTACACAAGTGAATAAACTAATGTATTATGAATGATATCAATATTTAATGTAAGAGTATTTGGTCAAAAATATATTTAGGTAGTACCTATTAGGTACCAACTTGATAAAATAATGTACACTACGGAAGAATATAATATAACATACAATATGTATATAACACTCAAACAGGCCCCAAAGTTAGTATAATAGCCTAAGCATGTTATAATCAGTCCACGTGTGTGACGACCATACCTATCATATAATTTGCCACAAATGTCTCGGTTTGAAAAAATATATAATTCTTTAACTTAGCAAAAATATTATCTTACGAGCTACCCACGTTGTTCGTTATAGGATGTACGGTACGACACATGTGTATCCAATTTCTCGTGCCATATGTTCACAGTACCCGGGAAACTACTATCAGTAGACATTATAATGACTAATCATTTAGCACCTTATTAAAATCAGATTAAAATGATAGGAATATAAGATAAAAGTAAAACTTTATCGTAAAATATTTGAATACAATAGTTAATCGTGTCATTTCAAATCCGATTTAAATATTAAAGATTTGAATTCCAATGAATTTCTCGTTAAACGTACAAAATAATATAATTTAATATACGTATTCGGTAGATAGTCAAAAATAAATAATTTAATTTCCTAGTATTTATAATATAATCTTCATCAAAATCATAACAGTAGCTTTAGTTTATATAGATACGTCATATTATTGTGTTTCAGTCGCATTGATTTCTGAATTACTAACAATATTATAAAAAAAATCGTAAATGCTTCTTTCTACCTGTTTTAAATTTTGAATACTTTATAATATCGTTTATTCGTTTATATATTATGTAGGATTTAGGAAATAATTATGAGATTAAATTTTATGATATAGATTTCAAACAATGTAGTCCTATACAAATACAATAGGTACACAACACCATAATCAATTAGGTACGTTATTGTATTTTAAGCTAAATTGTGTCTTAAGTATGTTGAAAAATTAAATGTAATGTAACTAATGGCCTTTGTAGTTGAATTTGTAAAATGGATCGACTAAAAAAAAAAAAAATGACGATAGTAATAAATTCAGTAATATAGCATGTTTGATGCCTATTTCAATTGTCTATTTCTATAATATTTTAATTAATTGCTATTTATTACCATCCAATTGCCCGATGCGTATTACAATTAAATTAATGGCACAATTATTAAGGTTATATTATTATTGGACAATAACATAGTGGCTATGACAACTGTGTTTATATGAATTTCGGAGATAATTCAGATCACTCCTTTTAATGATAATATTCGTATTGAATATTGATATATATATAATTTATATCTAATAAGTAATAAGTCTTGTAGACTTTTTATTTGACCTGTATAAAATATAAAATATAAATGTACATGTCATTAAGAGCACATTGAATTGAACTTATATGTGATGACTTGCAATTAGTAATAAGTAATTACTATATAGCTATATACTATAATATTATAGGCTATAACAGTAACTTGAGTTTTGAAAATGTTCTTCATAGTATTGTTGGTATAATTATTATTAGTTGTAGGTATATTTTGTATAATATTTGAACTCAATGTTAAATGTCCAAAGTACATCTCTTAAAAACATTTATTTAAGTTAGTAGGTCATATTTCATTGATGGTCATTTTTGTGAAGACAAAAAAGTTAATAGTACTTAATTATAGCATTTAAAAATCGATTATAACAGAGTGAATCATAGATATCTAACAAGAGAAAGGTAAGTAAAAACTAATTGTTATAATTATCAAAAATCTATAATTTTTTAAGAAGGGAAATAATTTATTATTATTTCATTGAAATTAATTTTCAATTAGACTGGAGTCTGGACCAATTTAGTGTTAAACATTATAAAAAATAAAAATGCCCGTTACACTTTTCAACTCTTCGACGGCATAGATATGACATAATAATTCAAGCTTATCTTAATATTACATAGTTATTAGGTATATTATTCAGGCAGATACGTCGCCAATATAAAAAAATAGAAGTTTTTTGCATACAGATATTGTCTATACTGACCTGTCATCAATTATTAAAATGTGAATTTTTTAGTATTTAATAGACTTTAAATATGTACAATACATTTTATATTTTTATTAGTTTGGCCACAATTGATTGTAATAAATATTAATAAATGTAGTGACTAATGTTCATGTTAGGACGTTTGGAACTTGTGTAGTTGTGGGGCATCGATGTACGTAATTAAGGATAAAATCAATTCGACCTATGACTATAATATTATAAATCACTCGATTGTCATAATAGATTTTCAAATATAATTATAATATTACATTATATTCTATAGATAAAATCTATTATTATAGTTGCAAATAATTATTTTAAGCACGTATTGTATTGAAAAACAATACACATTTTAATACTATTATAATCGTTACAGCTGTTTAGGCACTAATGATGTAAATATTTAATTGAAATTAAAGTAGATATATTCAGTACACAACCAATGATAGTTGTAGGTATTCACCACTGGGTGTATCTATCTAATAAATGAATATTTAAATTTAACCCAATTGATATTATGACCACCGATATTATTTAGAAACTCTATTACGTGAATAGGTATTTCTGTTTACCAAATTAATACGTAATAGATTAATATTTTTACGAGCACAGAATCCGTAATTAGGCGTAACCAAAACATATTTTTACAAACGTTTAATTTTTTTATCCGCTACTAATGAATTCTGAATGTATTATTACACTTCGTGTATATATAAATATTACATATAAATTGTTATAAATAATACATACATGGATATAATAATACGCACACGAATGAATGGTTTTGCGCGAAACTAAATTTGTTGACCAACTTGTTTGGCTGGAATGCAATACGCACGACAACCCACCACCGGCAGCGCGCCTATATAATAAACCGACCTTGCTGGCTGTTTATATTTATATTTAAATGCGCCTCGACTGAGAAATGAAATGACATCGAATTAGCAAATCCGTTCTGTAATGCTTTCGATTCGTTTGAACGTGTACGTACATCGACTGGAAACTTACGCATATATGTATAAGTTTTAAATTTTAATACTATATTACTCGTCTGTCTCTGCGGCATACACACACACACACACATATATATTATTACTATTATTATTATATCTGCATTGTGGCCGTCGTCCGCAGCATGGCCGAGGTTAACGTCCTATAACCGCGGTAATGTGCAAACACACAACACTGGCGATCTAATATTATTATACGTTATTATTATTTCGTTTCCATTTTAATTCGACTAATTAATATGTATCTCGGGGTACGAGCAGACGTCTGTGCACAACAATAAATCAATTATCCACCGCGGGAAACCGAACGGCACGGTTTGCATCGTGCGGTCAATGTATATAGGCAGGGTACACAATATTATCATGTGCAAGTTATATTATATTATTTATATATATATCGGTAGATAGGTAGGTAGGTAGGTTAGGTATAGGTAGAATAACAACAACAACAACAACAACAACAACAATAATTCGTCCTTTCTCCGTGACGTGCGATACCGTTCAACGACGTGTAATTACAACGCAGAAACGCGGAGAAAGAGAGAAAGATAGTTAGAGACATATATTATGCGCAATTTATATATACATATTATATTCATTCCGACAGGTGCGTATGTATAACCGTTTTGTACATAATATAATATATAATTTATATATTATGTATATACGAGTGTATAACACAAACGAATAGACTATATACAACAACTACGGTCGAATATGCACTAAAAGTCCCGTAGGTCATTTGTAAAGGTATAAATTTTTAAAGAGATATGCACACTTGAATTATAATGAAAGGTTTTTTTAACATCGTAAACGTAATACCTATTATAATATTATTATGTACTGTACACACATTATACAAATATTGTATCAATAAATCGATAAATTATTATTACACTACTTTCTTGTGCTCGGTACAATTTCCATATTTTTTTCTACGTTTACTTTTTATTTTCGTTTAAAAAACACTGCAGGTACCAGCCGCAATATAGTAGTGTTTACGACCGATACTCAATCGAATACAAATTGTAGGTGTCTACCTATTTAATGCACTGCCAAAAGGTTTTTTTTAGAATTGATGTAACGAAAAGTCCAAAAAAGGAAATTTTCTGTAAACATAAATATATTTACTCATAAAAGATTGATAAAATATTATGGTGTATAATATAACCTGCTTAGGCGCGTACAAGGACTGTCGTAAAGTTTCATTTAAACCGTTTTAATCACACTCCGTTATACTGTTGATAGATTTAACACGATAAAGATTAAGATTTACAGCGATTATACCACCCATAATAAAAGTAAAATGAAATAAAATAAAGTAAATTGAAAATAATGTACAAATATAGTACAGGTACCGCCATACATAATAATATTATATGCATGAAAAATACGTAACACATATTATTTAGTTGACGATTTATTTTCTATTCGCAATCTGAATAATTCATCCTAAGAACTAATTGGCGCATGATATAAAACCACCATATAAAATATCATAATATGATAGGCATGTTATGTGTTCATAGGTACCTAATATTATATTTTCTCAGTATATTTCTATCGATTTATGTACGATAGAAAGAAAAAAACAACTCGTTTGAACGGTTACAAATATTTTATTCGAGAGTATATTATTGCAAATACGAATAGCTTTACGATCACGTAAATATATATATATATACATATATGTATAAATAATAACAGCAACATGTGCAAGCACAGGGGGCAGCCTTTTTAGTCTATTGGTGGGTGCCCCTTTTGTCAAAGCCCCATTGTTCAGCCTAAACGCACATATAAACGTCTTACGTGCCTATACCTATGTAAACCATATAACTATTATACCGCAGGCACTATACAGACACGCATATAAAAATGTTCGTTTGTTTGCCGTTCGGGGGGGTGCGCGAAATTTCTTACAAACGCGTATAGCATTTGGAGGACAGACTTACTAAAGGTATTATACTGCATAGGGTTGTATATTCGAGGGAAAGAATAATATATGGGTACTTTACACAGGGTGTAACAAGAATAACTGACAAAATACGTATAATTAACCGACCGTGTATATAATGCAACTTTTGTTCCAAAAACAAAAAATGTTAATTATAAATGTGTAATCAAGATAATTAAATACAATAACTTTCTAAACTTATAAGTCATGTAGTAAGTCAATTCGAGTTGTTTCTGTTACACCCTGTACGACTATTTACTATTATAATATATGAACGCGTATACTTATTGTGCAGTATGCTGTGCAAATAAAACGGTCGACAGAAAAAAATTATATTTTATACATATAGTGCCTTCCTCTAACGATGGCGTGCGTATTATTATTATTATGTAGGACGTGAGCCAATTTGAAACGTGACAGATCATTTCGCGTTGTGTGAAAAAAGTAGCAATAGATATTATAATATTATATTTTAGATTATAAGCAGAGGGATGAATGCAATATTGATTTTACAATAATGCGCTTTTTTATGTGCTTTTTTATGTGGTACAACAAAATCTCCGTCTCCCCGATGATCTATAATTTAAAAAATTTTATCTGGTGTAATGTAAACTGAAAATTAACAGTTATTTTTAAAATAATCATGAAAAACCATTTAAAAATATTACGATGAAACTGGAATATTTACGCGAAACCAGTTTTCAATTAAATAGATTTTGTTTCAAAAACGAATAACCGTAGAAAAATGAAATATTGATATTTTAATTTCCTAGACAAGTGTGACCCTTGTCGTCAATCGTCATTCTGATTAAAAAAGTGTTTGAGTTGTGTTTATAATAATCTATTCTTAACAATATAGTAAATCGGTTATTAAAATACTATAATAGGTACAAGTTAATACTTATCACAATTTATAATGGAACATAATAATTGGCAATGCAATCTTCTGATTTTCAAATGAGAGTCCCCCTTTTTTATTGTAAATTATTTAGTGGATCATTTTTTTGAAAATTCTGATGAATTGAACTCAAAACTCGAATACGTAATTTCTTACTTATTAAAATGTTAGTACTAAGAATAATAGTCCTTAAAAATGGCTTAACAAAAATATAAAATAGACGTAATATTGGAACTGTCATTTATTATACTTGAGCCATTTTTACAAATTATTTATGTTCAAGGATTTTAAGTATAATATTTAAAAACTCTAAAAATCAGGGTTTGAACAATTATTGCACTATTGAAAAAAAGGGGGTGAGCATGCTTGTTGAATCACCCTGTATACCACGATTGGACTTATATAGTTGTACGTCTAATGCGTAGGCACTAACAAATAGGTAGTAATCGCAATAATGATGACGGGTGCAGTGAACGCCTACTTCAAGAGAAGTTCTCCTCGTCAAACGGTATGATGGTACCGTTAAAACTTCAAAAGCATTCGTCAGATTTTCGCACGGACGGCGCGACAGAGCAGTCTGAACAAGACGTGCAAACGCGAAACGCAAGAATAATACAAAAAAAAAAAAAACAGAAAAGAATAACCGTTTTTTTTTTGTCTTTGCGAAAAACACACACACTCGCACTGATGGCGTGTAGTCGACGCTTTATTATAATGACTCTGTTTTATGAATTATACTCGAAACACTTTTCCGACCCATTATATGACCTTGCACTGCAGCGTATCATACATGCCTAGTAGTACATCCTCTGCGTTCCAACCACACACACACGCGCACCGTCCTATATGGTTACCAAGTACGTACTGTAATGAGTAGGTACCTAGGTAATGACTAATGTCACGGCTCGGTTTAAACGTTCGTCGTTCATTCCGAGTGCAATAATGTAATAATATCATACAGCGTGTGAACAGTTATTAAACTAAAATACCGCGGTGAAAAAAAAAAACACCGATCCGTCCGTTATTTATGCACAATACACGCGATAAACCCGTTCAAAGTCTACGATCCAGTCCGTCATAGGTGCCGCCATGATATTGCTACATATTATTTTAGGGCGGCTTTCATTCGGGCGAAATATCCGAAATTTACCCTAGATCATACATCATTTGGACGGATTTGTTATTCATCAGCAGGCAGCAACGGCGAGAGTTGAACATTTTTTCGAAAATTAAACCATCACACAAATACATAATAACATTTAGTTTGCGTAATATCGACACGTGCAACTATATAGGTATAATATATATAACACATGTCCGCTGTAGACTTCGGAAATCGAAAACACCCTTTCTCCGTTGCCACAACGTGTAATAATATTACATATTATTATATAGGTACCCGCTCGATAATTGTTATTGTTATTCGTAGAAATGCTTTACGCAGTGAATCATAATTTTATTACACTCAGTCGTTTCGTTTAACGTCTATTGACTTTCTGATTTCAAGCCCTCTTGAAGTCATTTTTTACAATACGTATTTCTTTATACTTTTGCACACGTATTATTATTTATAATATATGAATTGGTGACTTATAGTGGTCAATACTGTTGTGTACAACTTCAGTGTGGATAGCGAAAATAAGAAAATTCCTGTTTAATATTATAATGATTTTCAACCGATGTGTCGCGATAAAAAAATTATTTCTATGCTCTATAAAAGTTACTGCGAATACAAATGTATATAGCCGAAACCTAAAATTAAATCTCGACATCAGTATGCTAAACTTATGGGAGACCATAGTTAAACCAACTCTATGTAAATGCATTATTCTCCATTATTCTATCCTGACTACTCCACTGTGTCATTATTGTCTAATTATGACGTGATGGGTGAAAACCATAGATGAGAAAAACAATATAATACCATGCTGATAATTGTCACTTTTTAAAAAATACATGTATTATTTTAAGTGTATCGCCTTTTGTATGAATCTAAAATAGGGTGTCGTCGTAAAAAAAAGTTGAGAATCACTGTTGTACAATATTATAATATTATTGAGCACGTGTTTGATAATAATTAAAACAATATAATAATATGCAATATTGATCGTTGGTCGGCATTGTACACACATTGAACTTACGAGTGAAAAATATTGAATTATGTTTTCGTGTTTGATCACGTTCTAGACGAATTTACTAATAATAATAATAGTATAAAATATGAGGTGTATATTGTTATGTGCAAGCTCGTTGCAATAACGGTAGTTAGGCTCGCAAACGGACATTGGAATATGCAAATGTGGGCATTTTTAAGGTCATTTGAATTATTTGCTCACTGGCAATTAAACGATATGATATACATTTTATACGCGTGTTTAATATAATGTTCGTTTACGAAAAACACTATATGTACGAGCAAACTACCGTGAACGGTGTACACTATGCACGTCGTTATGTCACATACCTAATTATTTAACCGTTTTACATGCCACGGTATACGCGGTTGTGCAGTGGGTATTATTATTATATACCTATACAACTAATTTTGTCTTAAAAAGTGAAGACGCCATTGGTTACATATTATTACGCATAGTACTTAGATGCATATTAATATTTCAGTCGTGCAAAAATTACATACCTACACACGTCATATTATCATTATTTAATATTTATAATCAATGTTATTACATCTAAATGTGCATATAGGATTTAATGATATTATTGAAACATTATCGATGATCGTTAATAATTTAACAATTATCGATTGGTTGAATTTTACGTGATATTATACCGCGGACATCATGCCCTATTATCCCCCAAATTTATATAATAGGTACTTATACCTATTATTATATACTTTTAGTGAAATCTCTTACCGTAGACATATTCTTTTTTTTTCAAAGAATCGTTTCCCATCGAAAACTGCTGCGATCTTCGGTGTTGATAATATGAAAACATGTATAATATATATAATACACTACTTACACATAGTTATTACTTATTACATAGGTATAATGTTTATGCTATAAATACACATTTCGCGTGTGTGCACTTAAAATCTTTCACGTCTTCCGGCGCGAACCTACCTCCTATCCTATATTATATATTTTTACTTTCGACGGCTACGGGTCGCTTTTTCGTCGTCCACGTGGATTACGTAAACGCTGCGAGTAATGCTAACGCGTTTCCCCGTTTTATTGGCAAAAACGATCGAATTGGCATTCGGCCGGTCCTTATCGGGTTAGGACGGTTAGGTAGGTGCCCATAACACACATAATATATTACACTATTGGCCGTAGAGCACGGTTTATTGGAAATCTCACACGCACTGCCGACCGACAGTTGTAATGATATACCTAGGTAGGTCGGGATATAGGTACCTATGCAGTTTGACGATATTATCGTCCCGCAGCGTCTGCATCATCGAGTTGTCTATGGGCGGCGGAGAGAAATTTTCGCTGCACTTTTACCCGACAACGACGACGGTAGCCGACGGAAATAAATAATATAATATTAATATTACGCATCGTGTGGAGAATGAAAAAAAAAAATAACATTTATAATAATAATAGTAATAACACACGCGCGTTGGACGTGTATCATTTTTGAAAGCAATAGTCGATCGCACACACAAACACACACATACACACACACACACACACACACACACGCACACACACGCACACACACACACACACACACACGTCGTCGACCATAATAATAACATTATATAATAATGCAAAGGTACCCTCCAATGAGTATAATATAAAATATTATTATGAGCCCGGACGGATATTTATCGCTCCTTAACCTCAGCGCCGGACAACCGGTTGCCGTGATCAATCCACAATAATAATAATATTATAAAAATAACAATATCGTCAATGCACGGCGTTTGAATATTTCGACTTTCATCGTACCTATCTTTTTCTCCTTCGTTTCCGACGAGTTTGGGGAATCGTGCGGAGGAGGAGGAAGTCTTTTCGTGTGTCAACGTCGTCATAGTAATAATAATTCCTAATATTAGGTATTATTATTATTATTATGGAGTAGGTGCCCACAACTTCGAGCTAGTCACGATAAAAAGCCTATGGCCGAGATCTACTGATTATGTATTATTATATCCGCAGAGATGACTCTTTGTTATACATAGCAATATAAGTCCACTCGTAGAATAAACTGAATACCAACTATAAACAACAAATCCTCACTGATGTCGGCTTAATATTATACCTACCGATTTATACATGGGTAGTTTCATTTTCCGATGGTCTTCGGAACAAAATGAAAAAATGAAGTACTACCCGTTTCGAATTGATCATCGACGTACATCATTTCGTAAATGATCTCTGTCGCGACTATATTGCATGTTTCCCCCACAAGTCCCGTTATCTCATTGAAAAGTTGACTTATTTGCATCTCGCGTCCGATTGTTTAGGTTTAAAAATACCGACCGAAACAATTGTTACAATTGTTAATTATTTATTACAAACTATAGTATGAATTGCAAAAAAGGTACACGCGATCATTGAGGTTGACGTCATTTCGAGTTCTCGGTGCCCTGGTTTTTCCTCAACGCCTGAACGTCACACGTGGAGAAAAAGAGAGGAACATGTTATGTTTGTTGACTATAGCCTATGCGTACTACTTTTATGCTCGAAAACATTATTATTTTAATGAAAATGACTGTACACACTGCAGTAAAACGGAGTTTGTATGCAGTACCTAAGCGCTTTTCATTAGGTACAAGGTCTTATCCTCAACGCAACATGATCCGAAAACAGTCGAAATTTTTAAACCTCGAAAAATGATTATATATACATAAAATGGCTCTATTTGAGCGATAATATAATTTTAATAATATTTTAACACTCTGTAGTCTGCAGTAAAATATACCGTATATAAAAGTACGATGACTATGTTGTAGAAGTTAATGTTGCAACTATGTCCAATGAGAGTTTCGTTAATTTCACTAAGGTAACGGAATACGAACAGTGTGCGAGAGAGAGGAAGAAAAAATAATTAAATTACAGAACCGTCGCCGTACGAAAAGCAAATGATAAAATAATTCTTTTAGACTCGACTATAATATGTAAATAATTACTATCGTTGTTAATGTATTGCTGTAGAGTGCTTTAATAATTATTATTTGTGCTCGAAAACGAACTTACCTATATATAAGACCTATGTGAGTTTTTAATTTCATTCTAAAACCATTGACCACAATTATACTCACTAATACTATATTATAATAATTGTGCATAATATTACACGGTGTGTAATTATGTGATGGTACCGTTTTTGATCTAGGTTTGTTTTCGTGCATTTTTTTTCACATTTTATTGTTATTTTGTTTTCACCGACAGTTTTATCGAATGTAACTCTTGTAACTCATTGTAACATTTTATAATTAAGATAATTAAAAACGATTATTATGTAAATAACATTAACATACCTATTATTTCAATGAATAATTTTAATTAACTTAAAAAAGAAAGGTTGATTATTCGATATCATTTTAATATGATCAATACTCAATAGGTAATCAAAAGTGCCGATTGTAGTTGCCCGAGTTGTCGAGTGAAATAATATTATAGTCTAATTAATTGTTACCACGGTCATCACATTACACGAATTAAATTTAACTTCGCGCATCATCATTCATCGTAGTTGTGCCGAATCGACTTAGTGAAATCGCTCATTTCATAACATGGTAAAAATAGCATTTTACCATACAATATGGAAAAATATTTTACCTTTTAGTCAAATGGATAAAAAACATTTCTTAATTTTTATCTATTTTCTAGAATTTATTTGTTCAACACTAAAATTGCTTTGTTTCTAAATGTATTTGACAAATAAATATTTAAAATACCTACTCAGTACTAAGGAAGACAATTATAAAATTAATACTATTAAACTGGTTATAATTTTATATTATTCTAATTTTATATTTTAATACATGTTACCAATATTATTTTCATTCTAAAATAAATTTATATTTATATTTTATAACAACATGGTAATCAAGGTTTTTATTAAGTTATCTGAGTATCTAGTTGTTGAGTAATTGTGTGGTAGAAATATATAAAATCAAAACAAAATTTGTTCAAACTTCAAAGTACTAATATAATAGGTAATAATTGATCGCTATACATTTCATCCAAGATATTTGTTAGCCATTACCTATAATAGTTAATTGTATTGAATTATGTACTTACCTATAGTTAAGTATTTGCATATTATTTTCAGTTGCTTCAGTCTCTAGAATTATTTTATAATCTGCTTTTCTTGATCAAAAGGGATTTTGGACTTCATAGCTAAAAAAAGGTGTAGCTTCTCATGAAATACCTAATATTTGCTCCTTGTTATAGTATACTAAAATCAGAGTTAAGATTACAGTAAGTATTATGTGTCAAAAAGTTAAAAAAATATAAATGTCTATAATATTAATTATTATTGTTATAGATGTTCTGATAAAAATAATTCTTAAATAACAGATTACAAGAATATGGATAAAATCAATTTTATTCACTTTGTGAAAAGGTCAAAACATTTTCCATCTTCTATTGTCTTGAACGTTAGTGACATGAAAATAATTTGGCGGGATTTCACTATAGGTGGATGAAACAATATGTTGCCTCTCATATTTATGCGACAATAGTATACATAATATGTTGAATGTTATGTGCGTTAGTATTCTCGGTAATATAGGTACTATAATATATTAATATAGTGCTGTACAGGTACATTAATATAATATTATTCGACTTTTTGAATTAGCTTATTAACTTTATTATAATTATAAATGTAATTTATTTTGTATAGTAATAATATTGTTTAACTGTTGGGTATGTGTAACATAATTATTATATAATGAACATTTAGTAAGCTTACTATAGTATCAATCTTATCCCGTATCCGATATAAATTATATACAGATGTCAAAAACACAAATATATTATAAACCTAAGTAACTTAGGCCAAGTTTAGATGGTTTAATGTCAGGAAAACTTTGACAAAATGGACATAATATTATTACATATTAATTCTTGAACATACATTTTCGTAATGTGTATACGAAATCTTTCGACAGCTCGAGACGAGACTATAATATCCGAGCGTGTATTTTTATAAAACAACAATCCTCATAATATCACCCAACCACACCTTCTTAACTATAGGTATATTTGTATGTAGTATCGTTTTTAGACGCCAAACGACTCGAATGTATAAACAAGCTGACGTTGTATTATAATATATTATTTTAGGTTCACGGCCAGCATTACAACGATGCAGGTGTAGGTATATAATAATATTATTAGGTATCATGTGAGTAAAATAAAAACGAACGTTTACGCGCATATTATTATTTAAAATTATAATGATAATATGCAATATAGGTAGGTAGGTAGCTGCTGGTATGTGAACGTTAGGGCTCGAATTATACGTTTTTCGAAAATATTTTAATAATATACATAACAATATATAGGTACGTCCATCGCGGTTACCTATTTTATAATAGGTACGTACTATGATCGTGGTTAAAACATTCATCGCGGCACGCTAAACGTGGTATTTACCCGTTTGAGGAAGAAATCGGTTGAAAGATCGATATTACGAGTGAAATTCGAAAAGTCCGTGGGTGTATATACATCACTGTAGGCCATTTAAGACGCCTAATTGACTAGAGTTCAAACAAACAATAATTATAAATAAATGGTTATTACGTTCAGTCGAATGCACGCTATCGTGTTGTGACGTGTAGGATTGTGCCCAAAAAGCAAGTTTTTACTAACAATTCAACATTTTCACGATTACTATGTTATAAACTATAACATACAGACTGATGTGGTAACAACGCGAAACCACTCGTAGGTACTCTATAAATTAATTTGAATATAATTAAGTATAATTTCAATTTTAAAGTATTTTGTTTTAATTTTCTTTAAAAGTGCGCTCGAATTACCCATTTAAATAGCCTCTTAAATGTGCCACGATACAAAAAAGTTTATTAAATAACTTTCACATTTTTTATTGTCACGCTTGATAACGTTTTTTTCGCTAAATGTATTTTCTTTTCGTTTATCATAATATCGACTGATATATTTATTGGACGAGATTTCTGTAAGAAAATTACAAATCCGCATTAATTGTACTTTAGAACGATATTGAAATATATCACAAAATACAGAATCAACATTTTTTTATAAGCGTTTGAAGCTTAATATTGGATAAAATTCATGAAATTCATGAAAATATGAAAATAATTTAATAATTTGTAGTTTAAAATTCTTACAGATTTTAATTTAAATTCCTAATGCTAGCAACTAAAATACGATAAGTCGATTTTGACTTGCCTATAATAATTATTATATTATAAATTATAATTGATGCAAGATATTTGAAAAAGTTGGTTCGGCCTATAATATACCGTATAATTAGGTACTAATAGAAAAATAAATTACTCAAAGCAATATAATGATTAAATTATAGAATATCTTTATAAATAAAAACTAAAAGTATAATAGGATTTTACTTACCCTTAACGTTAAAAGTTATCAGAATCATGAAAAACCTTGTGCAATATGCAGTTGATAGTGTAGTAAGTTGTAACTCCGATGAATGATCACTTACCTAACCTTTTCTAACAGTTGCAAAGTAAATATTTAAATTTCCTTTTAATATATTGTTATGCATAAAAAAATTAACTTATTTTGAAAAAAACAATTTATATTTATAATTTTGTTATAGAACTATTATTTTTGTATAAAATATATAAAAAAAGACCGTTGTTTGTATTTAAAGTATATAAAAAAATGCCAACGGCACGTAGTGTTCCCAAGCGGTCACCCATCCAAGTACTAACTACGCCCGACGTTGCTTAACTTCAGTGATCGGACGAGAACTGGTGTATTCAACGTGGTATGGTCGTTGGCGAGAGTTACTAGGCTTTTAATTATTATTAAATAAAGGCATACATTACTTATACTTTGTTGTAATTAATGATAACTTGTTAAACTAATAATGTATCGATTAAATAATATTTTTTTTCATTTTTTATCAAAATAATATTATTTTAATTATTATAAAAAAAATAAGTACCTACCTAAAAGGTGGGCTATAGAATTCATATAATTAGTATTATTAATAATATTTTTTTTTCAGTGAATCGGCAATAATTATAATGCACGTACTACGTTTAATACATTGTTTTTGTTTATTTATTAAAGGAATATTAACAACAATTATTTAGGTACCAATACTCACTAAAGATCACCAGAAAGAAAGTTCCCATCTTTAAATATTCCCACTATTGTGATTTAGATAACAAAATTAAAATTAAATGAATATATGTAAGGTACCTAATACAAAAAATAAAAATTCTAAGGCTGATTAAGGTTTCAGTAACAAAAGTCCTACATTTTTTCTTGCCTCAAATGTAAAAAAACTAAAAAGTATAGGTACCTAATATTTTTTGACATAGATATCGAGTGTTAACTGTTTAAAAAAACACTGTACACCATTAAATTATCAAAAAAGTGTAAGTAATAATAATATTATTATATCATTATTATATTCAGTTTGATAGCATATTATAATATACAAATTATAAATACATAAAATATGTTTTTAAATTTTTAAGACTTTGAGATCTTTTAATTTAATTTAGTGGCAGATGAAATATGATAAAAATTATAAGTAGAGTTAATTTAAAAGTTTGATCGGCTTGATAGGGATAAAAAAAATGAGTATATTTTGGTACAAAATACAGATTGCAAAATAATGTCAATATTAGTTTGTATAGTTAATATATCGTATTTCGGGTAAATAATGTAGTATAGGCTATTGTAATTGCGAATGGGTACAGTATGACTAACGTCTGGTTTAAACATTTATTATAAGTACCAATTGCCACAAAGATGTTGTTTTTTTTCGATTTTTGTAAAAAAAAATTGCATTTTTTGTTTGTACCTTAAAGTTTATCTAACCGCTCGCGATGCTATGAAAAGGATTTTCGGGGTGACACGAATACTCTCATATTAGGTACAACTCTGTATTTAATAAAAAACACATGTAGTATATTAAACATATTCAAGACTTGAAAACAATAAGTATGTCGAGATCTGAAACGCAAAACAAAAACCGACATCATGACAATCACAAAAATATTTAAATGAAAACTACGTTTGTAAAAATAGTGCCTTACAGTCATACAATACTATGTGCATGACTGTAACCAAGTGGTATTCCGACACGTTAAGGGAAATATTTGTATATACATAAAATCTATTTTTCATTAATTATAATTAATCACATTGCATTAGCTTTACTTAATTTGTAAACATTAGATTTATGTCAATTCGATAACTCAACAGTGTACAAATCATATGGAGAACTCTCACCTCCACACATCCGCGATGGCTCGGAGGTGACCACTGACCAGCACTATTTTAATTTACAATGTTATCCTCTCAATACAGTATCGCCGTTGGAAGTCAATACATAATATTATTATATTTTAAAAACAACAAAATATTATTAACCGCGCAGGTTCAATAAATCATCAAGTAAACAGACATTCGAGTTTAAGCCGAAATCTCTTTTGTAGCTTTCAGATCACGTATGTAAACATCACCATTGTTCACTAATCTGTTAGGTATAGTCCCTTTCCCTATCTAACCCAACAATTATTATTTTTTGTTTATAAATATTTTGTTTGTTCAAATTAAATTATTTTTTCATCTTTAAATTATAATTTAAATATCGCAAATCATTAATTTATTATATAATTTATACATACATTAAATTCTATTCGTATTGACCTTTATATTCCTTAAAAATGGAATAACAATCATAAATAAAATAACAAGATTTTGAAATATTATGTCTTTGTATTGTAAGTTGTAACACATGTTTTTATCTTATCCTGATATTTATCTCTTTTTACTTTTCCATTTTATAAACATTTGCGATTACTATTAAACCTGCTTTTTCTATTAGATCCTATCCGATCCTATAAACATTCTATCGCGATATCGGATGACAATAAAATAAGTTATTTTTATAATTGCGGGCTAACAATAATGACATTTTGAAACAAACTATTGAATACTTATTAATTTAGAACATAATATACACTTTCTTCTGGAATTTTCCAACTGATTTTTAAGGAAACACTTCAAGACTTTAAGTAGTGCCACTTTTTAAATAGAGTGAAAAAAATGTCTGCTCAAGTTATCATCGCACATCTCTTTTATCAAGCTTATGAAGTAATATATATTCATGTATTACACATGTCTTGGTGATTTTTCTCTTCAATAATATTGTTTCTATACACACGCTTCTTATAAATATTGGAAGTAGGTGCACCTAAAACAATTGAAATATTAAACAATATCGTACCTACATTAAACACTAAGTTTAATATTATTTTAGTATTAACTATCTATCCATAATATATTAAATAGAACACTATAAAAAAGATCTACGTTTTAATAAATTATCACCATATTATTTCTTAGTCTGAATTAGCCACCATCCTATTATTTGTTAACGTATTCTATAAGTATAAAATGCCTATATTCTATACATTAATAGTTGGTTATTGATTCTCAATAAATATATAGGTCCTTACAATGTAATATACTTACTAAGACCTTTAGATAACTAGGTACAAACATACTGTACTTGTAATATACTCATATGCATAATACACAATTTGCAATGGTTTATTTAGTTAGGTATTTAGTGAATTGAACATCGATTTGCATAATTATTGATATTTTTCTCCGTTTTTTTCACCATTTCTTCAACTACTATTGATTGTTGCAGAAAAAATAAAGCATATACCTACATTTTACCTAGATTCTGAGTGGACCTGTCGGATGAATGTTACTTATACGCACCGTGAAAGTGCAGGGGTTCCCAGCAGAGTGCCTCAAATCAGGGGTTCCGTGATATTATTTCTAATATAAAGTAATAATTGTAATGACTTTTCACAGTTTAAAAAAATATATATTTTATGAAAGACGTGTGGGCTTAATGCAATAAGTGTTACACTATATGCATCAAAGTTTTTAAATATAAACATAAACACACGAAATACTCCTATAGAGTGTCGTAAAAAAAAGTTGGGAACCTCTGAGTTAAGTAATGCCTTTAGCCACTAGTTTAAATACCTAGCTATCGTATTCGACTATATAACTAAGGCTATAAATAAAATAGGGACCATTACTATTGGTATTGGAATAGTGGACAGAAAATCAAAAAATTAAGTGGAAAATTTGCCGTCAAAGGACCGTCATCTTATCTATAATCAGAGTGTTCTATGTTTAAAAATTGTTTATTACTTTATTTCGTTATTACTACTAATTTTTTATACAGTAAATTTGAGAATCTAGTTGACCATTAAAATTTTAGTGCCAACTCTGCATACTCTCGTTAGTCCTTACCATATTTGTGAAGATTATATTCAGGAAATTATGTATTTTCTTTTTAATTTCCTCAATAATAAGTTGGTTTATCTTATCAAGGTGACTAAATAAAAATATTGATTAATGTTATTATCAATAGTTGTAAAATATCGTAGTATATTATAGGCAACTTTTTATCATTAGATCAGTCTTTCGACGTTTTCATGAGTAAATATCTCATTGCGAAGACGTTTACCAAGGTTTTCTATAGTGAATGCCTACACACAAAATAGAAAAAAACAGGTTTATTTAACAATCGTTTGCGATAAAAAAAAAATCACAAGTCTTCTAAACAAAATAACTTTATTTGACATGTTGCAGCATTATATTCTGCATTCGCCTAAGGATACTTTTTAAGTACATAAATGATTTTATTTTTTTTTTTGCTAAACAAAAATGTTTTAATTTACATAATATTCAAAATGTACTTAGATTTCCATACATTTAGGATGGCCATTGTTTGAAATCACGCTGGAGATAAAATGCATGGTTCATTTACTTCTCCGTTATTTAGGTTTTTCCCATGTACCATCCAATGGTAAAGGTCCACTAATTGGTACTTTTTTAAGATATTTCTAAAAGTGAAGTACCAAATGAATCCAATAGCCGTACATATGGCCATTGATACATAGTATCCGTCCACATAAATTTCACAAGTTCCTCCATCCTCAAAGCATAGCTAAAACAAAATATAAACAATTAAGATAACCCAACATTTTATGTTCAAAAATTGTATTCAAAGATAAACAATTTATAGCATTAATAATATTCAAGAATGTCTTACATCTCTAAAATTTTTCGTGTTACAAGTATTTTCAACATTATTTGTACACTTGCTGAAAGTTAAAATGTCAATCAGTTTCAAAACAAAAGTATTCGGTAATAACCATCCCAAAAAGTAAAATGTATTATATAGTGTCATGTACGTTCCACCGAAACGGGGGTCGCTTATTTTACAAAAGAATGCAATTAGCGTCAGCATCAAAAATAAACTCAACATCTAGAACAAAATTTAAAATATTATATTATTATTTGTTTTTCATAACTCATAATTTTAAAAAAATACTGTTTAACGTCAAAAACCAAATTATTACAAACATATGTTATACTTTTTGTTAACATTAATAATATCTTAAAATATGTTATTCACTTAAAAGTTATAAGTTATAACATTCGTTATTTTTACTTGTACTGCAGTTTCTTTTTAGAAACTGTATACAATTCAAAAGTTGGAGTAATGTTATGATTGATTTGAACGTATTATTCAAATTCATATTTGTATATACCTTCTTATATAATATAGCTAAAAGTATCACTCAAGTTAAAATCAATTTAAAAAAAATAATAATAATTAAAATAATAGTACAGGTACAATGTAGAAATAGCTTTAAACATTAATATATTACTCAATTGAAAGAGTTAAAGTAATATTATGTAACTAATAAAAATTTAATAACTCACCTCGTTTACAAGAGATATCAATCCTAATATAAAATAATAATACAACGGTATAGTAATAGTAGGTCCATCTTCGTATATTAAACTTGGTGTATAATAAACCAACACGGAAAACACTACACCACAAATTAATCTGAAAAATATTTTGTTAAAATAATATGTTATACCGTTATCTCATTAGAAACATAAAATACAATAATATCATACATAGTGATAGTGATGTGTAAGTAAATACATTTAAGACAATGGTTATTTCACAATTGTATTCTAAAAAAAAAAATGTTTCCTCAAACTTCATTCTTAAAACTATTTGTTCTCTTTGCACTCTGGTCATGATTGCTTTACCCGTTCACAGGTTAAACTCCAAAATTACAAATCGTAAATACCTACGTCAATAACATACAAATTCAAATTTCTTTCAGTGAACTAAAATAACTGCCTACACAAAGGTGAAAGGTGCACTTTTCGTAAAGCAGCATTCACTCCTTAGTCCTTATACTATTTCATCATTTTTATCGACTTAGCCACCAAACATGTTATGTATATTGATTATTAAACAGGAACATGTTATTATTAGTTTGAACTTAAAAAACAATTCAATAAAAAAACACATTTTGACATTTTCTGTTCATTTAATTACCCACTAATTTTAAAATTTGTATTTATTAAATTTTTTTTGTAATAATCATGATATCAAGGTAATGCATCATTTCTCAAAGTTAGAAACTAAAAATGATTTTTTATTACACAAAAATTATTAATGGTCTATTTTATAATTCTATATAAAAAAAATAAAAACAAGGAAAAATTCATCATTATCATATTATGATTATTCCCTAAATATTTCATGTTTTAATGTATTTTAATTTTTAATGTTTCGGTAATAAAGAAAAAAAATATTTGTTTAAATTGAATTATTTAAAAAAAAATTTTAGATAGTTATTTTGTAGAGTTCATTTTTCTGAAGATATTGAAGTTTCAACATTTTATTTTCATTAATCTCTTGATTTTTAATATTATTTCTAGTTTTGAGAAAAATTGAAGGCATCACTGAAAGTGTTTGCCGGCAGTACGAGCACGAGTCACATGTTTAATACCACTTTGGTATTAAATAATTCGTAAACTTTCTCGAAACTAAAAAAAATATTAAAAACTAGAAGAATAGTAAAATGTTGAACGTCAATATTTTCAGAAAAATGAACTATACATAATGGTTGTCTTCAATTCACCAGAACTATGATATCTTCATTATTTCAGGAGATATTGCAATGGGTAAATCCTCAAGGGACACCCTGTATAAAATAATTAAAATTATTAATCAAAACCCGATATCATCTTAATAGTTTATGGTCGAGCTGTTTAATTATCCAAATAAAATTCAAGTTTCATAAATTATTACGTACATTTCCGAAATTGGTATTCAGCTAGGCACACTCACACAGTGAGAACACACGCGTTTGGGAACAGTAAGAAGATTTAAAAATCAGACATGTACATAAAAGTTTAAAACCTTTGGTTGGTAATAAATACCTACGAAATTATTATAGTTTTATCTTTACAAGATCAAAATCAAGCTGTAATAAAAAATTTTTTTATGTTGCACAATATGTGTAAGTGAATGGTTAAATGAAGATTTTGGACTAGTACATTTTTAGCACCAATTCTAATTTGAATATTTATTACATCAACTGTAGTAAGAAGTTTCATATTAATATGTTTCTGTACAGGTTATCTGGATAAAATAATAAAATCGATACTTTTTAATTATGTACCATAGTTACGTATAAAGTATAATAGATTTCATACTTTAATAATTGCCTGTAGGAAATATTAATCTACCCGTGTATCTACATAAATAGTAGAATGACTTTAAAGTCTTAAGGAAAATCAATTATATGCTATTTTTGACAGTAATATGACGCGATGATTGTTTGTTTTTTATATTTAATTATCTATTTTTATTAAAATTGCATGTCTTAATAATTAATTGTGTCCTTGCATTAAAATGTGTTAAAAATTTGTAATTTTTTATGAACCCTGCGGGTTTTGACTAATAATATTTTATCTAACATATGTTTTAAATTACAATATTTATTAAATACTATATATAATATATATAGGTACTACCTATGCTATATATTGTGCAATTTACTTTCTGACATCATTTATTATAATTTATAATCTATAATTATAGTTAAAATAATTAAATATGTATAATTTATTGAGCGTTTCATTATGTTAAAATTAATTAGGTCATTCGGTATTTTTTGTCTTTAATAAGATTTTAAATAATATTCATACAGGAAGATTTTATGATTTTCAGTGGGCAAACGGTTCAACTCGTGTGTGAATGAGAATAGCGCTTGGCAATAGTAACCTTGTGTAATTATTGTAACGAATATTGCAAATCATGTTCAAAATATTTCAGAGGCCTTCAAGACACGGATAAGCACCTTAGTATTTCTCTCGTAGCATTTCCATCTATTCAAATTATTGTATTATGCCACTACACGTCGTTTAACATAAAACTTAGGTTTAGCTTTCATCCATGATAATGCGATGATAGATAGTGTTAGTTTATTTCCGTAATTATTGCAAGAGACAAGGGTACACGATTTGTAACGTTTTAATATGACTGACTACAACTTTTAAATAATACAATTGTGCCTTACTCATATAAAATAAAATAAAAATCATACTTGGCTTTAATGTTCAACAATAATAATACAATATTGAAATGTACCTAATATGTTTGATTATACTTATAATATAATTAAGTACAGTTATTTACCTTATGGGCGTCATTTGCAGATGGTAACTCATTGGTGTCGAACTCGTAACATATTTGCATACAAATAATGGAAAAATGAATTTCATGACATACATTACTGAAGTAATCATCATAATGTCATCCTTGGGTATACCAGAGTCAATTAATTTCAGGGGTGTTACAGATTCCGTAGCAGTGAATCCTATCTATAATACAAAGACAAAGTGTTTTAAATAATTAGGCCTACAATGAAGCTATTTTTTACTGATACGCTCCTGCAATAGGGAAATTTATTTTAAGTGAAACTAAACTTCAACTCTACAGTTGAACTTCACACTCCCGATAAAGACACATGCATTTTTAAATGCCAATACTATAATACAATAATGTGCACCTATAATTGTACCTATTACATTTATTAATGTGGTTAATTTGGGATAGCCAATAAACTATTTTAATATTATATGGCCAAAAAAAAAAAAATGCTGACATTTTTTAGTTGAATCAACAGGTGTCATGGCGTCTACCTATATTAGTACCGTAATGTTTTTAAATTTTAAGTGCTCACATTTCGAAACTGTTTCTTCAACTGTATTTATTATCAAGGCTGTGAATTCCATGGACTTATGAACATTAAATATGCATGCACTTATACACTCAAAGAACGAGAATATTTTAATCATTTCAAAAATATGCAAATTTATACATAATCTATTTGATAAAATGAATTCACGTTTACATGTATAAAATAGCTTTCAATTTAATAATAAATAGTATGCATAGAATATTACAATTGAATATTTAGATAATACTTATGAACTCAAACACATATGAACGATTTAGCTTTAAAAAAATATGTATATACAATTTTGAAAAATGAAAATATACATAATAAATATTTTAAAAAGTGTGTGCCTCACTTATTTTGGATTAAAAATTAAGTGTAAAAAATCATTATATTCACAGCCCTGCCACCCTGGTGATAAATTTAATAATTATCATACATATATAGTATTAATAAACTTGTAAGATTAATTCTCAGGTATTCCAAATTTCTATTAGGAATATATTTATATTTTATAAATTAATAAAATGAAATCTGGAAAACAATTTTGAAACCATAGTATGGAATCGATATGCATTTTTAAGTAATTTTGAATGTCTATGTGAAATACAAAAATAAATATTTTGTAAACATTTGAGGTCTCCAGGATTGTAAAAAAAAATTGTAAATTAATGTGAACAATTGTGGTTGATTCAGTTGTCCTTTCCCAAAAGGCCATGGTATTTTGACAGGTTTTTGTATACAAAAGAGATAACCTCGTCTCTTCACTCAGGTATACATATTTTATTTGGATCATAAAAATATAAAAAAACGTTAGAGGTTATGTATATAAGGTGAATAGTAAAAAAACAAATTTCATGTTCAAAATAAAAGTTGATACATACTTAGCCACTTCAGTATAGGTACATTTATTGTTATAATACCACAGTGACTAAGTTTAAGTTAAATAAATAATTGTCAGTATATTCTGTTATTATCATTCACCTTTATTGTCAGCAATGCTACTGCCAATATTCTAACACGAGGTAGCTTAAAAATGTCCCACAATAGTTTATAATTCTGAAATACGCTGATTTTTTTGTGGCCATCTTCCAATATATGCTTTTCATTTTTAAACAATCCAATGAATACTGTCACTATCAAAATTACGATAGCCCAAATACTAAAAAAACCTAAGCAAATAAAATATAAGAAAAAAAAAATTGTAATTATTATGATGATAAACTAATAAAAATATTTGATAGTCCATAGTCAGTTTCAAAATATCCATAAAATAAACTTGCCTGCATAATACCTGTTTAGCAAGAAATTTTTCAGATTAAATCAAAAAAAAAATAATGTACTATTAAAAAAAAAAAAAACACTAGTTAAAAAAGAAAAACCGGAAAAAATGGTTGCCCATCCTGCATAGGCGCAATTTTAATTTTCCTTGGTGGGCTGAACAATTGTATGCCAAACAGATCAGTGGGTGAAAAAACGTGGTTGTAGATAATTATACCTACACTTTGTAATGTACCTACTTATACTGTAATAATTAGTACACTTGCTGTTGAGCGAATTTCAATACAATCAAAGATTAAAAATAACTAATAGTTTTTAAACACTGTTACAAAATGTCCAAAATATAAAAGTATGTTACTGATATATTAACGACAAATGTATATAAATGTATATACTTTGTTAATCATATCTACATAAAAATTATAAAAATTAAAACCTTAATAGTTGTGTACGCGCGAAGAAATTGATAAACGTATACTGTATTGTTGCTCAAAATATTGAGTAAGTGCTTTAATGACAAATTACTCGAAACGAAAATAAGTCAAATATCGTGTAGAACAATGTGTGTGTGTAAAATTTGATTTTATGTCCGTACTTTTCATAGTCATAATTCCTCCTGCGCCGGGAGTAGTTCCAAAATGTTTGACACAGAAATCCTCAGATACCAGCAAAGTAAAACAAACAGAACCCGAGAACATGCCAATAGGCACTCCCACAGAAGGACACACTGAAGCATAACTCACGTTTTTCCTGGAAAAAGAAATTAACAAAAATGTAGCACACTTTCTAATTATTAATTATACAGGTACTCATTGCGGTAGGTACTCACTTTTTTAACACTGTCAACGACCAACCATCGACGGCGATGTCTTGTGTGGCGGACAAAAAGTTAACGACGAAGATCATTCGCACTATCATTGTAAGATTTGGTCGTCCTGTCTCGGGCAACCAATCATCCATATTGATGGCCATGTAAAAAAATGCGATCCCTGTTCGATGTCAAAAATAATTGATAAGTTTTGGGTTTACGAGAACTACAGAGTGAAGAATCCGTAAACCGACATAATTAAAGTACTGTATTGATGTCTTGTGTTCATACATTGAAGAACATAATAGGTACTATTGTTTTAATTTATCGTAGGCACTCTGTTATTCTATAATATAGTGCCTATTATTCTAATACCTTATATAGGTATGTGCTGAAAAAAAATTAATTTACATACCCAATAATAGTTGTAGAGGTAATAGCCAGGATTTTCGTCTACCAATCGAGTTTATATAGAGTGCGTCTATAATTGGAGCCCATAGGAGCTTAATGCTATAAGGCCATAATGCCATACTAAATGATGCCTAAAATAAAACAAACAGTAATAATTTACAATTAATTGACTAATATAAATTTCCTTCGTATTTTATAATTTTACGGGTAGTATTAAAAATTAAATAATTTGTCCAAAGTTATTATTTTATTTGTTTTATATTTTCAAAAAAAATAGTGCCTAATTCAAGATGTTAGGTGTAGATAAAATGAAAATTCTCATCACACACGGACAATTTTCTCCTTTCTTCATTACAGATGTTAATGATAGTAAGTAAAGTTAGTAAATTTTTTTGAGGTTTTTAATTTTAAAAATAAATTCACTTTATCTAATTTTAAAAATACCTAATTTTGTCTTTTTTACAATACATATAATGTTACTTAAGGTGAACATAGTGTATATAAATCGTTTTTCTAAATAATGAAGTTTTATATAAAATAAAAATAAAAGTAATATCCACTTACTTGATCTTCATAGGTTACCATTTTTTTACTCTGTAAAATCAATGGAAGAGCCGTCGATACACCTATAGGAAATCCTTGTATTGTGTATAGTATTATTAATAGGAATAAATTCAACCGATCTCCGTCCAAATTTGGTTTTTCTGACTTAGATTTGAGTGGTACTTCATATACCTCAGCTGGTTCATCTTTGTGTTTGATCTTGGTTGATTTTAACATAATTTTTAATTATATTATTGAACTTGGTCTTAAACAAACGATTTGATTTGTAAATTTGACTAGTGAACACGGATTGGTGGTACTAAACAAAAAAGTGCAATTTTATTTGAATTTGTCCATATCATAATTATTTTCTATTAAATGTTATATAATTGTAAAGAAAATACAAAATGGTAATACATTTGTTTTAATAATCACTACTAAATATAGGTAAATATAATAATAATATCCTTATAATTTAGTAATCAACGGAAATATAGTGTTATATTAATTTTTCATTGTTGGTTTAACATTTAAAATTTAATATAATTTTCTTGAACGTATTAAATATTATAATTATTATGAATTTTTTTTTTTAATTATTATCTTCTAAAATACTGAGTTATTCATAAAGTAAGAATTTTATTAACGACTATTATGAACGTGTTTACCTACATTCAATAGGGATCAAGATAAATATTTAAAAAAAAATTTTAGTATTTTAATAATGACATCGTCTTACGTGTAAATTAATAACAAAAAATATTTAAGACATTATAATATCATCCATCGCTTGATTTATTCAACATCTTGGCAATTATGCAATTGATGTAAATATTTCCCGCGATCTTTAGATGGGATGAGAAAAGTGTAATAGTATGTACGACGATGAACGGTCAAAGTCCTACGTTAGACTGAAAGGTTTATAACCAGTACCTATTTGATGTAGGAACGATACTAAATTGGTAAAACCAGTTATCCACAGCGTCTGGCTACACGGAATGTTATCGGTTAACGGTTGCGACCTTCGCCCTAAGATGATGTCCAGTTTCATTTTCACTGGTTTTATGGTTATTATATTATATAATATGTACATCTAGTCAACCGGAACCACGAGGTTGAGGTAAGTTTGCGAGGAATGTGCAAAATACATCAGCCAATTATTGGATATGTTCAAGCCTTTGAGGTGAGTTATGAGCAACATACTAAGCGCACGTCCAAAGGAATTTTACAAGTGTAATAGTAAATAATAATAATATATTATGGGTAGATACTTGTTAGTCGAACTTATGTAAAAAAAAAAAAAAACATTACATATTATACAAACATAAAATACGAGAATGTGCTATAAAATAAGTGTTCCACCGGTCGTCCGTAATTTATTTATTTCAATATTATTTAACGCCCGAAGACAACAATTCTAATTATAGTTATTAACAGCATATTAGTTAGTTAGGACACGATATAATATTTATACGCAATATTACGTACGTCATGAAGATATGCGTTCAAAAAAAAAAAATATTTAACATATTGATTGGGAGTGCATTTAACTTACTGATTACCTGTTATAAAATGAACATGAAAACAAAAAAATCATTACTCACATAACCATCATAAATCAAGTCATAGTTAAAGTCGCATAATATTATATTATTATTGTATGAGTTGTAGACGTATTCGCACTAACTCGTGGATCCAGGGTGCTGAATCGCCATTCACCGCGCGAATGAGCGATATAGTCCGAAACACAGAGATCGAGTTGGTTAGGTTACCGGTGTCGAATAACGTAAATATTATACTTCTGATAAACTATAGTTACAGAACTATACCTAGACATTCAGCTGCTTTGAGCAAACCGTCGTAATGTAACTCATAAGTGTGTTAACCGTGTGATAAGCCGCGATCGAATGAAATTCTGGTACTGGTAAGAGTAATTAGTCGATGGGACAGTTATGCCATTAATATTGTCGTTGTCTATCATATTTACCTACACTCGAAAGCATAACGATTTAAAAATACAAATCTAGGTGTACTCATTTTGTCTCAGACGAGCTCCTCCCGGGTTTTCGTCTCGGTTATTCTGAGATCGCAGTTATAACAATCGTTCTGTGGCATTTAAAATATTTCGTATTCGTGTACGATTTCCTATTCATACAATATAAATGGACAACTTTTATTTTTAATTGCGACCAAATGAAAAATCGAAGTCGTTAAAAACTGATAGGTATTTTTTCATTTTTTTTCGATAGATTTAACAACAAATATATCTCATATATAAATTGAAATAAAAAAATAATGTCCAATTATATCTAAAATAGGTATGGTCGTATTTTGACTACGGAGCACTCCCAAAAAATAACAACAGGAAAAAAAATGTTGTTCAACATGACGTTTTGAAACCAATCAGGAATCTAAAGTATGAAGTTGAAATAAATTAAGGATTATCAAGGTTGTATATAATATATAAGTAGGCTGCGTTAAATAAACAAAATAATACTAGGAATTAATTTTTTCGTTTTTTTTTTTTTAATAGCCTGAAATAATATCACGCAGTAAAATATTGTTGGCATCTACGACGAGGTTATTAGCCAATAAAATTATATTAGTTATAATGTGTTTGACATTATTTTTGACTATATTAAATCAGTCGATAAGTATCAGTTTCATTTATAGAGATGAATGAGTGTCGTGATTGTCGTGTGTTGATGCGCGTGTGGCCTACTCGAAGGCGTTTAATTATGACCGTGTCATTTCCGGTATTTTATGACTGGTTTGGGAAACGGTAGGTCTCGTAAGTTAATAATTTTGTGAATCAAACCATTGATGAGTATGATACATGTATGATATCGATAATATGAAAATAATAAAACATCTGTGCCCCCCACACCTTACCAATGGTTCGATAATAGATTCACGTGCATAAGTGGTACCATAAAAAACCAGTACCGAAACTAAATAGTAAGTACCACACATTATATAACTCTTAATATTTATGTTGTGCGTGATCGAGTACAATGACCTAGGTATATTTTTTAGTAATAATTCCGTTATTGTCTTGTTGTTGTTAATTTTAGAAAACTGGTTTGGAAGTTAAATTGAGGTTCCCATAAAAAAAAAAAAATAATTGAACTAATTTGTTGTGTTTTGTTTGCTTCAAGCCTCAACTATCTAAACATCTCGTGCAGCGAAAGTGTCTTCTTAGGTTAGAAAAACAAATAGGTTTACAAACAAATAACACTCGAACTTTTCATCAAACCCTTTCCTTTCAACCTTTCCCAGATAACTGTTTTTTCGACAAGCTTTTTCGTGTTTACCAAATTTAGACCATTACAAGAGAAACTCGTCTAAAAAAGGATTTACTTAAATCCATATTTAAAATTTAATATTTTATCCAATAAATATATGAGACGCCGTTTGAATTGATGATAGACTCTTTTAATCGATCCAGGAGTACATACTGCAGACTAGCCAAGGTAGACTAGACATTAGTTTTAACTTTTAAATATAAATCATACAGGAGAGGTAAAATAAAATTTAAGTCAATTTTTTTGTGCACTTTATTTATACTATAAAGATAAAACTTAAATTACCTACTGAAATAAAAATGTATTTAATTAGTTATGCATTCCTATATCATGTATTTTGACGATTGTCGGTATCTCGGCATAGACACCGGCTTCAGCTTTATACCTAATCATTCTAATATGACATGGTTAATATATGATGTATTTTTTTAATTGTATTTAATAGACAAATGTAATGCATACAATGCATACCTACCAGACCATGCTTGCTCTCCATATCAGCCATGTTCGATTAACAAATTAGTAACTTTTAGTATATGATTTAAGTCTTCAGTAATTTTTTGTTTGCAGTTCAACTAAAGAGTTTCGTTGCTGATTGCGTGTTACCTACTTAAATATCATTTCAGATAGTAACTGATTACGGTCAAATAGTCAACGTTTGTGACAACTAAATATTTTAAAAGTTTTTTAGTTTAATCTTACCCTTCAAGTACTCAACAGTTCACACCATATATAAGTTGGAACGTTAGATCGGGATACGGGTACACTGCAGGAATATATTATACTATTAAGTAGGCGGCCTGGTATGTACGAGGACGGACACGGTGCAGACACCCTGTTTTAAAAAAAAAATACTAAATACGATCCTGATAATCAGGTTAGAGAATAATTTTCATTGAGACATGAAGTACCTATATAGTATATACATTATAATATGCATAATATTATCTTACATATTAGTAGGTAGGTATATATATTTTATAAGACCGAAGTGAGTAGGTATTTTTTTAACGGGTTAACTCAGGAACAACTTGTCCAATCGTAATGCTTATTTTTTTAATTTATAGAGCATACCATTACAGAGAAGATTTCAACCATATAGGTTCGACTGAATATTGTATCAATAAATAATTTATTAAATAATTTTTATAAGTAATAGTAAAATGTATAAAATCGTTAGAACGAAGAGCTGCAGTTCTTCGGAAATATAAATACATTATACTTTATATATGACTGTAATTGTATATAATTATACCAATTGCGTGCTGCATTATTTCATTAAAGATTTATACTCACTTTTACTCGAGACAACATTTCAACAACATTAGTTGGCACACATTGTTTTTTTAAATGTTCCTCTTGACCGCACTGAAGAATCTAAATTTTTACGTGAAGTTTTTCTAAATACCACTTTACATTTTTTTTTCCATAATTTTTTCAACCAAATTCCGGGCATACATTTTGCAAACAAGTTCAAATAATTTATGTCGTTACCGCCGACCGGTGAACAGCTACGTGATATTATATAATGCTATACAAAACAATATAGTTACGCGGCATAGTTTAATCAACAGTAGAAAACCTGATTATTTATACGTTTATGCATAAAAAAATAACTCTAGCTGTGATATTTAGGTTTGTAATAGTGGTATAAGTAGGTTTTAAATTTATGTCATGACATATTTTGTAAATAAAGTTAGCTAAATTAAATAGGAAATAGATAAATAATTATCACTCAGCTAGTACATTATATAATACTAGCATAAGTATTATACTATTATATTTTTTTTTAAATTTAAAATAACCCCCCACCTGGGGTATTATTATCATATTAATGTATAATAGCTGCACAGGTATTTTTATTATAACTTATAATACATACGAAATAATAACTATACATAACAGCCACAACATGTTATTTTTTTGAAAATCACTATAATTAGTACGTGCTATAATGTAATTATTTTAATTAATGTATCTATTAAAATATACGTAATGTTATTTTATATTACAATTTTTTCCTATAATAGTTGCTTATCAGTAATCCACAACAATCCACAAGATGTCCGATTCAGCTAAATATTAACACCAAGGATGTTGTGAAAAATAAAAAACAAGCATCAAAAAATGTATAATTGTTTTACAAGCAGCTCTTTAGAACTAAAATACTAATTACTCGATCACCTGTATACCTGAATTCATATGCATATGATTTAGTTTCAAAACATAATTCTAAATTCAAAAACAAACTTTTAATATTTATGTATTTCTTCTTAAACCAGTTAAACTTACCTAGGCGTACGAACTCCAGCTGTGGGGCGAGCAAAAAAAATCAAATATAATCAATTATTTTCATATTTTTCAAAATATTGATAAATGGATAATAATATCTAATGGACCAGCATTTATCTTCATACTGTAATAAAAAATAAAATGTTTAAATAGTGGGCAAGTAGGCAAAATCTTTGTTGTACAGTTGTAGATGTTAAGTGTACCTAGATCATTGAGTAAGTCGCTGTAATGAAATGTGTGTTGAATATTTCCTACGAAAATTGATTCTGAGTGGAGACGGTCTGTCAGCTTTTATACATAGCTAATTATATTTTGTTGAATATCTATATTGTTATTATCAAAATAGCATTGAGTATGCTGTAATATATTATCAAAATGTTAACTTAAACGAGTATAAAAAGAAAGTCGTGATTATTTATTTTAATAATTTTTAATTATTACTTTTTACTCCTTCCAAAGAACCTATTAGATTCATATTTCTATCAAAAAATATATTGAAATTAAAGATTGAAGCGTTATTACTGGTCCAAACTGTGGTAAGAGACCACAAAAATAAAAAATAATAAAACACGCATCTGTCATAAAATCATCGTTCCACTCAGAGTCCAAAGCAGATACAGTTAGAGTGATGTAGTCGATACTTGTGGTAATGATGTTATACTATTATTTATACTACAAATTGTTGTGCTCAGTTCATTGGCTTTTTAAATTTGATTAAATGTAATAGTTTAATACCAAACATGACGTACTATAATAACTTGTAGTTAGGTATCGTTTCGGTCGTTGATCGTTTATACATATATATATATATTTAATCAGAAAACTCATTCACTTTTTATTATTTCTTTCCGCGGCAGTAAAAATCCAGGCCTAATCTTATAGGTAAATTAAAATTGATATCACTTGTATCAGGCGTAGATTCTCACCATAAGAGAAAGAGATCACTCAGCCCTGTAGTCAGTGTAATAGAAACTTAAATTATAGAGAGTTATACGTCCGGAATTCAATTTTTTATACAGATATCCACATAATATTTATATAATTTTATTTTAAAATGAATCAAATTTATTGTGAACACTAAACAGCTAACAGATTCATTGACCCGAAAAGTACCAAAATTAAAAAAATAATGTAATTATTTCAAAGAAATAATATACCATTGTAGAATATTAAAAAATGTTGAATTCAAAATTGAAAATGCTTTTAAAAATGTCAATATAAACCACTATTAATTTCATATTTATAAAATATAAATTATGAGAGAATAATAACGGGATAAATAAAATGTAAGATTTACCTTGGGCCAGATCGAAGTTAGTATTTTAACAGTCAGAAATAATAATAAAATACTCTCATTTTCATTGAAATAACTGAATTATAAATATTTAGCTATAAAATATTAGGATAAGACAGTATACTCTCAAAAAATAAAATTACATCGGTTGCAATTACATTTCATATTTTCATACCTACTTAATACTTACACAGAGAATATTTTAATGTAGAAAAATTCTTCACATGTGAATACTCAAATGTTAATGTATTAATTTTTTAAAGATCATCGGTTGACAATTGATTAATCAATTTACCTTTATATATATTTTATTGACCGATAAAAAAATCATTAAAACGATTGCTATTTATTAATATTCAAATCATTAGAAATTACAAAATAATATATTACAGTTTAATTATACATTCAAATATAGTTAATAAATGTCTATATAACAAAAGTTACGACAATATTGTTTATTAATATTATAAGATTTTTGAAAATTTGTTGACTTTTTGGAGGTTTGGTTAATGAAATCCCCAATTTTTAATACTAAGTTCTAAAAATTAAACATAATACAATCCTTAAAAAGCCTCGATAACGTGACCATTGGCTTGTTTTTACATATAATGATAACTTAAAATTAGATTGTACAGTTCAGTGTCTTTCAAAAATAAAATTATATTTTGGATGGATTTTTCGTCATGGCCAATTAATATTATTAAATCAGCTTTATAAGTTGAAATCTACGTGAAACTAATCTTTGCAATATTCATTCAGGGTAGTAATAAAAATGACAAAACGTAGGTACTTTGATTTGGTTTGGTACTCAGCTGATCTGTCACTAGTGTTGAACAAATAAAAGTAAGTAAATACCTTGATCTACATTGAACAACGTACGCCCAAAATACTTAAGATCCACCCAGGGATGGACGAATCCCGGTTTTCCTGCAATACTTCCGTGTCACTATTTACCGACAAACTGGTAGGTAAATCGTGTGATTTACCGATAACCGATTTTAAATTCCAATAACTATACTTATTACTTGTATTGGTAATTAGTTTATTACTGCTTGGGTTCATAAAAAACCATTTTGTCGTTTTGATTACAATAATTCTTGACATCGTTATGAATTATGATCTCTGTAATTTTATATTTTTGTACTTCATAGTAAGTAAGATATTACTGGATTTTGTATGCGTGTTTTTAAAATATAATTCCCCGGTGGAAATTTATCGTTTGCAATATTATTTATTATACTCGAATGCTTTATATGTTTTAATTTATTAAAGACTAAAAGACTACGTTCAGCGATACTGAACTAACTGTCAATGTTTAAGAAGTATTACATTTGGGTAAATACAGATACGCTGGCTGGAATACCTGGACGTTTTCCAGAGTGCCCGATGCACGTCATTTGTTGTTAATTTGCACCTATTTTATTTTTGTAAAACTCCATCTTTGGCCTGCAAAAAAAAAATATTTAAACGCCGATATATGTTTTAAACCTGATATTGAGTCAGCGTTTTGTATCTTCTTTTTATTTCAACATTTTTGCTGAGATCCAACCATTGAGGAAATAACTATAATGGTGCCAAGAGGAAATTGATAACAGTACATTCTATACCTAGACAATAAATTATGATACATTGTATTATAAAGAACAAACAATAATAAAAAGATAATTGTACATGACACAATGTTGTCGTGTGTATTAGTTATTACAACCACGGGGCACGAATATAGAGTCTTAATCGTTAAGTTATGATAATAATAAATCCTATAAACGTGTCCATCAAAAATAATTGTTTGCCTTCCTAGTTGTTTGCATTTCAAATCTCATCGCCAACATACTGCAGTTATATACTCGTACTATAATAATTAATAGCTATATCGAGTTTATTGTGGCTAAGTAATGGTTTTAAAATTGGGTGTAATCATTTTGGCCATCGACAATATTTAAAAAAAACTGAAATGATGCACCCTCAGGCTTTTGGCTCCTCTTGTCCAATTATAGAAGATATAATATTATGTCCAATAATGGACATTTCGTGAATGTTATGTATGATTATAAAATAATCACTATTGATTATTATTGTAAATGATATACTATTTTAATTTTAACCGCCAAATCTAAAACCTTTATACATAAATAGGTATTCGAATTATAGAACAAGACTTATGAAATTATAAAAAAAAATTTTGTTTTTAAATATATTGAATGGAACACTTAGTATGTAAAAATGTTTTCCATGGACGTCGAGATATCTGCGTCACATCACCGGCTATGGCGCGGCGTCGTGACTATAATATAATTTTTTCCTCTCCCACATTTAATATAAATATTTCACCATATAACGCAACGCCAGGACAGTCGTGGAGAAGGGAACTGTGGCGTTTTTAGTCCTAATAAATTAGAACTAATATTACGTATGTTGTACTATCATTGATTTCATACAGGTACATACCAGCATAAATTAATACTACCGCTTACAATAACCAACATGTTCAAACAATTATACTACCATAATAATTAAGATGAAAACTTGTTTTGTAATAAACGATGCCGGTGCATGAAAATACATTTTTTTAATTAAACATTATTCCAAATTATTATAAAATATTCACTTTATGGGTGTCGATTTGTACATATATTATAACAGTGCATACTGCAATCGAATAAGAGTTCCGTTATTTTTATAGACCAAGTTGAATCCTAACGTTTAAAAATGTAACTATTTAAGATCATCGTGTATCCGAATATAGTCCCGGCATTTATCATACTTAGTTATTATAATTAATGCGAGATTAATGTTTATGAAAGGCTGTTGGCTAAGTAAACTTTTACATATACAGCTTGCTGTAAAATATAAATTACAATAATACTCGGACAACTGACGATTTAAATTTAATGAGAAAAAATATTAACCATGCCGGCCGGATCATCTTCAGTAGGTAACAAAATGACCTAAGGAGTTAAGACACTAATGACGTTCAAGAAGTTACAAAAATGAACTTTCAAGAAATAATGTTTTTTGTTCTTCAAAGAACAAGATTCAAATTTTCATTATTTTTGTGTATCACCAATTTAATGTACTTGAGTAATTTAACATAATGTTTTAATATATTTATTTGATATATTTTTATTAGGGACTCAACTATTAAAGTCGTTTTGTTCAAGGGAGTCCACTGTGGCATGTGGCACTGTTATAATCGATTATTTTATCAACCGGATTAGAGGACCAATTATTATGTTTTTTTTTTTTTAGTTTAGAGACTCAATTTAGAGGCCATGTTTATATGTACCCACATTACTGTGAATCATAGAGAACTGTAATTATACTGGGCAGGTATTGCGAAATTTTTGTACTCTCAAATTAATAAAAATAAGAGATTTATAAGTAGTATAATAAACAGAATTAAGTATCATACAATATTAGAGTATTTACTATCGATAATAAAAATTAATTTAATATCATTTTATTTTATTTTTACTCAGAACGTTTGTTACAGATCATTCCGTTTTGTCGATAAATAAAACATAAAGCGTGTGTAGTTATTTCTGAAATAGTGAAATGTATAGGTACAATTAAATATCCTTTAACTCTTTACTGCATATAAGGTCATAACATAATAATTACATGATAGAATCATTTATCTTTCCAAATCTCATCATTTCTTCGCTTTTTTTATAATACCTGATTTGAAATCTGGTATCCATCAATCATTATAATGGATATATTTCTTAAGCTCAATATCACCCATATAATTATAATAAATCATTGAATTCTCAATGACCCAATTTCCGGTGGCATGGAATGATTTCCTTATTTTCTTATTTGTAACAATATTTTATCCATGATGTAAATAAAATGTAGATTTTATTTATATCATGATTTTACCGATATTCATTACAATAGAAAATAGTTTTCTATAAGCTGATAAAAAAAAATTGATAAGATATTAAATGTCAATATTTACCTCCAAAATATATCTACTTTTATGTTATAGATTTTTAAATATATATTATATTTTAAATGAACAACGGCTGACGTAAGTAGGGGATAGAAAACGATGTCAATCGTAATGAACTCTGGGTCAAAAACACAAGAATTATTAAAATTAAGTTGCAAATTTCCGTTGCAGTAGAATAGTAGATTATAGGTATTATTATAAGTACATATAATACTAGTATACGATTTAAACAAAAAAACATTTCGCCTCAGCCCCTCAAGAGGGTACACCAACAATTACTGTAAATGTAAATAATTTTATTGGTGTATAATTATGTTAACCTTGGGGTAGGTAAACGTACAATCTATTTAATTGAATAATAACCATTGCTAAATAACTTATTATAGTATGCTACTAATAACGTACGGAGGTATTTATTAGTTATTTAGTCATGATAATAATACTGTTATCGCACTCAGGAACGGGATTTAATTTAGTATAAAAGTAAAAATATTTAAATGCTTAAATGCGAATAACAATAATACCTATTGTTCATTTAAATATATGATTTCACATTAAAGTTTTTACTATTGTTTTTATAAACTCGGTTACAACATTTTTTATATACGAAATAGCTATATTTTTTATCATGTAAAAAGCATTTGAAAATAATATACATTTTAAAATTTTTACTTTCGTAATTGTCGGAAAACCCACTCATTCATTACGATAAAGTGATAAAAAAAACCCACAAAATTGAACATTTATTTAAGAAATATAACTACTTTATCGTTGAAATATTTAAAAAAATATCAACTTACCAGCGTATTAAAATATTAAGAATGAAATGTTTAAATGTGTGTTAATGTATTGAAAATGTCAAGAAACATACCTACTCAACTGTATAGTTAACTTTTCTACGTTCAAAGTACCAGCATACAAAAAACTTATATTTATTTAATTTAAATGGTTAAACTTAAAATCCGTTCCTTGGCTTATCACTTATTAGTTATCACTAGGGCTCGGATTTTGTAGCAAAATAAATCCTTAAAAAAGAATTTTAAGTTGCCAAAAAAGTAAAAAAACCATTTATCAAATTTAATTCTAAAAAAACAAATTTCAATTACACTTAAAATTTAAAAAAGGAATTTACGACCATATATTTAGTCACGGTTACTTTCATTAAAACTCATACTAATAGGTGCTCATATAATTTTAATTTTTAACTTTTGGCATTTTGACGATTATGTAGAGCACTATACCTCACTGATTGTCGATTGATATTTACCAGTTAACTAAAGTAATGGAACGTGCTATAAAAATACGCAGGTATAATTCAGATAATTTTCACTTTCCTTGAGTCGTAAATACAACTATAGATAATTGCAGATAAACCTATTTTGGCACAATAACCATCGTTATTTTATCATTCATACATTAATTACTTGTTTTTTCACTGGTTTTATAATTTCTGGTAATATTAATTTAGTCCAAGTATAATATACATATAAATAAGCTACATATTCAAGAAAAATGTACAAAAATATAGAAAAAAGAACCAAATATGGGAAAAAGCAATAAAAGGCAGGTTTTGTGGAAAAAAGCAAAAAAAAAGCTAAACAAAGTTTACTTCAATAAAATCGGAACGATTCAAAATGTATTTATATATAAGAATTATCTTTCCATCATACTCCCCCCCAAAAGAAGCATTTTCTACAAAATCCGCAGTGCATCCGAATTGCATGACAAATAAATAAATAAAAATCGGGTCTGTCCGAATTGCATTCCATCTCTTAGATGGGTATATCCGAATAAATAACTTACTTTTCAACTGGAGGATCGAGATTTTGTTACATTACAATAAAACATATATATATTGTAGAAGGTGAAACTGTGAATAAGAATCATAAAATAAAACTATTTATTTTTCATCGACAACAAAGGCCATTAGTTAAATAAAACTATTGTAGTTTAGGACAATCAAGTGAGTGTATTTTAAATAATATTATTTTTAAATTTGGTGATTTTTTTTGACATTTCGAGAAACAGACTGAGACCACAATACACTACATTACTCCAATATAGATACTGTTTGGGAAAATATTTACACGGATATAAAAATATTTCAATCCAGAAACTAATCACTAAACAGTTGTAACAACCATACATAAAAGATCGTTTCTATACATGCATTTTTTTAAAAAAAAATAGAAAAGTCCAAAAAAAAGTTTAAGTTGTTTAAGTGCATAGTAAATAAACGTGTGGTGTACGGCATGCAATCCGGACAAACCCCTACAGGAGACGGCATGCAATTCGGACATTTTTATTTTTGGCATGCAATTCGGATGCAGCCAAAATCCGAGCCCTAGTTATCACCTTTTAATCTTATTCTATAAATTTAATAATATTATGTTAACAACGAATTTTAGTTCCACATTTTACGACTAGAGCGCCTACATAATATTATTACATTTTATTTTAACAACAACAACAAAATTCTCAATATTTACCGTTTATATGTTTTTGAAAAAGTACTTTTGGATTTCGTTCTATACAAATTATAAACAATATAAATAAATATCTGACCATGGTTAGTTTTATTCGGTTGTCTGGCAGTTAACAAAAGCAGTTTACATGGTTCAAATCATATCAAAGATCGTCCATGAATGACGTGAAACACAGTCGACATAATTAATCATTAAGCTATGACGATTATGACAGAAAAAAACTCATCAAAAATCTAATTTAACTTGGGTGTTTATTTGTTTTATCTTTAAATACATATATTAATGTATGAACTACCCAATGAAAAGTAAATTTATATTATATTACAATAGTTATACATTGTTATAAGTAGGGAACGGATTTTATAGTAAATACATATTTTTATTGGAATAAGATATTTTTAAATTGATAAAAAAAAAATGTGTACGATTTAAATCATTCTAATGGAAATAAACCCAAATTTATTTTACATATTTTTACATATTTTGGTATAAATACATATTTTTATATATTTGTTAAATAAGTACATATTTTGTGCACATTTTAGTATTTTTTTATTTTTTTATTGATTTTCGACGACTAAACATTAACTTTATAGTCTAAATTAACACGATTAGTAATTTTTGATGACCACCAAATATTATAATTAATCTAAATGGCATTTACATACTTATTTCTGGCACATGGCATTACATTGTACAGATTAGAACTAGTTCAGTTATTGCCGATATTGGTAATTCCGGACGATATAAATATAAAATAGTTGAAAAATAAAAAATTTAATTTAAAAAAATTCTGGATTTCAAACTATTAAAATCATCAGAGATGTTTTAATTTTTAAAAATCAACAAGGGACTCCGGACATTAAATTCACTCCTTCTGATATAGTAAACGTAAATACGCCCCTGTCAAATCTGTCAACATAGAACGGTCTTTTAGTCAATACAAGAGTATTTTCTGAAAAAACCGTCACAGTTTTTCATTTGCAAACCTTCAACAATAGAGCCTTCATTATGTTTTTTCTCATTACTTTGTCCCGGAATAATTCTCATAATTTAATAAACGTACATCATTTGTATTAAATGTATTTGTAAAATGTTTTTTTTTTGTAATTTTCAATACTAATGCATCTTTACGATATTTACATTTTTTAAATTTTTTTAGGTATAAGTTATAACATTTTATAACAATTTTCTTTTAATAGTATTTTATAATTGGTAAATTAAATTGTTTTAAACATTATATACAACCAATGAACCAAACGAAAATATAGAAAATATGTACCAAGGGCAGCAAAATCCTAAATACATCACTGCTGACTGTCAAGTTGACTTAATGTATTATAAATTAAAATACGTAAAGCCACCTTGTTTTGAACATTCCATTTGGAATTAACGATAAATTTCATTCAAGTTCTATTGGAAACTTTCTAATTGAACAGGTATAAACGTAATTTCCAACAGAAATATTTTCAAATAATATTTATAAAATAATCGTCTTAAATTAGGGTTTAATTTACGTTCTACAAAGTAACTGTATCTTTACTTTCTATAATAATTACTTAAAATAAATTAATTAAATAATCTTGTATATCATAAAAAATAAAAGCAAGTAGGCGAAACCCCATAATTCAAAAAAATTATTTATATTTATTTGGTGGGTGAATAGTAATTCACGCTGCACGTACAACAAATCTTTAGACAAATAAAGTAGTCACTTTTTACAAAAAACAAAAAAATTGTTGCATAAAATATCTATTTCCCCGCTCCCTCTTTTGCTATTATCGGACTACAACAATATATTTATACGATTTTTTACCAATAAATATAAATTTCTAATTTTAAATTTAAACTTACACCAATGTCTTATGAGCTATCAAACACTAATATTTTAACACATAATATTAATGTAGGTACCTCTGTGTCTTCAAAACCAGAAGACTTTCACTAATTTCACCCAGTGGGGTACACACGGAGCGGGGGTATTCTGTATTTTTTTCTACAAATATAGATGTATACAAATAAATACAATTAATAAAATATTTTGAAATAAATATTATACAAAAATAAGATTTTTCTATATAACTCCTCCAATGTATAAAAATATCTGTGTACCACTGATCGCACCAATAAGTAAGTTTTTAGATGGCCTTAAATATTGTCAGAATAAAACACTTATCTCGACAGTTATTTTGTAGATAACACGACTAATCGGTTAAGGAAGTAGTATTCCACGTCACTTAAATGATTAAATTTGTATATCTTAGTTCACTAAATCGGAAACATATAACTAATATATTAAATAAATTTAAAATCAAATTATTGTAAGCATTTGAATACATACTCCTGGTATTATAGGAATATTATTAATCTAACTATCTATGTTAACTGACAACATTATACACACGTTTATCGACTTTGATCACAATCGATGGTCGAAATTCGTATAGATTTCTATAGCAACTACCCTGAATTAATTATTAATTATTAATTATTTTAGTCCTCCAATTAAACATGCCTATAATCTTTTCACATCAAACTCTTCACTATGTCATTATGAAATAATTTGAATAAATAGAATAAATAGCTTAAGTTATCATTCATATTATATTATAATGTGCCGGGTATCCTTGTTAAAAATGAAACTAGAAAATAATTAACTAGGTACCCTAAAGCATCTTTAATTAAACAACCTAGGGACATTTATAAGTACAGTGAAAAATAGGTGAGTAAGGTATAATACATAATACATGATTGGAGTTGTATCTCCGATGAGGTAGTCAATGTTCTTAGTGACTTAAACTATGCCATACGGCTTCAGGCGTTTGAAGTGACTGATGTCTTAAGAGTTGATGAAAAGTTGTTCAGCGGCCGCATTTGCGTACAAACTCTAGTCATCTCTAGTTATCTCTAGTTAAACATCTCGATTTCTTCATAAATAGATGATATTATATTCATATTATAACTTGATTCCTATCGAACCGGTATGCTGCGACCATAGAATAGATACAAATCTAACATTATAGAGGAATAATTAGTAATAACATTGCTATAACATTATAATTAAATGTCTCAATAGAGAACCTAATAACAATTTTTGATCTATAACACAAAAATAATAAATAAATTACAATATATATAATTTATATATAGGCCTTCGAAATGTTAATTACTATGATTACTACGGCTAAAAATATACAAAAAGCAATATTATACATTTATTTCATTTTTCTAACTTGAAGGTTTCTTTATATTGACCAACCAATGAGAAGGGCTCTTAGTTTGAACTTTTTTAAGGATAATTCTGAAAACACAAAACCAAATGATTCCGATAATGGTACAAACAGCCGTTTCTACGTAATAACCGTTGACTATAACAATACAATCACCTCCATTGGTTTTACACATCTATAATAAAAAAAAAACAAAGCAGTCAAAAATTTGAATACAAATTGAATAAAAAATTATTTTAAATACCAACTTATGCCAACACCATTAAATCGGTTAAAACTAAAAAATAAGATTCAAACAAAATCTGAAAAGTTAATATAAAGCAATAGTATGTACATTTCAGGAAATTAACACAAGTGAATAATTATAAGTCTCTTTTATCTGCTTTATCTATCTATATTGCTAAATTAAATTCTCTATAATTTTGAATATTTTTTTTATACTAGAGATTGTTTCCTATGAACTATCCTAAAGCAATCTCTTGCCCACATATTATTCCTGCATATAGAAAACAAGTATACAATTTCAATATCATAATCAACTAGACTATGAAAAAATTAAACAAACATTTTTTTAGAATGACATCATATGCAGACATAATATAATGTTCATAAATATTGTCATTGTTTTAATTTTAATCAACATTACTAATTATATTTGAATTTCTCACGTTTTTTAGATTTGGTGTAGAGCAATTATTCTTGTGATCTAAAGAACATTCTTTAAAAGTTAGGAAATCTATCATTCCAATAGCGACCGAAGACGACCATGCTCCTCCCAAATTTGAAAGTGTATTCAATAAAGTCATGTAGGTACCACCAAAACGTGAATCACTTATTCGAGAGAAAAAAGCTAATATAGATACAGTCATAATGTTGGCTAGAATCTATACAAATGAAATCACAAAGTTATCGATACATTATTAGGTAATAATAATAATACATTTAATTTTTCATAATATTTCATAACATATTTTTCTCAATTGATATTCAAATTTGTCACAACAGTATTTCCATCAAAATTATGCTAATTTAAATAACCTATTAATAAATAAACAGCTATTACTCACATCATGTATTGATAATATAAATACCAAAAGTGCATAGTAATATATTGGAATATTGACAAACCCATTCATTGTTATCAATCTCGGTGTATAATAAATAAACGCCAAAAATGAAATGTTCCAAAGTAATCTGAAATTATATTTAAAGCCACTTAAATTCGAAGATTATTATAATATAAATATATTTTATCATGTTTCATGCTCAAATATTATTGGTTTAAAAGTATTTAACATCACCACAAATACAGTTACAGTAAAATAATGAGATTTAATAATATGTTATAAGTTAAATAAAATAAAAATGATTATCAAACAAGATAAAACTTTTTATTGATGTAAATTAAATCTGAATTTCTGTAAAAAATATAGGAATACCCGGGTATCTGCTACGTCCTTAAAACGTGTAAAACGTAAGAATTTTTTTTAAGTTCGATGAGTAAAAATTTTTCAATTAAAATATATAATTTTATAAACTGTAAATTCTATTGAATGATTTCATGGAATTTCAAAACATGCATACTAAAAATTTAAGAGTAAAAAAATTAAAAACTAAAAAGTTACCCGGGTACCTTTCCAGACACATAAAGGTTAATAAAATCAATAACAGAAACATATAATATATATTCAACAAGTATGAATACCTTATATTTTTCTTTAACAATACAGCTATTCTAAACATGATTTTTGACATTTTTATACCTAAACTAAATACTTAAAGACCACAGTAAAGGCAACTTGAGATTCAAGGAGAGTTCGGAACGGTGATACAAACTTCTGTTTTTCAAATAAGAATCCGCCTCAGTAGATGGTTTTTTTTCTGTAAAATTTGATTTACCAGTCTAAATCGAGGTTAGAATAGTTTCTAAGTTATTCAAATGTATACAATAAAAATAATAGTCTTTAAAAATGTTTAAAAATATTTAAACATAAATTGATTCTTGTATTTATTATTCTTAGGTAATTTTTACAAATTATTAAGTGTTGATAGATTTTATCAATGAGTGAGCTCATATTTTCCAAACCTATCATCATGAAACAATTAACCTTGATATGAACATAATGTTTATTTCTCAGAAACTAAGTATTTACTCGTTTGAATTTTTATTCTAGTAAATAATTTTACATATTGTACACAAAGGAATTAGTGAAGATTCTATAAGAAATATAATATAGTAATAAGTTGTTATATGTATCGAGATTCTGGGTACAGATTGAAACAATAATTTTTTGAGTTCATGATGGCTGAAAAATGGAGACCATGAACACTAAGCGGTATCAAATTATCTGAGTGTAAAAGTTTTAAAATTAATAAAAAAAAAAAAACCAGAGAACTAGACATGTTATTAATATTCCATATTCCCTTTTGTTCTGTGAATTATTTGCGAAACTGTCCTATGTCACGCACGATGCGACTAGCGAACGAGGATCCATCGTTTCTATTGGGGGACTAAACCATTCCTAAGGTAATGTTTTACACTGTTAATTTAATTTCTTATATTTTTACTGTACATACTTTAGTTTTAAGATTAATTTCAACATTTGTATTGGGCTTGTCCCGTTTCATAAATAAATAAATAAATAAATAAATAAATACATATTAAAATTGATATCAAAAACGAACCTCGGTGTTGAAAATTAGTTAAAGGAAATATTGTGTAAAGTTCATCAAACCAGGATGACAAACACAACAATTTTATTTAAAAAAAAAGCATGTCAACGTCACTATGTAAAACTAATACATTTATCTTTCCGGTCATGTTATAAAATTGTTTATTGAACCGAAAACTATGTAATTCATATTGTAAGTGTCAGAACAATTGCTTAAAACTATTACAATAATATTTTCATGACAATGATAAGCTGCTTTATTACAAACTATTTGTAACCTTATTAAAGGTCTAATTCATAAAACGTAAATTCCGTTTTATTTAATACTTATCAATAAATAAGTAGTCATTTGCTTAAAATCAATTATTATAAATCATGGTATTAAAAAATCAATGTTTTTACAGAAATGTCAAGATTTTGTAAAAAAACAAATACTTGCATGTAATATTAATTTCTGTGTTTCCAAATTGAGTGTGAAAATCATTAACTAGCTTGAATCGAGGTTTTTTCGTGACAAAGCTGAGTTGAGTGCGTGTTTTTTCCGCGATAGAACTGATCTGAGCTAAATAGTAGCGACATTGTATTTTAATATTCAGTAAAGATGTGTTAATACTGAAAATTTTAAAATAAAAAAAACTAGAAGTAGACACACAAATAATAGTGTGTTATAATATGTATAACTTGAACTAATAGTAAATTTAACAAAATTAAGTTCAGTTTTCCTTTAAAAATTTAAAAATTTAAATAATTAATAAATTCAATTAACTAAAATAATTTTTAATTAGTCGTAAAGCCAAACTGAAGGCTAAGTTTTATGTATAAAATATAAACATATTTTTAGTCCCTTTGAGAAAACCTATATATACTATCGAATTGTAAGGTGTCCGTACAAAAACGAGACAACTCCATTTTTGTTGAAAATGGGTTTTTGCCCGTCTACAATGTTTAAGAAAAATTTAATAAGTATATCTGTGCAAGAACGAGGCAAATCCAACCACCCATATGGAAAATATAATGTAACTACAGGAAGCTGTCGGATTTTTTTTCTGTTGAAAAACCAGATAGGTCCCAAGTTTTTTTTGTGTCTTGAAAAATGAAGTTGCCTCATTTTTGAATGGACCCCTTTATTTACTAGCTTTATATTTCATACCATAAAAATTATGTAGAAGTCGGCAAAAACCGGTCGTATGTTCAATCTTTTACACACGCAATTCAGATGTCAACCAAAATAACTAATTTTTTTCATCACGCAATTTAGATGCAATCAGATAATTGTATACATATAATTACATATATTTGTTACAGCAGTTAGCTGGTTTTCATAAAGTATAGGAACATCTTGAATATATAAGCCAAAAAGAAAGAAGATTATGAAGATTTTCAATACTTATTTCTATTTGAAAATACTCGTAAAAAAACACATTAATAAGTATATAAAACAAAATCGTATAAAAACCCGAATTTAAACGTCTAAACGTGACTAAAATTGAATGTTGTATGTTTTATTACTTTCAATTAAGAAGGCCTCGGTGGGTAACGAAAATTTGGATTGGAATTAACATCTGATCAAGTATGTACTACACATTGCCTTGGCCCTTAGTGAATATGGTATGTAAGGATTAATAGAATATGTTGACGCTGCAATTTCATCAGTACAAAATACTAATTAACTTTCGATATAGGCTTAGTAGGACACAGTAGGACACATTTTGATGTAACCATATAGTTTTGGTAATAGATTGATTATATTATATATGCTGTATAGTATTATTAACACCGACTAGAATTGTAAATAGAAATTGAGATATATTTTGAAACGTAATCGTTTGCCACATTCCATTTGTAGTATTTGTTAATAATTACTAAACAAAGTATTAATTTAAAGGCTCTACACAACGTCAGGAAATTTCAGGTGTTTAATTAACCCATGAGCAGTATCTCAACTGTAATGTAAATTGGATGTAAAATGAAATTAATGCAATTAATTAAGATGATTGTTTAGTTATTTCTATATTGATTCTGTTACCTTCAGAGTACAGTGCTAACCACATTTTGACCCAATTGTCAAATGGAATTTTGGATTGTGACAAAACCGTAGTCGAAAAGCGTATCCACTAAAATAGTGATCGTTAATTGTGGTTTAGATGTTTTATAATTATAATATTGTATTAATAAAACAACTCAAATTTATTTTTATTTGCTGAATGTTTGAATATTGTTATGCAATCCAAAGTTATCCTCCTAATTATATTCATGTTTATCTACCTGAAAGGAGTTGCTGTTAGGTATATGTTCATCGGTTTTGGCCCAGACGTGTATTTCGCTACAAGAAGTGGTAAAATCATTTTTACAACAAACATTGTTGTGTGTATAACCATAATGTTGTCTTTTGGTACTCCTGCATCAATGAGTTTTAAAATTGACACGCTATCAGTTGCAGCAAATCCAATCTTGAATAATATACACAATACACATTATTATTGATGGATAAAAGATCAATATAGATTCAATTAAAATTGTAATACATATTGATTTCAAAATATGTATAAAACTATCATTCCATCAGAACTTCAAAGGTTAAATACGTACATAATAATATATTATATATTATATAATATTCCATATTATGGAATATTTGAAATAAATATATATAAAATAAATACATTAGAGAAAAGTTATAAATGAATTATAGAACCAATGTCAAAACAAAATTTCAAAAAAAAATGGTTCGAGCAAATATTTTAAATTAGTAAGCTTATGTAATTAAAGACGCTTTAAATTGGAGGGTTACAATAGAATATTTACCTTCGCTGTCAGCAATGATATTGCCAATAATTGAATATTTGGTAGTTTTAAAATGTCCCATAATAGTGAATAGTTTTGAACAATGTTGAGCTTTACGTGGTCGTCCTCTAATCTGTTATCTTTTTCTTTTTTGAAAATTGCAATCAATGTAGTTATTAATGTAAATAGAATACCCCAGACATAGAATAAACCTGTATATATATTCAGAATTAGTAACTATTGTATATGTTGACCATTCAGTTTTTTTTATCATTCACTAAATATCTGCCAAAATGGGTTTTACTCGCTTACATTTCATAGTGAACACTCCTCCCACACCCGGTTCACTCCGTAAGTACTTGTTGCTAAAGTCTTCTGAAGTCAACAAGACGGAAAACACAGAACTTATCATTGTGCCCATCACTTGACCGGATGCATTACACGTAGAAGCATAGCCTACGTTATTCCTGTATGATAAAACGAAATACAACATTTTGTTTAATATGTTATACCAATTCGAAATAATAAACAAGTTAACAATAACACTGACTTCTTGAGCATTGTCAGTGCCCAACCATCGACCACTATGTCTTGAGTAGCGGCCAAGATTTTCGCGAAGAAAAATACTGATACCAATTTTAGTATCTCCGGCTTTCGTGTTTCTGGCAACCACTCGTCGATATTGCCGGCCATATAAATGAAGCATGCTCCTGTTTAACACAAACGGTTTGATAGGATATATGGAAGACGCAGTTCACTACTTTATATATCGGATGATTCTTTTATCGTTCACACTCATTATTTCAAACAGTATAAATGTTTTCGGAAAAAGAAATTTAAACAGTTTCCAGTCGTTAAAAAAAGTATATATTATTAGATAATATTGCTTATCCTTTACATTTTTTAAGTTTGTATGCTTTTTGAATGACAACGCACATTTTTAACTTCATACTTCAAAGCAGAACAATTTTCTATGTATTTCGATACATAAAAGACGAATTTACGGTGAGTAGTTTTTATAGTTTTATACATTATTAGTATTAAAAGTTTAGATGAGTGGATTAGTGGACCAACATTTTAAGGTGTAACAGCTTACCACACCCAGAAACTACTCGTATATATCTTTGTAAAAACATTTGGAAATACATTTTTTTAGAAAACAAGTTGTTTTGTAACAAATTTAAACCATGTGTATAAAATATTTTAAAAAAATATTACCACATTTTGAAATAATAATTGATTCGTAATGTATGAATCGCCCTTTACTAAATATTAAAATACTTTAATGGATATAAAAATATATCACTCTGAAACATTCAACTATAGGTATATGTTTTGTCAAATGCCTAAGTTCGTGAAATACGCATACCATAAATTTAATTAGCAGACAAATACTGCTGATATACACAAATCATAACCTAATCTACAAAGATATCTGATAGGTAGATACTCCCTCGCATCAATTTAAGTGGGCAACGGAAACATTTATATTAATATACACGTACCCATTAAATATTGAACAGGTATGAGCCAAGATTTTCGTCTTCCAATTTTTTGTACGTATAACGCGTCCACCAAAGGGGCCCATATCAGTTTTAGGCTAAACGGCCATGCGACTAGACTAAATAAAGCCTGGAACAAAACAAGACCACGTTTATGTTATACAGGAGTAATAAGAACACAATGTTGTACTAATACAAGTGTATTATACATTTGAATTATACAATATTAATCACATAGACACGTAATTTTTAATGTCAAATCAGATATTTACTTGATCTTTGTAAGATACATTTTTGTTGCTTTGCAAAATTATCGGCATTGCCGATGCTATGCCTAATGGTATGCCTTGCATCGTGTACAGCAATATCAATAGGAAAAAATTCAACCAATCTCCTTTCAAATTTGGCTTATCCGCTGAATTTGAATCATCTGTCACTGCCACGGGTTTTTGTAGTTCATCTCCGAGTTTTGGAACAGTCATGACGTTAATTCGTCGCTATTCATGCATGTGATTCAAGACAAAAGCGGACGAAAATTAAATTGTACCGTTCGCTGCACTTTTCATACTAAATAGAAAGTAAAACAAAACGTATTTGATTTGAATCTTATCGACGGCCTAAAACATAATTAACATAATAGTCAATGCCAAGTATACTTATACTAGCTAGTCATAGTATACCTATAGTATAGTAGGTAGCTTAAAAAAATACTAGTTTTAAAACTTGATACATCGATACATGTGATTTAGTGAATAATGAATTGAATTAAATTACGTAATGGGTTTTACCAAATTTTAGAGGCATTTTCACTCGCATTTTTGAAATATTTTTTTAGTTACTACTAATTACTACTACTTTTTAGTTACTACCTAACTTAACCTTTACTTAAGTTTTATATTTTCAATAACTTACATTTTAGTATTATAGAGTGTCCGATACGATATAAAATTATTTTTTATTCAAATTAAAATAATATTTTTTACTGTAATTTTAAAGGTTAATTTAATTAGTTAAACTTTAGATAGTAATACTGTATCTAATAACAATTAAAATTAAAACAAAATATAAATTTCAATATTTTATGCAAAATTTGAATTCTAGTCCTTAGACGCATAACACAGGCACTGGTATATATAGTATTCATTAAATAATTGACTTGGTAGGTACTATTTATCACTTCAAAACGTGAATGTGGAAAGGGGATATGATATAATAATAAGTGCTATCTGGATAATAACATTGGTTTAATTATATAATCAAAACAATGAATATTATTAATTATCCTAGCCAATAAACAATATTATTTTATAAGAATTTATTAAGAAAATTTAAATTTAATATTTTACATCGGTTATTTAAATTAACAATAGGTATAATTTAAAAAAATTCACGAAAACCGTATAGTCTTGGTTAGTTTGACAGTTTGTCCAATAATAGTCTTGTAATCCCCAGAATTAGAGTGAGAATTTATATAATAATATATGCATTACATTGGAGACATAAGATACGATTTGTACTTTGAATAGGTTATATGTGTTTGAGTTATACCTCTCTTAAGTTATGATTTTAAGCACCGAAGTAAACTTATATTACATTCAAAATTCTATTGAACTAAAATATAAAAGTCTAGAAATATTCATCGTAAGATCGTTGAATAAATGTTTCATAAATGTTTCATCTTGTTTCTCTATGTATAATGAAATCTCGTCATATAAATTATATATCTACATGTTTATATTTTAATATTGTGTATATTTGAATATGTTAATATTTAATAGTATATGAGATCAAGTGAATCAGATCTATTCGTATTATCTTTCATAATATTTTATATTTGGCTCGTATAATATGAACATTATTTAGATTTTAAAACTTAGAATGACTTAAAAATATTTTCTAAAATCGAAGTTTTATTGTTGAACAACTTATTTTAGTGTTTAATATTATATTCGTACAAATCAAGTTAAAATTATTGGAATACAATTATAAGTTGAGACTTGTCACTATTGTGGTTGTCATAAACGAAAATTGCAGGGTGATCAAAGAGGACATTATCTCTCCCTAAAGAGGACTTAAAATAAATTTTACTAAATGCTTTTTGCTGTTTACTTTAAAAAATGTAAAATTATTCATATAAAATACTTTGTTAAAATAAATCAAAATAAAAGAACTTCAACTAAAAACGAAGATAAAATCCAATAATAACATAATAAAGATGAGTAAACTCAGCATCGTTCAAAAATAAATATTATTCATCTTAAGCTAAGTAAAAGTATAATCTACAGTAAATTATAATACTAACGATGATCAATAATAGCTTAATAAATTAGTAATTACACACATAAATAGACGTACTCAAGTCTTGACAGTATACTTAATAATACTAAATATAATATTAAAATAATACAATTACTATAGATTAACATGTAATAGCTTATTCGTTCGCAAGATTCTACCTTTCACCATGACTTTGCAACCATCGCGTATTCATTGGTTTCGTATTTCTTCACTTTAATCTTCACATTAACCAACCAATGAGAAGAGCTCGTTACTTGGACATTATACAACTATCTACCCCGGCTACCCTTATTTATTTTACGCGTTCGTAGAGAAAAAAGACGGTCGTGGAACGTCTTAGAAAAATTGATATTGTCTGTTTGGCGAATAAGTATGAATATAGGTTATTAGGTAAATTAATTTATACACATATATATTGTATGCGTGGTAATGTACATTATCATGATAATAATATAATGATCATAGTCATTTGTAATATATTTGTTGTGAAATAAACAATCAATACAATAAGCAATAAACACAATAAGTTGGTATAAGTGAGGTATGGAGTAAGAACGTAATTGGGGTTTTTGGATTAAGGAGCCACCCATTGGCCATTAGTGACCCATAGCTTTGGATTGTGGTTAGAAAATCTCTACTCCATTTCATTATAAGCCTGCTATGAGAATCTAATGGAAGTGACAGGATATGCTAGTACGTTTTGTCGTTTTGTATCAATAGATATAATAAATAAAATAACAAAATAAAATCATATACAAAAATTCTCTTGGTTAAAAATTAATAATGAATTCTAACTTTTAAAATATATTGATAGAGTAATATCACATAAATAAGTATTCGTAAATTAAAGTGATGAATAAATAAAATAAAATCATATGAATATCAAAATCTATGTAGCTCAGGTAAAAATTATTACACTTGCCCAAATTGTAAAAATATTAGTAACCTAAGCAAATTATTAGTTTTACGATCAAAATGATTACACCCGCCCAAACGACCATTGCCTAAAGAAACAATTGAAAATTGAACTAAAATTTGATTAATCAATTTATTATAAATACATTATCAATAAATTATGTCAATAGCACGAAATCATTAAATAAAATCTAATAGAATGAATACTTAGTGATTGTTATTGAATAACGACCAAATAGAACCCATGATTCAAGGCTTTGGTTTTATAACAGTAAAATAAAAATAAAAAAAGACTTGTCTACGCAAATCTAAAATGTTGGGTAAAAAAGAACCAAGTTATTTTTTTACTATTTTGTTTTCGTCCACAATCAACAATTGTATCAGAAAAAAACAAATGTACCCTTGAATTTATTGTAAATTTTCTATGCACTTTAAAAAAAATACTATTATAAAATAACTAATAAATAGGTGCGTTATTGTTATTTTTAGTCTTGTTTTCATTATGTGGTGAGTGTCTTAAAATTTTTAGATTGGCTTTAGAACAATACTGTACCTACTTATCTAATTAAAATTCTTTGAACGTTAAAATATCTATCATTGAAATTGCAAGTGAAATCGACGACGATAATCCCAAATTTAAAATTATATTTAATAATGTCATTTAAGTACCACTAAAACTAGGATCACTTATCCGATTGAATAAATTAGATTTACTCAATCTCATAATGACGAGCGCAAAATCTAAAAAATATAAATTACAAAAATTCAAATTTTATTAGTATATATGAATTGATATAGGTTAGGTTTAGGTACCAACTTATTTAAATTAAAATATAATATTTATTTTCAATTTTAAACTTTGTAGTAGAGTTATCATTAAAATTCAAAAAGCTAAAAAAAAATTTTAAAACACGTGGCACAAAATTTCCTTAGAAACTGTTTTTTCTCATTCATGCTTGAATTTCTAAATTCTCTACTTATTCAAAATTAATTTTAACAATATATTTTCTTCATTTGAAACTCAATATTAGGTATTATTGTTAACTGACGTAATTTACTATGAAAATAAATACTAAAAACACATTGTAATACTCGTACATTGAAAAATATATGTTTTCATTAATTGTTGTAAAATGTGCTGTATTATAATATAATATAAGCAAAACAAAAAATGTATTTCTTTATAATAAAAAAATACTATCCAGTATCCATATAGTCTGTAATTTAAAATGTAATTAGTTGTTATAGTACCTAAGTATAAGCAGAGGATTCCAGCACAGGGAAAAAAACCCAGAAGCCAGAATCTATACTGTCTTTGAAATGAACCTGTTCTTATATTTGAAGTTTAAACTTTGCAAGGTATTAGCAGAGTGCCGAGTGAATTCTCAAATTATAAAAATAGTAAAATATCTAATCTAAAGAAAATGTTAGGTATTTATGATGTACCATGTTTCTTATAATGTTGTAACTTATAAGTTATAAACAATATAAATAATCCTTGTAGGTGTTTACAGCATAGGTTAGCATAAGACATTACCCATTCATAGGATAGGTCAACCTTCATGTTCAAGGTTTTATAGGATATAGGTTGTTTACTAAGTGTTAGTACTATAGTAAATACTAATTGTGTACCTACTTAAAATAAATGTAGCTTAAGTTACATTTATATACCTACTATATTATATATCTGCATTCTTCCTACTGTGTAATATGTATTAGGAGACGTATATTCCTTCATAGAATATTATGTATTACTACATTTTATAGTATTATTTTTTTTTAAATTAATATTTGAATAATACTTTTTTTATAAGTACATTAAAAACAAACGTTTTCGCTTCAACTAATCACAATAAGTAAATCCTTGTATTCAGAATTTAATTCCGGATTGAATACATTTTTAAAAATCTCAAAAAATCACAAATTAAACATTTGCTTCCGATTTGTAATGAATGTGATTTTAATATTCATAATAGTTTCTAGAAGTTGTGGCCCATGTAGCCGAGGGTCTTTTTTTCTTACAATAAAAAAAAAGTTTCTGGAAGTAACTTATTAGTGTTATAACATAAAAAAATCTTAAAATTAAAAATAATAACTTGAATAAATAATATAATTATATTATACTGCAGGTCTATTACTAAGAGTGAAAAGAGTATTCATATTATCTGAACTTGGTGACCTGTCCATCTTAATAGTTAGAATACAGAACCTATTTTAAATTTTAATAAATTTTACTTATCAGTAAAAAGTAGAAAATATTATGTTTTTAAAAAATGATTTTTATCAGTAGCATAAGAATAAAAAATATACCTATGACTTACTATTTACTTACTTGCTATAGTTTGTATAACTCCTGTTTCTACTGCAAACTTGTTACGAAAATTCTGTGATGTGAACACAACGAGATAAAGGGAGCCAATCATTATTCATTATACCCAACGATACGCCTATTGTATCTCAAGTTGACCTCATAACCCACGATATTCCTATGGGAAATCAAAATCCAATATATTCTATTTTTTTCATATTCGAAATAACAAAATAGGTAACAACACTGAGTTCTTTAGCACTGACACGTCGACGTACGAGTATATATCTGAGTGGTAACCAAGGATTGCATAAATAAAAACAAATATTCGAATTTTAGTGTATCTAGCTCACCCAGATAGGTTAGACCTCCTTCTGACAACCATTCGTCAATGTTTTTGGCTGAACAAATGAAGAATCCTCCTGTTCGACACAAACAGTTTTAATAATGCAGACATTTCGCTACATATTATACTTACAAGAAATATTAAAATATACTAAAGGACTTCTTCGACAGGGGCCAAAATTGTGAGCAGTAGGTACGAGTAGCATACCTCCAAATATATTGTGCAGTTTTAACAGTCGAGATTGCGGAACGAAATAAAAAATGTTAAACTAACCGATGGATTTATACAACTATTATATGACTGAATGCGCGAATATCCCTCCTTATGTTACAAAGCTCGTTGTTTGCCTGGTATAGACTCGTAGATTAAACGCGCCGGATATGCAGTGCTTTATATTTTAAATAGTGTATAACAAAGGGGAAATTATTATAAAAACTATAAAACGATGACAATGGACTGTATTAAATTAATAGATATATTTCCATCTCTATTATGTCTAAAACATGAGAATAGTGAATAGTGCTTAATGTTAAGGTTAGTAAACAACGAATTCGAATACATGATATCTACAATATGAATGTACTAAAAATAAATAAATATGATACTGACTGATCTGGATGCCCATGAATGTAGTAGAATACCTTCCTTCGTTGAAATGAGATCATCGGCGTAACTAGAGGGGTCTAGGGGGGCTTAGCCCCTCTATATGTGTATTTAGCCCCCTATAATATATACTGTACTTATTTTATTATTTACATTTTGTTTTTGATTATAATTTTATACTTTCATTTTATTATTTATTTTTCATTTTGATTTTAGAGGACAGTTACACTTACTATGGTAGAGGCATAGGCCCCACAAAGTTATTTTGAACATTAGTTTTCTAGGACCGTAGCCGCTGTAACTAAGAAATCCTAGTTACGCTTATGCATGAGATGCACTTGAGATGACGGATTTGACCTCAACGACAACTCAGGACGGAAATTACACTCAGCACTCGATGAGTAGTGGTGTAAGTTAGGAAATTTCCAAGAGAAAGTTGTATTATTTGTTTTTATTTACATGAATTGTGTAGTGATAAAATAGCAATACTGCGAATGCTATACTTCCGCGCAAATATTTCGTATTATCCTTATTTCTGTTCTTATTAATAACGTTTAAAAACAAAATATTTAAATTTTAATGTGTACAGTTTATTTTTAATATTTTGAAAATATAAACTTAAAAATTCAATGAATATTTCTAATTTTGAAACCCACTACGTAAAAAAGTAATGTCTATTAAAAAATTAAATTAAATTAAATTTTTAAATGTCAGAAGTTTTCAAAATATTGAATTTTAAATTTCTGAAATTTTACATCACTCGTTTTCACTCGTTGTCAACGCATAATACAAGCGGACGCGTACTTGTGTGATGAAAATGACAAGCACAGCTTTTATCATCATTTCATCGGGTACACGACGATGACGTCTTGTCATTACTGTAAACACATCATATAACAAACAACGGACAACGCAAAAACGCGTGACTAAAATGTGTTTGCATTTCAGAAAACAGATCCGTATCCAACATTACTCCCCCCTTTGAAAACCACGCTTTCAAAAGATTGAAGTGGATGGTTATGTTCTCGGTCAGCCTTTACAGTTTTATTTTTTAAGTAATACAATAAAAAATGATAAACAAAAAAAATTATACTGATAACGACAGTAAGATTGGTAATATATCACTGGAGTTATCATTAAGAAATGGGTAGTTTCACAGTTACACTAGTTTCATCGCTGGTCTTTTCAGGGTACTGTCAGTCGTTTAGACTGTCACCACATGGATTACATCATTGGTACTCGGGTGATTTGTCCTAGTTGCCATAACATGGTTAGATAGTACGTAAAATTAAATCACTATAAGATCTCTGACCTAGAATAACTCTGAAAATACCATTTTTATTGAATCTGAAGATCTGAAGTGTCTGTAGATATTTCTGACTCCACATTTTCCAGAAAGTCTACAGGGCTGAGCTCATGCTATAGGTAACAGTAGTACAGTACACACCTGAAACTCCGGGACTTCTTTATTTGGTGAGTTTCTTCAAAATATGTGTTGATATGCACAATCATCCTCACAGATTTAAATTTGCCTATACATTTTTCAATAATGGAACTTTGGCACCAATTACCACCAGACAATCATTTATCGAATATTCTGTTGACGATCTTGCAGATACATCAAAAACTACTTATATTTCGATATTACCACTATTCCGTTTAACAACTGGATACCTAGTACCTACAAGAACACTTTTCTGAACTGACAGTAGACCGCATACGACCAAGATACAAATAATCGCACCTAAACTTTTGATGAGCAGAATAAAATTTAGGGTAATTTGTTTAACTATACATCCTAAGTTGTAGATATGATTTATAGCAATTGTTCGTTATGGACTAAGTTCAATAGAAATAGGATCGTGAAAGTTTTCAATGATTCGTGAACGGGACGGAGAAGCCACACAACATTTTCCTGTTAAATCTCGGTTGACTATTTTTCAATTAATTCGACCTTTGTCGTCAACGTATCTGGAAAGGGTGGTTATTCTACCCGCCAAAACTGTTGTAGAAGTCTTTCAATAGACGGTGACTCTGTAATGGAAAGTAAGACTTCTTAACCACGTTGACTTGTTTGAAGCACCAGTGTACCACTTATCGTCCATCCAAGGTATATCTATGGAGTGACGTCCAGCGTTAACCAGTTATAATATAGCCGACAATACATTCTTACGCAACCACATAACCGAGAGGGTAGGCCAGGTACAATCATAAATAAGTATCCAAGGTGAGCAGGTCTAAGAAATAAAGTAAGGTGATGATTATAGTGCTTAAACTACGAGAAAAAGATTAAAAAAAACAGTCTTTAATATTATGTGATAATGCTACAGTTATGGGGGCGTATCAAAAACAACAAGCCATTGGGATACTGGTTATACAAAATAAAGTACAGAATAAAATAAAATGTAATAAATGCAGTTATGATAATATTTTATAACACTATACGTGGTAAATAATCGAAAATGCAATTACGCAGGATGCGCAATGGTACCGAGGCGTAAGCAGTAGGTATTTATGAGAAGATTACAGACGGACGCAGTATCCGTGGAAAAGATACTCGTATAGCGGCTAGGAGAAATAGAGGGTAGGTAGGTTAGGTTAGGTTATAATAGTAGGCCTATATAATAGAGCCCCGAATACCCCATGTTCAGATGTGATTTGGCCAGATGACCTTCACGCCAGTATGTCTTTTGATTTTATTATTTTGGACTTGGAATAATTTTGAGCAGTGAATTACTTGGACTTGGAAAATATTCGAGTCAAACTAATTATTTTCTAAACACTTAGAATAATTCTTTGAGTCAGATATTTACAGAGTAATATTTCACCAGTTATCATTAAAGTGTTAAATTGAAATGAATCATCAAATAGTACAAACATTAAACGGCCTTCGCATTCATTTCGATAAGTACACCTCATCCTTTTCCTTTCAACGACACCTGTAGTCGCAGGACCACTGGGTTGGTTAGTAAATTTAGAAATTATTACTGAAACTTGAAATCCTTCGTCTGATAAAATACAAACAGTTTGTAATTTTCCTGTGTTATGAAATACATTCATGATCGTTTTAACACTACAGTCTTGTCTCTCATATTTAGTTCCTGCAAACTTTAATAGACTGGCCCAAGTAATATGATATTTATTCTGACAAGTTTTGTATTTGAATGTCAGAATTTCAAAAAAACGTGTTCACTGACTTTTTAGGCTTCTAACAACTAAAACACAAACAATTGTTGCTAACAAAGGTGAAAACCTTGTTATCCGAATTTTCCTTGAATTGGAAACACCGAAAAAGTGAGTGTTTGTGTTGACAAAACAAACACTTTCAATATTCCTGTTTCTCCTGTTGTATTGACAGCATAATATTATAACCGACAGCGTGAGATCGATGCAATACCTAAATTGTATGGGTATATTACTCGTATATCCGTATTTTTCAACTATTTTGAGTTTGGGTGTATACTGTATATAGTTTAAATCGTGTGAAATAAAATTAATAAACGATGCGAGGTGGTATATCTAGTATCTACATAATATTAAAATATTATTTGCATAATTTTATGTCGTCGAGTTTCATTTATATATTTTTTAAATTGCCAGACATGTCTTCATTTTACCTACACGAGCTTATAATATTACGTTGAAGATATTGGTGTTGGATTAATCAACTATTTTAAAATGTGTCTATATGATACATTCTTACCTGAATACCTATAGGCTATAATATATTAATACTATCGTTGTTTGTATAACATTAACAACGATTGACAATCATAATATGAGTTTACCTGTAGGTAACATATTATTATTAAACTATAATATTAATATGTTTTATTTTTCATGATTTTAAGGCATTATGCATAATATTATGAATAATACATCGTTGACAGTCACATATTTTTAAATTGGAATTAAAAAAAAACATCAAACAAACATTAAAGGTTAGGTACCAGTATCATTTTTTATGCAATATTTTAATTATAGGTATTTCAATTTTATTCAACATTGACACATTTTTCCAATCTTATTATGCGTTATAGTTTTTTTTAACTATTATACTTTCGACGTGATGTCAAGTAAGAGTACATACTAATATATTATTACTATTATGTTATGTTATGAATCATAAAAAGTGTCAAAAAATGCAGTTAAAATCGTGAAAATATGCAAGAAAAAAACTTTAAATTGTGTAATATGGTGGAAATGTATAATTTAATATAAAATTAAAATGAATAGTCACTTAGTGCCTACAAAATGTATTACTACATTTTATGCATGACAAAATATAATTTTTTACATTTTTTTTTAATTTTCACTTCAATATGCAAAATACATTTTAAGTCTTGTCAAAATTTGAAGAAATATGCAAATAACCTAACCTAACCATTAAATATGTAAAAAAAATCATCATTTGCTTCAAACTATTATAATTCATAAAGAAGACTGACAAAAATCCCAAAAATATGAAAATTAAAAAATATGCAATTGCATAAGACTCTGCGCTCTAGTTATAATTTAAATAATAATGCTAGCCTGGACAGACTACTAAAGTATAATAGCCAATGACACGAGGTCTATAATGGGGTGCAAGAAGGCGCTTTTCACATCCATAAAATCTAGATTTAAAAAGATATTTAAAAAATAAGAAATACTGAAAAAAATGGTATTATTAATTGTTATAAAAATGAATTAAATAATAGTTGAAGCCTCCCACATTTGTACACAGATTTTTTAATCAAATATTCGATAAATTGGGTTTTTGTATTTTCTTAAACTCTTCTTCCATTTACATTCAAAAATCATCGCACACAATTCATACAGTCGAACATCACCTGTACGGCTACACTGGCCCAGTTCTTGGAAACACATAGGAAAGCCCAAATCGTATCAGTTCGAAATTAAAATTTACTAATTTAGTACTTGTGCAATGTAAATCGTAATATATTAAGATAATAATATTATACCTTTATTTTGTAGAAAGAAATCAGCATTATACAAGTTATTTATTCAACTCTAGGCAAATAATTGTATTTACCTAGCGATCAGGCGTCACCACACCCAAATCATTTAAAATATTTTGACTACCTAGGCTAATAAAGTATTCAAATACTATGCACCCCCTGGTAATTATCATAGCAGCAACTATGACAAATAATATATAATATATTAGTTAATATTTGCTACTTTTTATTTTATAAACATATAATGTATGTATATATGGTATATACAGATTACTATAACATTATAATTTAAAATTTCAATAGAGAACCTAATAATATATAATAATACTAAAATAATAAATTATTCACAATAGATATATTTAGGACTTTAAATGTTAATCACTACGGCTAAATGGGTATTGAGCAATATTCATTTAACAATTATTATTTAATTTTACTCACTGGAAGGTCTCCTTATATTAACCAACCAATGAGAAGGGCCCATAATTTGAAAATTTTTAAGGATAATTCTGAAAATGCAAAACCAAACGATTCCGATTATGGAACACACGGCCGTTTCTACGTAATAACCGTTCACTATAACAACACAATCTCCTCCATTGGTTTTACACATCTATAAACAAAAAACAAAAGTTCAAAAAAACGTAAATACAAAATTGAATAAAAAATTATTTTTAATACTTATTTCAATACCATTAAATCATTTAGATCTTATAAAATAAATTGAAAAGAAGACTTAAAAATAAAAACTATAATTTGAACATTTCAAAAAACTAGCACAACTAAATAATACTCTTTTAGTCTTTCACCTACTTTACCAAGTTATAATTTCTATTATATTGTGTTGCCACATAAAATCCTCTACAATTTTGAATATTTTTTTTATACTTGTGGTTGTTACTTATTTCACACAATCACGTGCCCACATAATATACAGGAATCGACTTTATATTTAAATTCTATGTAGTTCATTGAATAAAATATTTATAAGAATGTGATCATAAAATCGTTGTCATTGTTTGTATTATTCAATCAATTATATTTGAATTACTTACGTTTTTTAAATTTGCTGTAGAGCAATTATTCTGGTGATCTGAAGAACATGCTTTAAACGTTAAGAAATCTACCATTCCAATGGCGACCGAAGACGACCACGCTCCTCCCAAATTGAAAAATGTATTCATTAATGTCATGTAGGTACCACCAAAACGTGAATCACTTATTTGACAGAAAAAAGCTATTATAGATGAAGTCATAATGTAGGGTAGAATCTATACAAATTAAATCACGTGGTTACTGATACGCATAAAATATTTTTCTTATATGATATTCAGACTTATCACTGCAGTATTTGAATTGAAATTATGTTAATTTTAAACATCTATAAATTAGTCAATAATTATAACTCACCTTATGTATTGATAATATAAATGCGAAAAGTGCATTGTAATATACTGGAATATTAACAAACCCATTTATTGTTATCAATTCTGGTGTATAATAAATTAATGCCAAAAATGAAATATTCCAAAGTAATCTGAAATTATATTTAAAACCGCTTAATTGCGAAGATAATTTTAGTATAAATATATTTTATTACAGGCACCTAAACAGTTGAGAGGAGGGGAGGGGGGTTAATTAGTCCAAACTTCTTGCTGAATTTTTGTTTTGTGTACGTGCATGTCTTATTATATTTTATTTTCTTACAGCATGCATAAAAGTACCGAAATGGGATTCAAATAATTTTAAATGATGAAAATATATTAGGCATAAAATATTATTCAAGGGGATTGCAAACGGATAATTTTTAAGGGGTTCGATGTAGGCAACATTATAGGTATTTACGATCGAGTCTTACAAACGTGCGTAGGAAACGATCATTAGTGTGTCTCGGAACTTCAAAAATAATATCTTCACTTTAAAATTCTTGAAAATCCTAAAATTGAAAATCGACTTCCTAAATATATATTTTACAAAGAGTTCATACACAATACAAAAATTTAAGTCAGAACTTTCTAAATATTTTTCATTTAACCTCCCGCTCATTGGTCTAAAACGTATGAAAAATACGTGTGCTGTACTCAACTCACTGGAATATGTTGACACGACAACTAACTTCATCAATACTAAATACTAATTAACTTTCAATGAAGGTTTAGTGATATATGATCACTTTATATGGTTCATCGTTTAAGATGCAAAACGCGGTAACTTTGTACTTATTATCTATAAATTTGGGTTTCCGATAGGGTAATTTTCAAGAGAGGAACAAAATTAAATATGGAAAACTAGATTTTAAATCCTATTATTCTGTACGAACATAAAATGATTGGTTCACTGATTAGGTATGAGAATCGAGTATGAGTATGATGTTGAAATTTAAATACTTGAAATAAATATATGGATTAAAAGTGATTATAATTTTTTATTGCCTCTCCCCCTCCCCCAATTGACGCCATTGTCAATATAAAGTATTTAAGTATAATATATGTTATGTAAATATAAGTAGTTATAATAGATACTGTTGTACAGTTTGATGAGATTCCAACATAATTTTATTTATTTGATATTAATAAGTAAATTAAATATGTATAATTAAATTGTATATATTAAATTATATAATATTTAGGTTTATCTACCTGATAGGATTTGCTGTTAGGTACACGTTCAAAGGTTTTGGGCTAGAAGTGTATTTCGCTAAAAAAAGTGGCATAATAATTTTTACGACTAAAATTGATGTGTGTACAACCATAATGTTGTCTTTTGGTATTCCCGCATCAATGAGTTTTAAAATCGATAGACTGTCAGTTGCAGCAAATCCAATCTTAAACAATACACACAATACTTATTGTATAAATTAAATCAAAATTGTACTACCTACACAATACACATCGATTTAATAAAATGTACTAAACTATCATTCCACCTGAAATTAAAAGGTTCAATATATAACGATGATGTAAGATTTTAAATAAACATATTTACGCATAATAATATCAGGAGAATTATTTAATTTACTATAGAAACAACGTGAGTAGATTATTTCAAAAATCAGCGTGATTGAGTGAAAAAGTCGAATTGATAAGTTTATGTAAATAACAACGTTTTTTTTGGGTATCTATATATTATATTTACCTGAGCTGTCATCAATGAATTTGTACATGAACTTATAGGATCGATATAGGTATGTAATGCTTGAAATAAATATTTTACACATAATATCATTATGGAAACGACGGAAATAGAATATTTCAAATACCAATATGGTTTCAGTGAACATTTTAAATGAATTAGTTTATTTAAATAATAATTTTTTGATTAGATATCAAAACATATTTACCCTTGCTGTCAGCAATGTTAATGCCAATAATTGAATACTAGGTAGTTTTAAAATGTCCCATAGAAGTGAATAGTTTTGAATAATGTTGAGCTTTACGTGGTCTTCCTCTAATCTGTTATCTTTTTCTTTTTTAAAAATTGCAACCAATGTAGTTATTATTATAAAAAGAATACCCCAAGCATACAATAAACCTATTCAAATTAAAAACTAGTAAATATTTAATGTTTTAACAGTCAGTTATTTTTGTTATCCGATTATAATTAGATTTATTATTCAATAAAGATCTACCAAAATGGATTTTATACGCTTACCCTTCATAGTGAATAGTCCTCCCACATCTGGCCTGAACCGTAAATACATGTTGCTGAAGTCTTCTGATGTAAATAAGACTGAAAACATATAACTTATCATCACACCCATCACCATACCGGTTACATTGCATGTAGATGAATAGCTTACGTTATTCCTGTGTGTTATAAAAATTACGTAACATAATTACTTCTTATTTATCATGTTATACTAATAATAAAATAGTTAACATTGACACCAACCGCTTGAGCATTGTTAGTGACCAACCGTCGACGACTATGTCTAGCGTAGAGGCCAAGAAGTTCGTGAAGAAAAGTACTGATACCAATTTCAATATATCCGGTTTACGCGTATCCGGCAACCATTCGTCGATATTGCAGGCCAAATAAATAAAGGATGCTCCTGTTCGACACAAACGGTTTTAATTAACAGACACTACACTCCACTGCTATATTGTCTGTATAATTGTATTAAAAAAAGTAAGTTAACTTATTTAAAAATTATATCATTGCTATAACATTCGGTTAGTGTTTTTAAAAGGTTTGGGTACTAGAAATACATATTGCAGTTGATATACACAAATCACAAACTTAATCTAAAGAGATATCTGATAAGTAGATAGTATATCGTATGAATTTACCTGCGTGATGGGAACATTTATATTAATGTACACTTACCCATTAAATATTGGACTGGTATCAGCCAAGATTTTCGTCTGCCCATCTTTTGTACGTACAGTGCGTCTACCAAAGGGGCCCATATAAGTTTTAAGCTATTCGGCCATTCAACTAAACTGAATATAGCCTAGAACAAAATAGATCACGTTTATTGGTGACAGCCATAAGTACACAATTTAGTAGATTTGAATACAAGTAAACAGTAATATTAATCAGTTTTACTATACATTATTAATCTCACGGGTACGCAATTTGAAATTTGAAATTAGATATTTACTTGATCATTGTAAGACACATATTTGTTGCTTTGCAAAATAATTGGCATTACCGATCCTAAACCAAACGCTAAGCCTTGCATCGTATACAGCATCAATAATAGGAAAATATTCAACCAATCTCCTTTCAAATTTGGCTTTTTGGCCGAATTCAAATCATCATTTACTGCCACCACTTTGAAGTTTTCTAGTTTATCTTCCAGCTGCTGCACCGGCATTTTTACTAGTTCACTGCTAAGTCTTCACTAATCACACTCTAGACATAACGAACATAAACTAAAAATAACAAAAATAGTAAAAAGTATTTATAGCGAACACCTCAGTGTTCGTATCAATACTGAAATAAAACATTTAGAGGAAACACACAAACTACACAAAAAATACACAAAATGTTCATCAATAATACACAATAATGGCAACATTATGTGTTAATCAGACATATTTGATAATTCTATAAAAGGTGGGGTAAGGTGTATAGTTTAATAAGTGTATAAATATTAGATTTGGATCTCCGCATTACACCTTGTCATAAGCACTCGTACGTACAAGTCACCACGGAGGCTGCCACAAAGCAGAGTGCTTTATTCGGCTTAAAGTATGTACTTTATGTCAATTTTACTGTTTGACTTAATAATGTAAAAATACTTCTGATAACTAATCTAAATCCGTTATAGTTCATACTTGGGAGTGATCAAGTTGCAGTTGAGCGCACAATGCACACAACACAAAATAATATATTTTCTTTAAGTTATTATTTAATATTATTTTAATCAGAATTATTTAAAAGGATTTTTTCAAAGTTAAATGAAAAAAAATTAAATTATTTAAGGAGACTTTAGGAAATGTAGAACGGTCGAGTGACGTTATTTATGGGCCGGGCCACAGTGGTATTATAGAAAATTTTAGAAGGCCAAAAGTACTATTTTTAAAACTAAAAAATTAATCTTTTTTGTATCAGTAATTTTTCTCTGCTATATTCTGAAGCTAAATATAGAATTTCAAATTAATTAATTAATATACACTAGATTTACAGAGCTATTTTTGTAAAACATCTACACTATTTGATTGATATTTTCAACTTTTATACTATTTAATTGTCTCACTTAAAACGATAAAATTATATTTTTTATTTATACAGTTATTGAATTGTCCTAAATATAATAATGAAATATTATTTTTTTACCAGACAGCAGATTTCAGGTTTTTACTTATATTTTTTCGCTTTATGCAGCTGAACAGAATTAAATAATCTGGACAACAACTTATTCAGTATAGAATTCCTGGAAAAAATATATTTTGCATACTACAGAATATTTTAAATATTAAAGAATGCTCAGCCAATATTTTATATATTTAGGAATATATTATATTATAATTTTTTTCGTAAAAACTCATATTTGTTCATTCTCGAGTTGAATATTTCGTTACACAAACAAAAATGTTTTGAACTTAAAGATGAAAAATGATATAAATTGTTCTATAATTTGTTTGTAATTGAGTTAAAACGTTTTATTTTATTTAATCGTTTTAAGTGAGACTGAATAATAATTATTTTCATGTTTAAGCATATTATTTAACATGGTGTGCAATGAATGGATGGTAAATGTAAATATCATACATATATAAAGTTCAATGTTAACTCATTTTGTATATTTTGAATTTTCCATATATGTATGTTTCAATTGTAGCTGGTATACAGATTTTTAAATTATTTGAATTAAAAAAAGCATGTTAGAACCATATTTTTAACTTTTGAGACCTAATAATCGGCCCTTTAATAATAACTAATGATTTTGTTATTCTTACCATCGATAATAACGGTATTATTTTTGTCACCTGTTTTTTTTTATAGATGTTATGAGATTATAATATTATGCTATTATCGAAACGACTTGCAAATGCGTGAGATCGAAGCTATATAATATTATAAATCTACCTACATCGTGTACCTACATATATACCTATATCCATATTTCTCAACTATTTTCAGCATGTGTAATGTATAAATCGTATAGAATATAATTAATAAACGATACGAGGTACCTATGTCAACATAATATTATAATATTATTTACATAACTTGACGTCGTAGACGACGCTGCTGCCGACGCCACCGTAGTAGTTAGCGTGCGTGTCATACGACCAGATTATAATATTATACCTTATGTTGATTTTATTCCTTAAATGATGAGGAATATTCTTATTATTTTCTTTAGTTGTGATTGGTTGTATTGTGTGGCCCGTTGACATGTATAATATAATATTTTTATAAGCCAAGTACAAAGACGAGTCTTCATTCGAAAATACTTTTTTCGACAATCGAAACATTACATTTATGAAAAAGTACACATAACACTTTATATTCAGTGTCAACCACTAGGCAGTGTGATCCATAATGTGTTGGGGTTTTCTATGTTCAACTCCCCAAAAACAAAAATAAACGGTGTTTCGGTGTCCAACCCTGTAGGTACAATGTATTGAATTATGATATTTTATAATATGCTCTTTCATATAGTAATAATATTATTTTAATAATTAATGAAACGTGTCAGGAAATAGATTTGGCAAAATTGAATTTAAAAGTGTATCGATTATTATTTTATTTTTTGTCTTGACTCGTTTTTTTCATTCTTATTTTGTTATAGCATTGAACGAGTTTTTTTATTTGATTCATCTGAGCTTTATAATGTTACATCAAAAATGTTGGCGTTAAATGAATTATAAAGTTGTTTTATCTATTAAATTTTCCAAGAATTGACGTAGGTATTGAATTATATTTTACAGTTAATTAATTTTAATATATAAAATGAAAAAATGGTTACCTTTATTATAATAACCTATAAAAAAAAGTAACAAGAATTATTGTTCTGTTATAATCAGTATTGTGCGTTATCTAGATAAAAATATTTATCTTTTTATTTCATCTAGATACAAAAATTCATGTATTTTTATATCCTATCTAGATAAATAAAATTGATACCTATCTGATTATCTGCAGATAATTAGATAACATTTTTAGTAATTTTTATTGATTTTTTCTGTTTTTCTAAACTTTTAGAGTTTGAAATGTAAGACAGCTCACCAAATTCCATAATTAGTTCACAAGGCATCGGATTGTGAAATGCCACTGGCTCCCCCTGACAGTTATTTTAATCATTTCAAATCCTGGGAAAAAATACACACAAATATTGAAATATCTTACATTTGATTTAAAAAATTTAACTTAAAACTCAAATTCAAATACAAAATAAAAGTAAAAAAAATTTTAAATAGTTAGAATCATATAACTTGTACAAAAAAAAAACAAAAACAATGTCATATAAATAAAAAACAACAGAATAAATACTTGGTAATGAATAACTAATAAATGATAAGACCGACAACGGCTGTTCCAATTTGCGAATTGCATCCGCCTACGAAGCATAGCATATAGGTTATATAGTATTATGTTTATTCCTCACCTAACCTGATTTTAATATAGATCTTGTTTAGAATTTCGCATAGACATGTAGAAGGTAAAATAGGTAGTATAAAATCCGATTCTTTTTTTAAGATCGAATATTATTATGATTTTATTTATCTTTGGAAGCTATGTGTAGAAACACGGTTCTGTGTTCGTTCAGGTTTCTTTCATGTTCTTGGTCTCTTTATATTGACCAACCAATAAGAACGGCCTTTAGTTTGAACATTTCTAAGAATATTTCGAAAAATATAAAACCAAATGATTCCGATTATGGTACACGCAGCTGTTTCTACATAAAAACCATTCACTATAACAACACAATCCTTTTCATTTGTTTCACACATCTAAAAACAGAAAACAAAAGACTGCAAAAACAAATCGAATAAAAAACTATTGTAAATATTTATTTCAACACCATTAAATTATTTAATGTGGGCCCTAGTGTGGCTCGGTGGTTGGCCTCAGTCACTAACGTGTTCTGAGATAAACCATCGGCCGTCATCGCTAGTTCCCGGATTGGTCACCTAACTAAAAACTTTTTAGTGACCAATCCTCGCCCCACATACACATGTTCCTCAACCAACCGTAACCCCCCAAAAAATGGTAAAACGGTCATAGTCGCCGATGCTTGATATCAATAAAAAGAAAAAAATAGTTTAAATTTCAAAAAAAATTTGAAATAAATACCGAAGAGTGAAAAATATAATTTGTTAATTGCAATAATTTAACGCAAGTAAATAATTTGTCTTTTTTATTTGCTTCGTCTATTTATAATATTTAATATTACAATTTATGATGCATTGCAAAATAAAGTTCTCTACAATTCTGAATGTTTTTCTTAAAATTGGGGTTGTTAGTTCTTACCTATCACAAAACAATCACATGCCCACTTAGTATAAAGGATTCAGCTTAATATTTCAAGTTTATGTATAAATATATAATAATAAACTAGCCTGTGACAAATTAAAATAAATATTTTTAAGACCATGGTCATAAGTGATCATATAATATCCTAAATATTATTATTGTCAACGCATGTATTAATCAACAAATTATACTTCAATTTCTTACGTCTTTCAGATTTAATGTAGAGCAATCATTTTTTTGGTCTAAAGAACATTCTTTAAACGATAAGAAATCCACAATTCCAATAGCGACTGAAGATGACCATGCTGCTCCCAAGCTTGAAAGTGTACCCAATAATGACATGTAAGTACCACCAAAACGTGAGTCACTTATTCGAGAGAAAAAAGCTATTGTAGCTACTCTCATAATGTTATCTATCATCTATAGAAATTAAATCACAAAGTTATTGGTATACTTGAAATGTTTTTCTTAACTGATATTGAAGTCTATCATATCAGTATTTTAATTAATGTTGTGTGAATTTGAATCACCTATTAATTAATAAACAATAATTACTCACATCATGTACTGATAATATACATACTAATAGAGCATAGTAATATATTGGAATATGGACGAACCCATTCATTGTTATCAAAGTCGGAGTGTAATAAATAAATACCGCAAATGAAATATTCAAAAGTAATCTGAAATTATATTTAAAATGACTTATATGCGAAAATAATTATATAATATATTTTATTATGTTTTATTTATTTACTGTGTGGATAGACGTATTTAACAGTACCACTAGTACATTGACGGTTAAATATTTAAAACCAGTCTTAATCACAATATAAAATATAACTAATTCAATATCAAGATCTATTATTGTGCAAAATTGTTACCTGAGTATGTATTTGTAAATTTGTGTGTTTTTTTTTTCTTTTTTATTTGAAATAAACAATCTGTACAATTTGCACAATAAGCTTATATGATATAAGTACATGTTACGTGACAGGCGTGATTTAAGCAACCACCCATTAGTGACTCTTGACTAATTGATTAATTAATTTAATTAATTTTTACTATAATTACATAATTTATATTTTTTTTTTTTTTGGGAGACGTTAGACATTAAAGTTTTGTAATAGGTCACGGCACCACTTCCTTTTCAGTCTGCGGTTAGGATTTCCAGGTAATGTATGGATAGAAAGATCGTTTATGAGAGGGTTAGGGTGTGAATATGGAGTCGTTTGTGGAAACGAGTGTAAAAAATGCGTGCTTCCTCAACTAAATTTGTGTGTTAAATTTGAAATTAACCCTCATAAGTTTGAATGTCTTCTCCATTAAAAAAATATATATACCTACTACCAGTTTGTTTATGTACATCAAACATTATATTATTATTATCATCTCTTATTATTGTAAGCCACTGTATTATTCAAATATAATTTGAAAAAAGAAACCATTTTTTGAAATTTATTTATTTTCTAACATAATAAAAGAGAAGTCATTATAATAGTCATGCATTAGATTAAAAAAATTGCAGTACAATATCTAAATTGAATTTCGTATTAGAGAATACTGACATTCCAGTAAATTAACATACTGAATATATACCTCATGTAGGTACCTAAGCCAAAAAAAAAGATTACGAAACGATTCAATACTTGTTTCTATTTAAAAATACACGTTGAAAAAAACACATCATTATTTTATATTAAAAAACCAATACTTTCGTTTTTTCGAACCAAAACGTCTAAACGCAAAAGAAAATTATATAACTAGGTAATTGATAATTTTATTATTTTTTTTTTTACTTTTAATTAATAAGGCTTAATGTAAGTTAGATTAACATCAAATGATATATTTGTATGTAGTTTTGACTTTTGTTATAACCTTAATTAATATGGCGTATAAGTATCAATGGTCAATGGATTATACATTCACAAGACAATTTCGTCAATATTAAATATACCTTACTACTTAGAAGTGTAACTTATACTGTATCATATTGGTGAATGGTGATACGATTTTATTATAATATATTGGGTGTAAATATTATTAGCATATAGAATTGTACATTGAAATTATGATGTATTTTGATACGTAACCGTTTAAAATATTTCATTTGTAGTATTTATCAATAATTTGTGTGCCTACTGGACAAAGTTAATATAAATCACAGCGTATTACACTATTACGTAATGCAAAATATTGAAGGTATAAACCATAAAATGTAATTAATCTACAGTATAAATTCTAATTGTAAATAGCTACTAACTAAGAATGAATACTTGTTTAGGTGTTTCTATATTGTTTCCTTTAAAGTACAGATCTAATAGTACATGTCCTCCGAACACACAAGTAGGTATTTTGGTTTATTTACCTGAAAGGAGTTGCTGTTAGGTATATGTTCATCGGTTTTGGCCCAGAAGTATATTTTGCTACAACTAGTGGCAAAATCATTTTTACAACAAACATTGCTGTCTGTATAACCATAATGTTGTCTTTTGGTACTCCCGCATCAATGAGTTTTAAAAGCGCTAGACTATCAGTTGCAGCAAATCCGATCTTGAATAATATACACAATACACATTATTACTGATGGATAAAAGAGCACAAATTAAATAAAAATTGTACTAAATATCGATTTCATAAAATGTTACTATCTTCCTAACATTCGGAACTTTCAAGGTTCAATACTAAGGTAATTATAGGTTCGATATCAGTATATAAAGCATGAAATACTTATTTTTACACATATAATTATAAATACAAAGCGAGTATAATATTTCCAAAACCAATGGTTTCAGTGAGTATTTTCAATTCATCAGTTTATGTAAATAATAACTTTTGATTATGTATTTATATTTATTATATTTACCTTAGCTGTCAGCAATGTTAATGCCAATGACTGAATACCAGGTAGTTTTAAAATGCCCCAAATTAGTGAATAGTTTTGAACAATGTTGAGCTTTATGTGATCGTCCTCTAGTCTGTGATCTTTTTCTTTTTTAAACATTGCAATCAATGTAGTTATTAAAATAAATAGAATACCCCAAGCATAGCATAAACCTGCAAAAATTAAGAATCAAAAGAAACTACTCGTTTATTTTATATTTTGACAACCAGTTATTATTTTCATTAGAGTATAATCAGATCCTAGGGCGCTTGCAAATTGGCGCACTTGAGCAGGTATTAAAAATACTATAGTAAATTGCACCTGGGATTTTTTGGTTTCCAAAATGAGTATAGTATGTTACCCATAATATCTAAGTGACCTTGAATTCATTTTAAACGCTGTTCATTTATTAGTGGATAATCCAAACTTTCATCTCTATAATCATTATGACATTAACGATATTAATCAACTTTATACATATACATGTAATATTTTAATAAGCCTTTTGCGTGCAATAGTGTTGAATATGTGAAGATAATGTCTCATTACTCATTGCTTATAATTGCATTTTTATTAACTCTATAATATTATATAATTTACCTGATTTCTATTGTCATTTACTGCATAAACAAATCTAACAACTAAAATTTAAAACAACTTGTCGATTCAATATCATTTAATTTGAAAAAAAATTAATTTTTCCATATTTATTAACTTATTTATTTATTTCAAGTAAACCAAAAAATGATTTTTGGAGGACAATGATAGTCGATGACAATGATAGTCCTCTGTGTAATGCTAAATGACTATCATAAAAAAAAATATTTCTTTTGGGCACAATTTACTACATAAAAAATCGCACCTGGAAAATACTAGGCGCAATTTACAATGTTTTCCTTTCGTTGACCGAAATTCAAGTTTGTCCCAGATTTATTATCCACTAATGATCTGTCAAGACATGCTTACTTGCTTACTTGCTTACATTTCATAGTGAATACTCCTCCTACGCCTGGTTCAATACGTAAGTAATTGTTGCTAAAGTCTTCTGAAGTCAACAAGACGGAAAATATATAACTTATCATCATGCCCATCACTTGACCGGTTGCATTGCATGTAGATGCATAGCCTACGTTATTCCTGAATGATACCAAAATAAAACACCAGTTTTATTTATTATGATTGTTATACGTATTTTAAATAATGTAAAAGTTAGTTAACCATAACACTGACTTTTTGAGCATTGTCAGTGCCCAGCTGTCGACGACTATATCTTCCGTGATGACTAATACTTTCATGATGAAAAATACAAATACTAACTTCAGTATATCTGGCTTTCGCGTCTCTGGCAACCATTCATCAATATTTCCAGCCATATAAATGAAGCATGCTCCTGTTCGACACAAATAGTTTCAAGAAAGGCAATAAACTACACTACCGCATACTGAGCAACGTGTATCTTAAGTCGTTGTACACTTGGTTTTTAATGATTATGGATCGATAATATGGAATTTCAAAAAATTTAAAATAAAAACATTTCATTATTTTTAAGTGCCAATTTTTTATCACAATTTCAACATTTTTCAACACAGATAAAAATCAACATTATTTTGTCAAAAAATATAATTGAGACGATTTGAAAAATCCTTAATCCTTTAAAAGCTATTTTACAACGACATAGTTTACCAGCTTAACCCTAAATATTAAAAATGATAAACTTATTTTAATAAAATATAATATAATATAACATTCAGTTTTTGACAAAACAAGGTTTTTTTAATGTCTGGATTCCTGAATTACGCATGGGCAACTACCGACTACCAACAATACGTTGACAATTTCAACTGATATGTACACACATCTTTTCGTAATCTAAACAGATACTCTCACGTTTATTAAACATGCAGAAAGTTGAGACATTTACACATTCTATAGTACATTAGTACACGTACCCATTAAATATTGAACTGGTATAAGCCAAGATTTTCGTCTTCCTATCTTTTGTACGTATACCGCGTCTACCAAAGGGGCCCATATCAATTTTAAGCTGTCCGGCCATGCAACTAAACTGAACATAGCCTGGAACAAAATACGACCACATAATGGTAAATTAAGCCATTTCGTAGATTTGAAAACAAATCAATGTTAAACATTAATCATATTAAACAATAATTAATCGCACAAGTAAGTAATTTTCAATGTGAAATCAGATATTTACTTGATCTTTGTAAGATACATTTTTGTTGCTTTGCAAAATTATCGGCATTGCCAATGTTAAGCCAAATGGTATGCCTTGCATCGTGTACAGCAACAACAATAGGAAAAAATTCAACCAATCTCCTTTCAAATTTGGCTTCTCGTCCAAGTTCGAATCATCGACTACTGTCACTGCTCTGAGGCTTTCTAGTTCTTCTTCTAGGTGTAGTACAGGAGTCATGTTAACGGTTTAGTCTTCACCATTCAGATACTAAACGCATAATAAAAATAATATAGACTTAAAATATCAAAAATAGTATAAAGTAATTATATCGATCACTGAAATTACCTACACTTAAAAAAATCATGGAAGTAGACAAACTCGTTATACACAAAATATGCTGTTATAGCAATGTTAAAATGTAATATAATAGTACGTATATATAAGGTGGTACATGGTGATAATTATATACAAGGTTTGGTACTGCAAGGTATAATAAAGTATATTTGTTTTCTCTATAATTAACTATGTATGTATTAATGTTCTAAGTTTCTTAGATTTTGTTACTACAATTCAATAAGTACATGTAAAATGTACATGGGTACTTATTTAAGTGTAACATTATTTATCAACTTTGTAGTAAATTGAAAAATTTCCCAAGTAGCTTTTTTTTCATTCATTCTTAAATTTGCTACTCAGTCAAAACTAATTGTATCTTGATATTTCATTCAATTGAAACATAATAGCAGGTACTTAAAATTGTTAATTCACGATATTTACTATGAATACTATAAATACTTAAATTACACTGTAAAAGTACATTGGAATACTTAACCTATGTTTTAATTAATTTTTATGAAATTCGTTGTATAGTATTAATATATAAGCATAACAAACATAATGTCCTACAACAAAAAATAAAACACTGTACAGTAAAAAAAATGATTACGCATACTATCTGTAATTTAAAATTGAATTAGTCGTTAGTAGATTGAAACAGGGATATCCAGCATCTGAACAAAAATTCAGAATCCACTGTCTTTGACAAATACCTATTCTAAAGTTTTGATCCTTGCCTTTTCTAAATAATAACATTGTGCTGACAGTTCTAGAAATTTAAGCAATAGCAGTACAAAATAATATGTACTATTTTCTTAGACGTCTTATAAGTTTTAAATGCGTTTACTTAATGAGTATCATTTTTAACTACAAACACATTGGGTAGACGCATTGTATCAAAATGGTTTGTTTCCAGTTCGCCGACTCCCAATTATCGGACCCCCGGTTTTACGAACAAAACTAATTTTTAATGGTTTTTAAAGAAATCCTAGTTTGTCGACAACGGCGATAATATCGGCTTTTGACTATGTACATCATGGGACGAGGGGTTATGTGTTCGAAAATGATATGTTCGAATAAAATGTGTTCGAATGAAAAGTGTTCGAAAAAGCATATGTTCGGATGAATTTTTGTTCGAATGAATTTTTGTTCGAAAACTTTGTATTTATTATTTTGATATTATATATATTAAAATATCTATTATCTATAGTATATTCCGACTATTATACCGTTAACCAGGGAAAGACGGTTATTTAAGACTTATATTTAACAATTAACATTATGGCGCGTTTCCCTCGTCGCAGTCTTCGGGCTCCGGCCTAATATAGTATCTGATATATAGAGCAATAAATTTTATCTACTCGTTATATTATCGTAAGCTTTATCATAATATGGGTTTCTGTAACATAGGTACCGACTGTAATTTACCTACTGCTGCAGTATATTTCCGATAGGTTAGGTTAGGTTAGTTAAACTCATTCTTAAAAACAAGCATATTATATTAAAATATTATTTATTTATTTATTATTTATATAGTGAAAAAAATTATTAAATTATAGGTATATTATCGTCCAGTAAAATAAATAAATGTATATACAAGTATATTCAAGTTAAAAGTGTAAATTGTACGCAATGCCTCTTAAAAACTCAATGTTATTTTGATTACTATTTTTAAATCTTAAAACTAAATTTTTAATTCTTTCTTCGTGTTGTTGTCGGGATATCTTTATTTTTTTTACAATTCTGCCTTGTATAAATTGTTCAATTAAGCTTTCGTTCTCGTGCTGCATTTTTTGAAGAAGTGTTATGAATTTATAAGCACCTGGATGTTTCGATATCAACCTGTACAATATTATGATATAAAATATAAAATGTATACATTCTATCAATTTTAAAATTACCTATTTAAATGACTATGCCAAGATTCAGTGATATTAGTAGTCCGTGGCAATTCATATTCAACTCGTTGTGCTACTGACCATAATTCTGGCGGATATAACGGGGGTCGTACTTGGGGATTTCGCCCGCGGAGTCTCACTGATCTACCAGTAACATACGTTGTTTCGAAGTAATCTATTAATTTTTGTTCTCTTTCATCATTCGAAAATTCAGCTTTAAGCTGTTTCCAACTTTCATTGACCTAAATAAATAAAATATATATTTATTAGGAAAATATGCGAAAATGTGTTGTTAATGATATTAACAATAATGCTGGGCATTAAAATTCGCGGTATATACGTACTTTGGAAACTGGAAGGAAAGCCAATGCTGGTAAATGTCGACAAAGTAAGTTGAAGTTTTGATCTTCCATATACTTGGTCGTTAATCCTTCCTTTTGTATGTGACGATAAATATTTTGTGAAAAGTGAAAAAAACACGCAGAATGCATTGCAAATGGAAAAACATCATTGATGGCATTTATAGCAGCAATTTCGAAATCAGTAATAATTTCAAGATCCTTATTATCTTTAAAATTAATACGATGTTCAATAGCAAAATCATTAAGTGCTGTAAACATAAGTTTATACGAATTTTCAGTTTGATTTGTCATAAGGGTAAACACTAATGGTAAACATATCTGGTCGTTTCCTCTCTTAATAGATCCATGAATTGTGTACAATTGTTTAAAGAAACTAGGACAAGATTTATATGTTCCATCTGCAAGCCAAAACTCTGATTCTTTTAAATACAAACAATTTTGAAATGTTGTAAAAATAATTATTCTATTGTTGTCATCGTAAATTTCCTTGATTAAAAATTCTTGACCAGAAAATGTTTTTTTTAATTCAATAGGAGTGTTAAAATGTTCTATACAAGAAGGTTCGATTAATTTACCTTTTCTCTGTCTTTTAATAAGTTGTTTTGATGCATTTTTGCTAATTTGTGAAGAGACAACAGAAGGAACTCCAATTATTTGCTCCTGATAAATTTTGTGTGGGTTATCTTGAGATTGCAATGCAGCAGTTTTGATTTTATTTTTAATTATTTTGCATTCATTTTTTATAGGATTTGGTGCATGTGAATGATCCATTAATATGCACGACTCGTCTTTAACATGTTCATTGTTTTTAATAATTGTTCGAAATTTAGCACCACATTTTTTGACACAGATCCAATAGTACACATTTTCATTATCCCGTTTACGAAAATTATTTTTATTAAACATAAATTCATACTCATTAACTAATAACATATTTTTATTATGTATAGTAGATATTAATTTTATAGTACACGTCGACATATTTGTTGGCTATTTCATTCGGTCTGACAATCGGAAATATACTGCAGCAGTAGGTAAATTACAGTCGGTACCTATGTTACAGAAACCCATATTATGATAAAGCTTACGATAATATAACGAGTAGATAAAATTTATTGCTCTATATATCAGATACTATATTAGGCCGGAGCCCGACGACTGCGACGAGGGAAACGCGCCATAATGTTAATTGTTAAATATAAGTCTTAAATAACCGTCTTTCCCTGGTTAACGGTATAATAGTCGGAATATACTATAGATAATAGATATTTTAATATATATAATATCAAAATAATAAATACAAAGTTTTCGAACAAAAATTCATTCGAACAAAAATTCATCCGAACATATGCTTTTTCGAACACTTTTCATTCGAACACATTTTATTCGAACATATCATTTTCGAACACGTAACCCGACACCACATCATGGTACAGCAGTTACAACAATTATAAGGTAAAGATAATAAATAATTTCACATTTTGAAGGATGGAACGTGACTTTACAAGCGCCCGTTGATAATACGGTTTGGTCACAACCTATCTTTGATTAAGAAAGTTTTGAGTCTTTATTTGGCTGTATTTAATGCGCGCATTGTCCGCCAAGAGCGCTAAGAAAGCCGATTTTTAAATAATTCTGTGTTGCGGTATACACAAATTTTAGGAACGAATGTAGATGTACTTCCCAAACATTCTTTAGATTTTTTTGGACATGTTAGTATTCTATGCTCAACGTGTAGGTGAAATCAGAATTTAATTATCTTAATTACTTTTGATGTTATTGTTAATAAACCACGTAAAACCTACAATTAAGATTTGCTTTGCTTAATAACATAACAATTAAGTGAGATAGGTAGTCTGATTTCAAAAACACGCCAAGTAAAAATACTAATATTTCCAAAAACAAAATTCCAAAAATGAATATTTTTAGTATTTTAAACTCAAAAACACGGTTTTTTTAAAAACCGAGCATTTTGAAGAGTTTTAACCCACAAATTAAGTTTGAGCGATTAGAGCTTATATGGGAAATCAATTTCAGTTTAAATACTATGAACAAATGGACATGGTAATTACGACATTGATTAACAATATTATTGTAATAAATCATTATAAATTATAAAAGTATAATAGATCAAACTGAACAAATATTATTCAATTAAATTAATTTATGTTTTTTTTTAAATCTTCTGTGCGTAACTGGTAAATTTATGAAATCGAAATTTCTTCGCAAATCTTGCAACTTATTAAAACTAAAAAATGCAAAAAAATCGCTTAAACTTAATTTGTAAGTTATGGCAAAAATTATAGTTCTATGTTAATTAAGTTAACTAGTATGAACTTATATAATAATCCAATTTCAGTTTAAATACTCTGAACAAATGAAAATATGTTCTAACTGAAACTTGTAGCTAATGCCACATCGATTAACAATTATTGTAATTAATAAGATTAATAAAAAAAATAAATAAATAATCTTTATTACATTTTATAGATCCGACTTTCCTGAGAAGGTACACAGAAATATCAGGATTAGATTTTATAGGTAAATAAAACAACTTAATTTCGTCATATATAGATGATATATATTATATTCAGATCACAATGGTTAACCTTATTCCTATCGAACTGGTATGTTACGAATATAACTTATCGTTATATTATAATTTATAAGTAACAAACTAACAACATTACTATAACATTAAAATTTAAATCCTCAACAGAGAAAATAATAACAATTATTGATACATAATACTAAAATAATAAAAAAAATACATTCTTTCGAAATGTTCATCACTATGACACATTGATACTGTGACTAAACGGGTATAGAGCAATCCACATTTAAACACATTACCTATACAATATTATTTTATTTGTCTCTTTATATTGACCAACCAATAAGAACGGTCTTTAGTTTGAACATTTTTAAGCACATTTCTGAAAAGACAAAACCAAATGATTCCGATTATGGTACACACAGCTGTTTCTAAGTAAAAACCATTTACTATAGCAATGCAATCCCCTCCATTTGTTTTACACATCTAAAAGCAGAAAACAAAAGTATAGGAAAGAATGTAAATATAAAATGAATAAAAAACTATTTCAAACACTTAAGGGTCGAGTATCACTAATGGGTGGCTTCTCATTAAAAATTTGCAGTTTAATTGTATTCTGTCATCACATACACTTATTTCTAATTACGATAAAAACTACAGATTGTGTGTTTCTTAATAAAAAAAATACTTTTTTTAATATCATATCCCTGAAAAAAAGGTGTAAACAAAGACTGAAAATTAAAAACTATAATTTTTAAATTTCAAAAAAATTAACGCAACTATAGTATATATTAGGTACTGTTCTATTTGCTTTGTCTATTTATAATTGATTATTTTATGTTTTATATTGTGTTTCCAAATGGAATTCTCTAAAATTTTGAATGTTTCTCTGAAACTTGAGATTGTTACCTAGATTAAAACAACCACTTGAACAATTTGTTTAAAAAAATTAATCAACACTTTTTTAAGAATGCTATAGTATTATATTATATTATTCTAAATAGTATTGTCATTGTTTATATTAATCAACTAATTATATCTGAATTTCTTACGTTTTTCAGATTTGGTGTAGAGCAATTATTCTTGTGATCTACAGAACATTGTTGAAACGTTAAGAAATCTATCATTCCAATAGCGACCGAAGACGACCATGCTGCTCCCAAACTATAAAATGTACCCAGTAATGACATGTAAGTACCACCAAAACGTGAATCACTTATTCGAGAGAAAAAAGCTAGTATAGCTACTCTCATAATGTTATCTAGAATCTATAGAAATTAAATCACAAAGTATTACTATACATAAAATGTTTTTTTAACTGATATTAAAATTTATTATATCAGTTTTTGAATTAAAATTGTGTGAATTTGAATCACTTATAAATTAATAAATAATAATTACTCACATCATGCATTGACAATATAAATACTAATAGAGCATAGTAATATATTGGAATGTCGACGAACCCATTCATTGTTATCAATGTCGGTGTGTAGTAAATAAATATCCCAAATGAAATATTCAAAAGTAATCTGAAATCATATTTAAAATCACTCAAATGCCAAGAATAATAATTATACTAATGTATTGTATCTTGTTTTATATTTTTACAGTATGGATAAAACTATTTAACAGCACACCAAATTCATTGACAGGAAAATAATGGATTTTAATACTATGTATTTTTAAATCAATTAAAATGATTAAGCGGCCTGCGTGTGATCTGTTTTTTTTCAAAAACATGCAGTAAGGAAAAATTAATTATGTTTATGTTTATATACCTGATAGGTGTTGCTGTTAGGTATATGTTCAGAGGTTTTGGACCAGAGGTGCATTTCGCTACAACCAGTGGCAAAACCATTTTCACAAGATACATTGTTGTCTGTATAACCATAATGTTGTCTTTTTGTACTCCTGCGTCAATGAGTTTCAAAATTGCAAGACTGTCGGTTGCAGCAAATCCAATCTTAAATAATGTACACATAACACATAATTATAACAGATAGATAAAAATATAAAAAGCGAGTATGTGGATGTCGCTTTGCTGTACATTGGTGTTTAAGAGGTCGCTGTATTGGATAGTATTAAATTTTAATTCAAGGATATCAAATCATTGTATACGAAAAACGATTCTGATCGGAGACGGTATGTCAGTTTAGGATATTGCATATTGTCATAATTATTATTAATATGGTAGCCGGTAAGTTGAATTAATATTGTTCTTAAATTACCTGTGATGCTAGAAAAATATGAAAAAACCTTTGTAAAATTGGGCTGTCTTGGAACCGAATTACAATAAAATGATAAACGTTATTCTTTGTTAACATGAAATTTTGTCCGAATTCGAACTTAAAATGTCCATAAAAATGATTGCATTCATATATTTTTAGATTGCTTAGTTACGTAAAAAACTACTTAAGTGGGACCTTTCTTTGAAATTTCAATCCTTATCTGTAAAAATTGAAAATTGTATACATTTTCAACTACAAAATCATTTTCAATTTTAAATTTGACAAATATTGTCAACATTTGAACTTTAAATGCTTATAAAAAAATGCCTATGTATTTTTAATATTTCTCAACTGCTATTTGTAACAAGTTATCAAGAGTCTTGTATTATATTTTCATGCTTTTCGACCCAACCAAAAAAATTGTATTCCCATTTACAGAAAAAAAAATGGAAAAAAATTGGAAATTGGAAATATCCATCAACAGCTTTAACGAGTCAAAATATTTTGAAAATTTTATCAAGCATATTAATTGATCAAATAAACTTTTGGTGTAAATTTCAAACGTTTACAGAAATTCGTTTTTGAATTACAACAAAATAAGAAAATCGCTATAGGACAAATCATCGATTGGATATTCTCCAATGTTGTAAACATTTCAACTTCAAACGCTCATAACAAATTTAATTTGAAAAATAAATTAATTTTTTTTGGTAAAGGTAGAAAAAACTTGCAAGGAATTTTGGATTACATTTTTAAATCTTAGATATAAATAGAAAATGTTTTATAAATTTCTAACTAAATATAATTTGCTAATTTTCGTGATTTTTACGAATTTTGTCAAAATTCTAAGTTTTAACACTCATAAAATATGATTGTGGATTTACGCTCAACTTTTTTTTTAATTTCCACTAACAAAAACTTACAAGGAACCTTGTATAACATTTGCAAATATTTTGACTGAGCAAAAAATCGCATCTATATATTATATTTACCTTGGCTGTCAGCATTGTTAATGCCAATAATTGAATACCAGGTAGTTTTAAAATGCCCCAAATTAGTGAATAGTTTTGAACAATGTTGAGCTTTACGTGGTTGTCCTCTAATCTGTTATCTTTTTCTTTTTTAAAAATTGCAACTAATGTAGTTATTAATAGAAAAAGAATACCCCAAGCATAGAATAAACCTATAAATTAAGAATAATTGGTAAATATTTTATATTTTGACAATCAGTTATAATTGTCATCCGAGTACAAACAGATTTATTATTCAATAAAGATCTTCCAAAATGGGTTTTACTCGCTTACTCTTCATAGTGAACACTCCTCCCAGATCTGGCTTAATCCGTAAGTACTTGTTGCTAAAGTCTTCTGACGTCAATAATATGGAAAATAAATAACTTATCATTATGCCCATCGCCAGACCTGTTGAATTACAAGTAGATGAATAGCCCACGTTATTCCTGTGTGTTATCAAAATTATGTAACATAATTAGTAATTAATTATTATTTATCATGTTATACTTATTTGAAATAATAAAATAATTAACAATAGCACCGACCTTTTCAGCATTGTTAGTGACCAACCGTCGACGACTATGTCTAGCGTGGCAGTCAAAGTCTTCATGATGAAAAATACTAATACTAACTTCGGTATATCTGGCTTTCGCGTCTCTGGCAACCATTCATCAATATTGCCAGCCATATAAATGAAGCATGCTCCTGTTCGACACAAATAGTTTAAAGAAGGAAAATAAACTACACTACAGTAGACTAACTTAAGCCGTTGTACGCGCGGATTTTTATGATCATTGAAAATTCAAAAATTATTGTGGATTAAAGCTGAATTTTTTTTTTGTTTCCACTATAACAACAACTCATGAGGAACTTTGTTTCATATTTTCAAGTTTTTTCCTCAAACAAAAATTTTTATCGGCATAATTTTAAAAAAAATCAATAAAACCCAAAATAAATAACTATAAATAGCTCAAAAAGTTGTAATGATATTTCTTAGATAAACATTTAGTGAACATTTTATGTATTTATATTTTTTTTTTTAGGGTTCCACTAAAAAAACAAAATCAATTTTTTCATAAACTGGTTTTAGGTAAAAATCTCAGTGTTTCCTTGTTTTTTCATTTGTTTATCCTGACGCTTTTGAAAACTATTAGAAATTTGTACGTTATAAACTAGATTAACTTTTCTTTTTAGAAAAGATTCTGTTAAGGAAAATCAAAGAATTTTTACTTTATCAAAAGTTGATAACAGACATAAATAAAAATAAAACACACATCGTTGTAAAATCATTACATTCATCGTTCCGCTCAGAATCTAACATTGCCACTTAAAAATAAAGAAACTATTTCCGTTTCTACGAAATTATAGTCAACTTAATTACATATTATATGATTTATCAAATTTAGTTTTTATTAACATAATAATACAATATCCAATAAATTTGGCCCTCAACTAGATTTGGTTGTAATGGTATAAATACTTATTTTAATAATTTGAGTATAACATATTTAGTGCTCATGGATGAATATCACCCAATATAAAAAAAAATGTCAAGAATATAATAAAAGATTCTATAGTACCTGCCTATCTACCTACAAAATAAACGAGTTTGTTTCGAAACACTTCAAAAAAGCTAACTATGACTTAATAGTTAATTTGTTGATCATTTAATACAATCAATAGAAATCATTTGTTCTGTATAAGATATTTATACCGCTCTTAATATTTCCAATGAATCAGTAAATAATATAATCGAAAAACTGATACCAAAAAGTTGGTACCTCTGCAAATTATAAAGCAATCTAAAAATATACTTCCTCGTTTAAATAAACGTGCTTAACGGAAAAATGTATGTTAATACGCGCACCCATTAAATATTGAGCCGGTATGAGCCAAGATTTTCGTCTTCCCATTTTTTGTACGTACAGCGCGTCTACCATCGGTGCCCATATCAGTTGTAAGCTACCCGGCCATGCGACTAAACTGAACATAGCCTGGAACAAAATACGACCACGATTATGTTATAAATAACGGTAAATTAAATAACTTCGTAGATTTTGATACAAATCAATAATAAAGTTTTTATTATGCAATATTAATCACACTGGTACCCAATTTTAAAGGTGGAATCAGATATTTACTTGATCTTTGTAAGATACATTTTTGTTGCTTTGCAAAATTATCGGCATCGCCAATGCTAAACCAAATGGTATGCCTTGCATCGTGTACAACAACAATAATAGGAAAAAATTTAACCAATCTCCTTTCAAATTAGGCTTCTCAGCTGAATCTGAGTCATCAACTACTGCCACTGTTTTGAAGTTTTCTAGTTCATCTCGTAGCTGTTGTACCGTAGTCATGTTTACGGTTTATCCGTCGCTATTTAAACACCAATTGCATAACACGTGTACACTAAAAATAACAAAATATAATAAAAAAATAATTATACTGATCGCATCAGTTTCCGTACCTATACTGAATTAATATTTAATACTATAGTATTATAACTACTATAAAACTATACTACTATAATACTATAAAAGTGAACAAACTCGTTATACACGAAGTTATTCAAAATATTCTGTTATGGCAATATTATTATGTTAATAAGGCAGGTAAATTGAATTATAAGGTGGGGTACTGGGTATAATTAAGCGTGTTCGTTTTCTCTCTATCTTAAAAATGAACGAATGTCTAACGTTTTTTTAAATTAGATGCAGAACAATATTATTTTTATAATGTATTAAGGACAATATTAATATTGAATTTTAAAAAATCTATCATTGAAATCGTAAAAAAAGTGGTTTCAAGTCGATGTCGGTAATTCCAAATGTCATAGTGCATTCAATAATGTCATGTAAACAGTTCTAGTGGGGCTCACACTGGCTCCTTCCACATTTTATAATTCACATTTTCCATCCCCCCACTTATTTTATAGAAAATAATATTCTAATTATGTACAAATATTATCGATAAATATAAATATTTACTACCAAGTTATATATACATTTGTTTCATAATACTAGGAGTGTAAGGCAATATTTTTTATTTTGCAGTTTGCATAATTAGCTCTTTTTTCCCACAATAGTATATATTTTGAAATAGTTGTATATTTTGAAGTCCATTTTCCACATATTACTTATACAATATTTAATATGAATTTTCAAGAAATTGAAAAAAAAGTCGAGTACAATGACTAATTATTATTTGATAATTTATCACAAAATGTGTTGGTAACCGTTTCTCATTTACATTCGAAAACATTTTAGTTACACAATGTAATGTTTATTTGAACAGCATTTTAGTAGATAATTTTGTGGTCATTTGATGTACAAATGAAAACTAAAGAACAACCCAGAATGTGATTGTGGATGACAATAACACATATTACAGACGAATGCCCGAGTAGAAGGTTCGAGTTGGATATCAATGGAAATAATAAAGTTACGAAGGAAACATGGATTAAAGTCTTGGACATATAAATTTAGATTGACTTCACACTATAATAAATTATCATGTATTGTTGTTAATTTTACTTATAAATTTATTTTAAAAATATTACTGAATTTACAATATATTTATATGTATCAATACACAGTATAAAATAAAGCCACTACTGAACTTAGAACTTTGATATTAAATATTCATCTAGTATTATTATGTCTGTTTTCAGTTTTTAAAGTAAGATTATTTATAACTATGTAAAGTACCACAGCTTCATAAAATAATTGTTAACTAACAGGCATTCACATCATTGTATAAGTATTTTGTGTGGTATCTTAAAGCTTTTTATTTAATAATTTTTAATACTTTATTTTGTATTTTTTTTTTTTTAATGGATTTATAGTTACTTCCCTGTATAGAAATACCATAGTTAATTATGGTTATTTTAATGTTTGATACACTGCTCTAATTTTCTTCAGTTCTAAGATATTTGTTACATTTTTAAATGCATACACTTTTTTTCTTCAATTATATGCTATAAGTTATATGTGATCATTATATTTAAGATTCTGACAGATTTCTATACCTATATACTTACAGTTTTTAACAATTTTTACGAAGGTTTGGCACACACATATATTTTAACTAAAACACACCTCATCATGTAAACATAGACTTGTTTTTTTGGTTTATTCGAATTAACTATATAATGTGTTAAAAAATAAGTTTTTCTATGTTTAGGAATAAATTATTTTCACATAGCCACCTTTTGGATTTTACTCAAATCGGAACGTGTGCTATCAAATAACTCATCCCAAGACTGGTCTTCAACAAAATGTAGTTTCATCAGCTCAGCAAACTAGTTTTCCGCTTGAATTCAAATTTTTATTTTTTGGTTTATATATATATTAAGCCATGTAAGCAATTTAGCAATAGAGTAGTCGGATCCCTTGGGCCGAAACTGGCTACGTGTAAATAAATAAATGAAAATAATTTTAGACGTATATTTATAATTTTATAAATGCTTAAGTTATGTTTATTTGGTACCGCTCTACTTACAATAATAATGTGAAGTCTAGCTAGTATTGTAGATTTTACAATGTAGAATATAGGACATAGATATCAATATAATTTTAGTAACTTTTTATCGGTAAATGTGATAATAGCTGTCGATGCAGTATCGGTTGATTGTCCATACGGTTGAGCAAGAGCAATGAACAGTAAATCAAGACTACGAGAGTAGGTACAAACGAAATGTTTTAAGTTAACGATTAGACGCCCATTTTTAAATAATCAAATTGTATATTTTAAGTTTTATTTTTTTAATGGATACATGTATTATTCGTAAAACTACAGCCGATGATACCAGTCAACCAGTTCCATCAGGCAGTTCAGTACAATACAGACAATTTAAATTAATAAAATCAAGTAGTCGTAATTTATTACAGTACAGATTTTATTAAATTCTGGTTTCGAAGTTATGCAATTACCTAACGAAATAGTCTTTTAAATAATCTTTATTAGATACAAATATGTATTCAGTATTCAGTATTGTATTATTGTATTATATTAAAATGCAACGTTATAATTGCTTATAATACAAATTATTATTAATAATATTATATTATTATCACATGTTTTTTTTTTAGTGTGTGTGAGGGTTGGTCTCGTAACCAATAAGCAGTAAATTCGGGGGTCACCATTACAAAAAGGTTTGGAAACACTGGACTTTATTTGAACATGTCTTGTATGTTTTATTCCATTTTTACGTTTATTTAATCTGTATTTATGTTGTACATGGACTAAGATATATAGGGTGAAATTGTGATGAATTTATTCGAATTCTGATTTTTGGAATTTTTAAATATACTCGAAGCCCATATTTTAAATTCTTGAATTTTTTTGTACGACTCATAAGGAGTATCCTGTGTTGATACAAACTTTTGTTGTTCAAATGAGAACTCCCTCTTTTACTATAAATTAATAAGTGGATGGTTTTTTTGAACATTTTGATATACCACATTCAAAATTCGAATGAGTCGTTTCTTATAGTTATTAAAATGTATGTCATGAGGACAATAGTCCTCAAAATTGGTTTTAAATAAATATAAAATAGACGTAAAATTGGATCTAGTATTTTTTATACTATACTTATATTTTTAAAAATTATTAACACCGATAGATTAATATTAATGACTACAATTTTCAAATCACCATAGCCCCCAAAATCTTATAAACTCTTTAGTATATGGACTTTTTATCCTTAGAACATAAACTTAAATTACTCAAAAACTACTCGTACGAATATAGACTTTGATATGATATGCCGAGCTAGAGGGAAAATGGAAATCCCCAAAATTGCGATGCGTATCCTCTGCACAACCTGACACTGAAATCTATACCACGGCCCTTACAAAACATAAACTTTTGGTTGCATCTTATACTCATATTATAACCTCTTTCCAAAACTCGTTAACATTTTTCTTTCATGAAATTGTTTTCGTAGAATAGTCTGGTTGTCACGTAGATATCTGAAATTACCTTTTCCGTGACAGAAGCGTGACAACAAAAAGCAGGACTTGGAACCGATATCGAATGCCGACATACTGTTTTTGAATACCGGTTAAAATTTAAAACCGTTAAAACCCGAAATCGATACCAAAACTGAAAACGGTATCAAAAAAAATCATTACCGGTAATTAAAACCAAAATTTAAATTGAAAAAGATAAAAATCAATATTAAAAACCAAAAACTAAATCATGCCGCACAAGTCGCCTGCGACTGAAATAGTTTGCTTGTATAATATAATATTATATAATATTATGCAGCTTATAAGTTAATCTTGATAGAATCTTAAAGTTAAAAATAATAACTTAAATAAACACTTTATTATGCTGTAATGAAAATAATGACTCGAAAATAGAGTATCCGGCCTAATAGGTCGAATTTTAAAACATTTTATAGGTAAATAAAACTTCTTGATTTTGTCATAGGTAGATGATATACTCAGATTTAGATGATGAACTTTATCCCTTATTTTAATGAATACAAAAATACGAAAAAAATTATTCAAAATACGTATTTGAATAAAGTATTTAATAAGTATTAAAAGACTAGTCCCGACGTAGCTATAACATTATAATTTAAAACCCTATTTAAGAACCCTATTTAAGGATATTTCTGAAAATACAAAACCAAATGATTCCGATTATGGCACACACAGCCGTTTCTACGTAATAACCGATGACTACAACAACGCAATCCCCTCCATTTGTTTAACACATCTATAAACAGAAAAAAAGTAGGAAATAATATAAATACAAAATTAATATAATATTATTTTAATTACTTATTTGAATGCCATTAAATTGACAGAAATACAAAACTATAATTTATAAATTTTAAATTAACACAACAAGTAGATATAATATATATAAATAAAAATAAATAAATAAATAAATAAAAATAATAGGTAAGATACTTTTTTTATCTACTTTGTGGCTATGTCTATTTATAATCGATAATCTTATAATTTATTCTGTGTTTTCAAATGAAATTCATTTAATTTTAAATATTTTTTTTATACTTGTGGTTAAAACAACCAAGTGTCCATGTATTATAAAGGACTCGTCTTAATATTTGAAATGTAAATATATTAATCAACCAGGTAGGTAGTCTATGAAAAAATTAAACAAAACATTTTTAAGAATGTTGTCATAAACAAACATAACTATTCTTAATTACCTATATTGTCGTTCCATGTATTAATTAACTAATTATATTTAAATTTCTTACGTGTTTTAGATTTGGTGTAGAGCAATTATTCTTGTGATCTAAAGAACATTCTTTAAACGTTATGATATCTATCATTCCAATAGCGACAGGATACGTCCACATTGCTCCCAAATTATGAATTGTAGCCAATAATATTATGTAAATACCACCAAAACGTGAATCACTTATTCGAGAAAAAAAAGCTATAAAAGCTATTCTCATAGTTTTGCCTAGCGTCTATTTGATTAAATTAAATCACCAAGTTATTAGTATAAATAAAATATTTTTTGTTGCTGATATTGCAATATTTATCATAAAGATTAACAGTATTTGAATTAAAATGGTTTTAATTTTAATTACCTATACGTTAATAAATAATTAATACTCACATTATGTATTGATACAATAAACACTAAAAGTGCATAGTAATATATTAGAATATTAACAATATCATTCATTGATATCAATGAAGGTGTATAATAAATAAACATCACAAGTGAAATATTCCAAAGTAATCTGAAATTATATTTAAAACCACTTAAATGCGAAAATGTTCTTGCAATATATGGAAATGGCGTCATTTGAGGTGTTGTATGACCTATCTAAAATTTGTCAAGATTGCATTTTGAACTGACTATAATAATTCTTCCAAGAATTTTTTTTAATTGTTTCTTAAAGAGGAAGGCATTTATAATATGGCCGTGTGATATTATTATTAACGTATTGTTTGAATGAAATATAAAAATGTTTGGTTTATATTAAATATTTTATGTGTGACTGAGGACTTCAGGTTTTGTTTTATATATATATTTAATATTTTTAGGTTCAATCATTAATCAGTTGTATTTTATTTTTTTAAGTACACCATTGTAAAACCAATATATTTATCGTTCTACAGTCTTAAAATGTTCAACTCAAAACTATGAAATTCATATTGTAAGTATCAAAACTATTTTAAAAACTATAAAATAATATGTTAATGATGCCCATAATTTAATTTATGAATATGATTAAAAAATAAATAGGACACTGCTATAAAATCAATAGTAAATCATGACATTAAAAAATCAATATTTTAAAGGATCGTCAAGATGATGTAAAAAAAGAGATTTTGCATACATTTTTTTATAATATATACAGAGTGTTCAATAATGAACAAAATCATAAAAAACACAATTTTTGTTACGTTTAGCTGTTTAGATTCGTGGAAAACGAAGGTATTGATTTTATGTAATGCTGTGTTTTTTTAGACGAGTATTTACAAATAGACACAAATATTGAAAAGTTTTGTTACCACTTATCTTCTTTCTTCCTGACTTATATATATGAAAATATTCGACATTAGATTATAGCTAGAAATTAAATATTTAGAATTTCCTAATATTTTTTGAACCAGCTGCAAAAATGTAATAAAGGTGTAAAGTGTGTTCACCAATTTGGAGAAAACTGAATTTCTTGGCCCAGATTATATTGAAATAAATCGGTTTTTTTTACAAGGTAGTTTTAATATATAAATACGCTAATATTGTTTATAACATGTAAAAAAATATGAAAAAAAAATACGAAAAAAAGTAACCAATAATAAATAATTATAAATGGTTTTATGAATTTTAATGAATCATAAAAATGTATTATTTATTAAAATTTAAACGGCTCTTATTCAGTCTATTTTTTTTTTAGAGCTATGGTTAATAAGTCAAAATGACTTGAAAAAATTCAGTCCATTCGAAATTGGTATCAAAAATACTGGTTGCCATTTAAAAAAATGCAAGTTGTTTTGCGCATGCGCATACAGAGAGGGTTAAAAATTAAAAATTAATCTGAAAATGTGTATTTAAATACCACTAGCTTGAAAAAAAACCGATTTTTTCCAACATAATCTAGACCAAGCAATTTAGGGTTCCCTAAATTTGTGACACTGCACTGTATATCTTTATTAGATTTATACAGTTGATTTAAAAACTATGAGGAAATTCAAAATATTTCATTTCTAGCTATGATCGAATGCCCTATATCTTCTTATATATAAGCCAGAAAAAAAGAAGATAAGTGAATCGTGATAACTTTTCAATATTTGTTTCTATTTGTAAATATTCGTCGAAAAAAACACATCATTACATAAGATCACCTTCGTTCTCCCCGAATCTAAACAGCTAAATTTAACAAAAATTGTGTGTTTTTATTTATTATGATTTTGTTTATTAATAAGATCAAGTAAATGACAATGCAGGTTAGAACTAACATCTAATCATATATTTGTATATAGTAAATTACAGGGTAATGCTCATACTTATAACCTTATTACTAGGTGATTAGGTAATTATTAAGTATTTAACTATATCTACCTGATTGATGTTTCTGTTAGGTATACGTTCATTGGTTTAGGACCAGAAATGTATTTCGCTACAACTAGTGACATAATCACTCTCACAACAAACAACGATGTTTGTGCAACCACAATGTGGTCTTTAGGTACTCCAACATCAATTAGTTTTAAAATTGATATACTGTCTGTTGCAGCAAATTCGATCTTTAATAATAGACATAATACACAATGTTACTGATGGATAAATTAATAAAAATTAATTAAACATTTTACTACTTATGTATTTCATAAAATGTACAAAACTATCATTCTAACATAAGTTTAAAGATTCAATACCTACTTAGTTGTAGTCATTATGTTTATGTATATATATATATATATATATATATAATGTATACATAAAAAAAAGTTATTTAATTCATTATGGTGAGTAGAGTAGAGTAGAGTAGAGAATTTCCAAAACCCGTGTTTAAGTAAAATAGTCAAATTAATCAGTTTATGCAATTAATGACGCTTTAAATTAGAATGTAACAATACAATATTTACCTTGGCTGTCAGCAATTTTAATGCTAATAATTGAATACTAGGTAGTTTTAAAATCTCCCATAGAAGTGAATAATTTTGAATAATGTTGAGTTTTATGCTAATCTGTTAACTTTTTCTTTTTTAAAAATTACAATCAATGTAGTTAATGATATATATAACATTTCCCAAACATAGAATAAACCTATACAAATTAGGAATAATTATTTTGACAACCAGTTTTTTTATTATCCGATTATAATAATATTATTTGATTTATCCACTAAAGATCTACCAAAATGGATTTTACTCGCTGAACACTCCTCCCACATCTGGCCTGAACCGTAAGTACTTGTTGCTAAAGTCTTCCGATATCAACAACGAACACATATAACTTATCATCGAACCTGTCGTCATACCGCGACCGTCATACGTTTATAGATCGTAGTTGCATAGCCTACGTTATTCCTGTGGGATATCAAAATGCAACACAGGTATTATTTATCATGTTATACCTTATGAAACAATAAAAAAATTAGCAATAACACTGACTTCTTAAGCATTGACAATGCCCAGCTGTCGACAACTATGTCTTACGTGGCGGCCAAGATCATTATAAAAAAAAAACAAGGAAAGCAATTTAGTGTTTCCGGCTTACGCATTTCCGCCAACCATTCATCGATATTACCGGCCATAAAAATGAAACATGCTTCTGTAGTTCTGTACAACACAAAAGGTTTTACAGATAACGCAATCCCCTTCCATAATAAACTGTATATTAAAATACATTAAAGGACTTATTTAAAAAATTGTATCATGCTATAAAATTCGGTTATATGTCTTAAAGTGTCTGGGTTCATGAAATACACAAACGAGTTTATAGCTATAGTTGATATGAAATAAAAAATATTTAGTAAATTCATAATAATTGAGATGTATATAGTTTAAAATGTTAAATGTTCAATAATCATGTAAAGTAAAACATTAAAACAATTTATTACATACACATTTATAGGGAATTAGAAAGAACGCAGTCACTATTTATGTGATCCACATACTAATTTAAAAAAGTAGGTAGATTATTTTTTGTAAGCTGAGTTCAGTTAATAATTTTTTCCATATTAACTTTTAACTTATCAAGTTAATTGTATGATTTCTTAACTTTTAACTTTTATCTTATCGATTTTGTGTTTTCGTAACTTAACTTAACGATGAGTATTTTCATAAATTTGCCCGCCTTTGCAAATCATAACTTAATCTTAAGAAATACTGAAATACTTCTTCGTTTGAATAAACGTGAATATTGGGGACATTTATATTAATGCACGCACCCATTAAATATTGAACCGATATGAGCCATGATTTTCGTCTTCCCATCTTTTGTACGTAAAGCGCGTCTAGCAAAAGGGGCCCACATTAATTTTAACCTATACGGCCATACAACAAAACTGAATAAAGCCTGGAACAAAACACGACCACGTACTTAATGTTATTACGGTACAATTTCGTAAATTTGAGTACAAGTCAATATTAAACATTTATATTATTCAATATTAATCTCATTTTTAATCTTAAATCAGATATTTACTTCATCTTTGTAAGCTACATATTTGTTGCATGCAAAATAATTGGCATTGCCGATACTATGCCATATGGTATGCCTTACATCGCATACAGCAACAACAACAGGAAAAAATTCATCCAATCTCCATTCAAATTTGACTTTTCGGCTGAATTCGAATCATCAACTACCGCCACTACAGCTGTGAGGTTTTCTAGTTCTTCTTCCTGCAGCTGCGGTACTTCCATTATTATTGTCTAGCCTTTGCTATTCACTCACTAGAGGTATAACGCACATAAACTAAATATTTTTAAAAAAATATAAAGATACTTAGGTATACCGTTTGCTGCAGTTTTCGTTTATATATTGAAGTATGATACACATAAATAGAAATATTATTTTAATCAAGTATTATATTAGGTGTGTATATTTCCACATGAAATGAGTAGTGGATATATTTTAATAAATGTATATACAAATTTCATTTTAAGTTTTAACTATACATGACTTTCGATAACCATTATTATTTTGGGTTACATAATTTTTATTGAAATAAATTAAAATTAAAAATTAATCGTAAGTTCAAATAACTTATTTCATAGGTAATCCGTGTATCTTTTTGGAAAAAATAATATTCACATTTCCATTAATATATTTATTTAAAATAATTTATATAAACTAAATATCGTCATAAATATGAAAATTATGTAGTGATTATAAGTTTTGGAATAACAGATAACTCTTTTAGTATGAGGATCAACTGAATTTTCAACGAAAAACTCAAATATACGTAATAATACTTATTTTTTATAACTTATAACACATAGGCGGGATTCGGGACTAGTATAGCACTTAAAATCATTAAAATAAGCGCTTAAAAAAGCATTTAAAAAACTTGAATTTGAGCAAAATATTTAATAAAAAAAAAATGTATTGATACAAAATGATTAGGAAAAATGTCGAGCTAAAAAATCAAAATGAATCTTGACAAATCTATCAAAACATTATTTGTATTTATCACGCCTGTAAACCATGAAGGTCAAATAATATTATTTTTATAAACTAATAAGCATGAACTCAATTAAATTAATTCCCCAAAATCGTTCTATTTTGAGCATTGGAATATTTTTGTTAACCCTGCAATGCCGCGGACAACGGACCTCGCGACAACATAGATACAATAAAAATTATTTTTAATTTAAAGTCTATCATAAACAACATTGCAGGAAAACGCATAATAAGTAGGAAAACTCGACAAAAAAGCAAAAATAATCAGAAAAACTAAATAAGCATCTTTTTGAAAAATCGTCGAAAAAACCAAAAAAAAGTACTTTAAAATTTCAAAATTGAACATGTTGTAACATGACAGATACTTCCATAGCACTGTTACATTTTAAGTCAATCCATACAAATAAGCAAATGCTTTAAGTCCCGAGCCCTGGTCATAAGCAATTGTAATTGTTATTTTTCTATGACAGTAATGATACTACGATACCCATAACACATGTCACATTTAATATCAAAATAGATATATAGTATGGGATTGTGGAAACAAAAACATGATATTTCGAGGGTAGCAAGAAAAATTGTTTTGATTGTATGTATGTGTAAATTGAATTCTTCAGTTTCATTAACTACGAGCCCTCAGAAATATTACGTAACACCGGCCCTAGCCGCGTGGAACGTGCCGTCTATATACGTACAACAAAATAAGTTATATTTTGATCGGCAGACCAGTTTTTGAACCGATAATACGTAACAACTTTGTATAATATTATGCGTTTTTACTATGAGGCGTGGTGTGGTAAAAATGTTGAAATAGGTTCCTGCATGACTGACTATCTTAACTTGGAAACGCGGAGTATACAGAAACGTATTTTATAAAATGATGAAACATTATATTCTCAAAATCTAAAATAATTACAACATTGACGAAATTCTCATTTGCTTGCTGTTTAGATTAGATTATATAAATAACATTATTGTCGACAAATATATAAACTTTAGGTTATTAGGTTACGTTATTGTTCTATGTTAGTTGAATTTTATTCTTTCTATTATCGATTATAACACGCTAATGCAACCAACAAAAAAAAAATATCAGATACTCGTTGACGTCCCGCTGTCGTTTGCTTGGGAAACGTATAATATCGTCGTCTGTGAGCTGAACCAACAAGTTTCGATGAGGAAAAACAAAAGAGTAATATGACTTCAGCCACTCGGCCGCGGCCACTCGGGTCTTTAGTATTGGAGACACGTGTTAGATGATGTACCTAGTACCTACGTATATTGACGACTTGTGTTTTCTCATTTTCAGGGACGGACTAGGCCATCGGGAAATCGGGAAATCCCCGATTGGCCGAGTACCTATTAACATTGATTATAGAATTCTATAATCAATGCTATTAACTAGATGACAAAGCCTAGCCGTAACGGTTACGTCACCGACCTCAGCGACTACAGCCTGTTCCTAACTAACAGAAATAAGGTTTAGACGGTTTTTTATTATTTATTGGTATCTCGTAATTTTTCCTCACAGCAAAAATTACAATTTACAAAATAACAAATCAGCGAACTAGAAAGCAATACACCAATATGAGTAATAAAAGTATTTATTATTAATATAAAATATTTATACCTGCTTATTAAGCTATTAATTGTAGGTACCTACTTAATTTTTACAATTTTTGTCGTGAAAAAAAATAATAATGCAAAATTATTTTTCTTCTAAGAAACTTAATAACGAAAACAAAAATATGGACTCGTCGGATTATTTGAATTTAAAATATAATAAGAGTATTATTCGAGGACAAGATGATATAATAATAGTTATGATTTATGACACAACTGTAACTAGTAGTAGCGCCAGCCCTTGTAGTTATGACGATATTCAGAATCAAATATAGACAATAAAAGAACCGTAGCCGAATACCTAGATTAATTTTACTAGTATTTTAAAAAGTTATCCAGGACCTTCAGATATATAAATTTGATATATAGGTAGGCATGTATACTTTTATTATTCTATATTCATATATATTATATTATTAGGGCTCGGATTTATATGTATTTATTTAACCAAAGTATGTATTTATACAACAAAAATATGTACATAAATATGTGTTAAAAAATGNAAATTTGATATATAGGTAGGCATGTATACTTTTATTATTCTGTATTCATATATATTATATTATATATATACAGTTAATATAATAGTTATAAAGATGAATATATATTATTTAATTTCTTTTGCTCATTCAAATTTAGAATCTCAATACCCACATATTTAAATGTGCTCATTTTATTCAGACTCTAAAATTATATTATAAACAATATTGAATATACACATAATTCTATTAATGTCTAGTGTTGGTGGTGGTTGGGAGGGGGGGCTAAGTAAAAATGTTAGCTTTAATTAGGCCACCATAATTATGTAATCCTAGCTACGTGCCTGTGAATAGTGGTCCAATGTGGTAAGTAAATGAGGGTCCCGGTTGATGCAGATCTCGTTGGGGACAGGTAAATGACGGTCCTAGTTGGGCCGTATCCATTTTTCTCCAAAAACGAGATACCGTTTTCCTCCACTGACCATTTTCCTCCAAAAAAATAAAAAATAATTCTTGACCATTTTCCTCCACTTTCTATTTTCCTCCAATAAATAATAAAATAGTTTTTATAAATAATTTATGCATAGCAAAAAAAAAAAATTTATCAGATCATTATGTTCAATATTAATAAAATAATTTGAGCTATAATTGTATAATGCAGAAAGCTCTAAATAACAAAATAATAATAATAATAAAATAAAATAGTTAATAAAAATAAAAATGAATTGAATATACCTATTATTATATTTTTTTATAATTATATGACATTTCAGCAACAAATGAATATCTGTTTAAAAAAAAAAATTATACATGTTTTATTATTTTTATTCAATTAATATGAATAATTATTTTACTTTTTGTAATTACATACCTAGAAATGTCTTCGTTTTGCAATTTAATAACTGCATTGTCGATTGCTTCACGACGTTTGTTTGCTCGGTAGTCTTTTGATTTTTTCGGAGTATGAATACTTCTTATTTTACAATAAATATCAGTTCGAATTTGTTTCACAATATTGAGCCACATAAATATATTTGGTTTTTCTTTATAAAAATTTTCTTTAAAATGCGAATGGAATGACTTACACGAATTGGTAGTTCGTAATAACGAAGATGATGATTCTGCCCAAATAAGTGGTGGAAATGCAGCATTTTCTGAAATGTACGTGTCTGTTAAATAGTCAGCATAATGATCCACTCTATTATCGTTAGGTATATTGCTCATAAAATCTTCAATAAAACACGAAGAAACTTTTTCTCTTCCCTCGGATTTTTATTAGGCTTAATCGATAGCTGATATAGATAGCCTACCCCGATAAGCGCAAAATGTGATCCTAGCTTTACTCTATCTTTATAAAACGGAACGTAATACTACAACAAAAATATTTGCTAAAATATTGGAGGATAATAGACATAACTTTAGTCGAAAATAATATGGAGGAAAATGGAAACCAACCTTTTATTTTTTTGGAGGAAAACGGAACCGCCCCCTAGTTGCACCGGCAGCGCAGCGGGATTTGCAGACCCAGTCTGTAGTCTTGAAAGCGTGGGACTGCACCATCCCGCAGGCATTGGTATGTTTGGCCAGGCGGCTGTTGTTGCCGATCACTTGAACAACCTAACCCACAATTGTAAACGGTCCTCATCATCATCAGCACCTTTTTGAATAACACGATTGCGAACGTATTTGCCTGCCAAAGGCGCATTCACAGCTAGGTAGTAGCTACGTCTTGTGTCGCGTCGTGTTGATCAAATCGCACTGTGATTGGACATTAGTTTTTTGGTATCATGTAATAACCTAGTTGCAACCGAGTATACCAAGAATTGACTACGGCCACAGATATATATATAAAATAAACTATTAGAAAACCAGAATAATTTATTCTATATACCCGTAAGGCCGTTACTACTGCTCAACTTTTAAACCATATTGGTTACCTACCTAATACCTGCATCTACCTATAACCATAATATAGTTACCACACCCTCGCACTACACACAATGTGAATCTGCTATTCCGGATTAACTTTCATACAGCGTCGATTCGTTACCGAAAAGTGAAAAAAAAATAGTAGGTACCTACATAACATTATAGGTACTCTTAGTTTTTTCAAACTCTGAAAAAATGTTTACATTTTCACTAATATACTGGTATTACTCTGTCTCATTAATCAGTCTCTGCATTGTCTTACAAATTAATATTTAATAAATAATAATATTAGTTCTTTTCTGCATTCAGAAGCATGTGCCCATTAACTTTAAAATGTTCCATTTTAAACACTATAACACTAAACACTAGCTGCTATTACACTATTATAGGTACCTAGGCACCTACAGCTATTTTTGTACGGCTTATTCGAAAATAACGACTACAGGCAATGTTAATAAACCTACCTATAAGTAGTAGTTAATTACAGTAGAATATCGCCCTTAAAGCCGTAAACAGCGATATCGTATTCAATAAATTCATTGCTAAGTATTACAACGATATGAAAAATTAAAATAGACAACGTCGCTCGAATAATCGTTCGCCACTGTTTGAATAGGTACCTATAAGTATAATGCATAAAATATTATTTCTTTGATCTGTCGTCAATTGTTGGCAATCGAATTATTATTAGCCGACGGACGATTTTTGTTCGCGCTGTAGATCATTGGCGGACAGGGAATCCTGGACAAAGGCAGCCGACAGGAGCACAGTACATGTTCACGTTGATCGTCGGTCCCAGAACCGCGATGGACTTATTAGTAATTCCAATGTTTTTGTCCAGTGTCCATAAGTTTTTAAAAACATATTTGAATATTTCGATTGCAACCAGACCTATCAAATTTGCTGGTTCAAAAAATATCTATTATATTATATACAAACAAATCCATGATTTTATTAGATACTTTTAAATACCTAGTTAAACTTTCTACTAAAGTTTAGTCTCGAGTTTCTAAAAAATAATAATTAACAAAAATGTTTATTAATTCATTTTTAAAATCATTATTTTCTAAAAGAATTTCAGCTTTTTTAATAGGTACCTAAACATTGAAGTAGTCGCATCGAGTTCGGCAACAACATTTTTGATTTCTTGGAAGTTTTGGCAATAGTAATTAGCGGCATTCAACCAATTGCCCCATCTAGTTACAATATTGGTTGTGGAGGAAGGCTTAGATCTGGGTACATATTTTTAAATATTTCGACACTGCTAGGAGCTTTTAGAAATATCTTTTTGACTGAAGATATTAACTCGTCAACTTTCGTAAATTTTGATCTTGTACTTTTGGAAACATGGGAAAGTCTGTATTTATAAATAATAAATCTTAAATGAACAAATGTCGAAATATGTAAGAAAAATGGAATTATTGAGAAATATGTAAAAACATGTATTTATGGCAAAATATGTAAAAATAAGTAAAATAAAATAAAGTTAATTTCATTGGAACTCCCTTGAAACGAATTTATCACTTACCTAAATTAATTTATCAAGTCACAGTAAAAATATGTATTTATATATAAATCCGAGCCCTAATTATAATTATATGTAAGGCGAAGGAGCCTCCGCACATAGCAATGGCATAGCCCCACAAACCTGAAACCCTTATAAATACTTAAATAATGGTAAGAATTACAAGTAATTTCCGTTTATTAAAATCGTTAAACAGTTCAGTGTTCATGACCATGATTATTTTCGGTTTTGGTAGACGGAGTTTTGTCTCCCTATCTATAAAACATCTCAACTCCTGAAATATTGTGACGACTTTTTTCTTACACCTACTACCTAATAAAAACATTAGGTAGGTATTGCAAGTACATATTAGCTAATATACCAGTCACCAGTGTTAGTGATGCACGAACAGTTAAATCATTAAAACGATTAAAAGCTTAGATGAGTTCAACTATGTGCCAGGAACATTTGAATTTCAGTTTTTAAATATTCATAACGAAATATCTGTTTATAATAGATTAAGTATTCATAAATTAATACAAATATTATTGCGGGCAAATATATATATATATAGGTCGTTTTATTTACAAATTGCATCAACTTACTCTAAACTTAATAAATTTAAATAATACAAATTGATTTTTGTTCAACGTTTTTATTTAACATTAAGTTGAAAACAATTTTAAAATTTTATAATTTTTAAGTTCTGTTATAGTAATAGCGCATATTTTATTTGTATTTTTTTAGACGGTTTTCTTGTTACTTGGGACATAAAACTATAAGCCCTAATTATTAACATAATAAAATGTTATATTTCTAGTTTTTACAACTGAAATGTTACCATTCAAAATGTAATTAGTAATTGCATTATATATTTAAATCTATTTGTTACTTCAAACGTGACCACTGACCAATGACCATAGGGCATAGAGCAACAATGTCTATACCACACTCTATTGGTCTGTTTTTTAAATATATATTTAATTAAATTGATAAATATCCAACATAGATCACCTTGGGTTTCAGGTGATTTTTTTTATAAAATATTCTATTGTATTATTACAAAAAATTAACTGGCATGTAGACATATTACATACAGCACACTTATAATATTTACAGTATCATTATGATGTCAACTACAAAATATATTTTTTTTTTAATTCAATAAGAAACAAATTACAGTATTATAATTTATCGACTAAGGCCTACACCAAAATTTGAATGTAGGAGGCTGTTTCATTTTTCTTTTGTCAACATAAATCAAGTGTAGTTTGGTAAAAAGTAACAAGTATATTATTTGCATAACTACATTTAAGGAAATTACACTTAAACTCTAAAAGAAATATTTTTAGGTTTGTAGAATTAACCTCCATTAGGTTGGTTAATTTGAGTTGGATCTTCAAAAACAGGTGGTTGAGGTCTGAACTGTTCGGCTGACATGTGCATAAAAAATAATCCAAACCCTTCAATCATTGCCAATAGTAAACCTCCAAAAACAGCACTGGCCGTCATAGCTGGTATTCCATTACGTGCTGCTAATATACCACCAGTCAAAGCACCGCTAGCAATAGAATTCCATGGGTCTTCTTTTTTCCTGATGGCGACTAGTGAGCAATCAATGGTTGAAAATAATCCTCCCCATATAGCAAAACTACCACCTATGTTGGGTGCTTTAGTTGCCACAGAATGAAAAGCTCCCTAGAAAATACACAAATATGAACACAGTTAATAAACTGACTTAAGTAATAGAATTAAATTCTTATACATAAAAATAATATAAGACAAATCAGTTAATTAATAATTACTTAATATATAAATTTATTATCAAACATGTGCACCAAAAATATCAAGTTTGGCACTTGAAGTTTTTATTAGACTTTAAATGTCTGTATTGCTAGAAAAATTGTATTAATACAGTTAATATTGTTGTTATAGAAAGTTTAATAATTTAGTTATTTGATTGTTAGTTAGAGTTCACATCTTGCACGGATTAAATGTGTACATATATTGGTCTAAGAAAATTGTATCTATACTGTGTAGTATGTACAATAGATGCACAACAATTTACTTTGCTTTTAATTTTTTTTGGCCAAAGAAATATCTTTTTAAAGTAGATAAAATACTTCAATTTAAAATTTTGAGGCTGATTTCTAGTGGTAAATTGGGTCTAGTAGATACTTTAATGAATCAAAAAGAACAATTTATAGTGATCGGGTATTTTTTTTAATTTTAAGGAAAAATGAATATTTAAGAGAATGCAACACTAATTTTGTTATAATTTAAAATTAACAATTAAGACACTTTTTAAGCTATTTCATTTTTTATAAATGTTGATCAAAATATTTATGTTTGGTCAAAAGCTTGAAAGTTTAATATAAGGTGGTTAACCAAATGTTATTCTAACCGAAATTTAAAAAAAAATTATATCAACATTAATTTTGTAGGAATATTTTTAGTTGGAATTTTGACAAAAAATATTTTTTGTGGCTTTTTAGTTTTACACTTAACATTTGAACTAGAGTTTATCAATATTGAATATTAATAATTATCAATAGTTTTTTTTTATAATATACTATACAAAGTTTAATGGATACTATTATCATTTCTTAATGTTGTATAATACAATAATCTTGAAATTCTAATTACAAAGTACATTCTATTATTCATTATTTGTATTTATAATACAAGTGTGTCACTAACAAAATATGATCAGTTTTATTTTGCCTGAATTTTGTTTCTAAATCTTATATAATATTTATAATTGGCTAGAATTTCAAATCTGAAATTCAAATACCTGACTTGAATCTTAAATGTAACAAATTTTAAGTTTGTTACAAATGTAACAAACATCTGTCAATACTTACTTACTTTATAATATTATATACATATTTTTTAAATATATTAATGTGAAAAATAAACTTAATTTTTAAATCATAATACATTTGTACAAATGTGTGTCACTTCTAACATTTTCTAATTCTTAATAATAATTTTAACCTATTAATTGCTAAAATAAAAAATATTGAACTTACATTAAAACGTCTGTTAACTCCTGTGGGTGCATTACGGAAGCCTTTTATACCTTGAAAAATACCACCACCAATAAGACCCATGGCAAAAGCTCCACCAAGATCTTCTAATATTCTCATTGGACATGGTTCCCTTCCAAATTCTTCCATGGTATTTTTATTGCTGTACTAGTTTTTTAGATATCTGAAATTCTAAATGCACATGGTATTTATTATTAAAATATCAATGAAAATAAAATCCTAATCATTTTTAAATTGTTGAATAATTGTTGGCAGGCTTTTAAAACAAAGTGATTATTCTTAAACCTAGTTATCACAAATATCTATGTTATTGTAATATTATTTGTAATATCCTTAAGTCAGATTTTGTAATCAATTTTGTAAACCATTTTCTTGATAATTGTATTTATTTATTTATTTTTAGTAACAATTTTAATAAGTCTCTTGATAATAATAGGTACAGAATTGAATAGTAATTAGTAAAAATGATACTTAAGAGGACGTGATACCCGCATGTGTTCTCTCCGTCTTACAAGTGCGTAACATAGCAAATTGTACACTCAGCAGAACACGTGTAGCTCCGTTAATTTAAAAATCAAAATGAATTGATCTCTTATAAAAGCTAAAGGTAAGATTATTATCTGGGCAACCTCATAGGCTTTTTATTATATTTTTATTTTAAAGCGAGTTATAAGTATTTTAAGATGTATAAAAAATTTACAATTTTAAAATACTCATAACTCGCATTAAAATATAATAAAAAACCTATGAGGTTGCCTAGATAATAATCTTACCTTCAGATTTTATAAGAGGTAAATTCGCACTAATTTTTAAACTAACGAAGCCACACGTGTTCTGCTGAGCGTAAAATTTTCTATGTTACGCACTTGTAAGACAGAGACAACACATGCAGGTATCACGTCCTCTTAAGTATTGAACGTGCAAACATCAAATACCAGTTGTTGTTTTTATAGGTACATATACAAATTTTATAATATTTCAACATTTTATTAAGTAGCATTATTACCTACTAAATAAATAATAGTATACAAAAATTTTTTTTTCAAAATGTAAATAATTAGGTTGAAGATTCATTCTCTTTCAGGCGATTCAAGTCTTGGTCTTTTGTTGAATACTTCTGTTTTATTTTGTACACTATGATTGTATTTATATTTGTTGGATAGTTTTAAAATCACTTTTGTATTGTCTTTAACGTTTTCCTTTTGCGTCCTAGGAGTCCAATTGTTTTCAGTTAAAATATCATAAATCTCTTTAACTGTTTGATTAACTATTACATTAAAATATAATTTTTCTGGATTTAAGAATCTCACAATTTCTCTTAATTCTTTACAACTGGGATGGCTTGAATAACAAACTCTGGTTATGTTATTTTTAATAATTACATAACCACCTGTGTCTATCACGTCCTTAGTAAATGCTAACGCATTAAGCTGTACACATTTTACATTTTTATTTAATTTCATGCAGTTAATGCTGTCAGTGTCACACTCATTTTTTGAACATGCGTGTATTCTATTATTAGTAAAAATTGGAGTAACATAATTGTCTAAATCTGCTATTGAACTGTACAATTCTTCATATTTTTGTTTATGCACATGAATAGCACATTTAAAATGTTTGGCTACTTCAACTATGGCATATTCTATGCCCACATATCCAGGCATCCACAAACAAATTTTATTGTTAGGATCTTGGTTTAACCATTCTTCAACTACTTTTATCAAGTTAGCACTACTTTCCTTCCTCATTGGAAATTCATAATATTTTTTAGATGCAAAAGTAGTATCTAAATACAATGCAGATATATTCTTTACACCACAGTTACCTTCTTTATCCATCAATAGTGGTTTAAATTGTTTGAAATCTTGTAATTGTACTCGGAAATCGCCAGTATATAAAATACAATGTGGACCAGCTTCAATCAAAAACATGACTGATCCTGGACAATGTCCAGCCGGTAATAGGGTCACGCAAATGTATTCAAAATTTTCTGAATGCACTTTTAACAAATTAGGGAAACCAATTTCTAGAGATATAAGCTTATCTTCTCTGAGATTAATGGTTTTATTTCGCTTTAAATATGTTATTGTCAATGGCGATGCATAAAGCATCATGTTATTCTTAATATCATTGAATGCCATTTGAAAAGTTTGATCTTGAATACCACGCATGTGATCTTTATGAAAATGGGACAACATAAAAGTTGAACAACTTAGTAGATGTGACTCAAAAGAATCAATTCCAATGAATGCTAATTCCTTTTCTTCTAGTTTTCCACAAAAGGTAGACATTTTCCTGGAATAACAAAATATTTAAGAAAACCCAAGAAATTATAACACTTCTGTTTCAATTCACTATTTAGTAGTTACATAAAAAAAATACATCATTTATAATCAATTGATAAATTAATACTCGATTTCAGGCATAAGTAATTCTTAAATTATTTACTGTCCATATAATCTTCATTCACTTTTTTATACGTTTAACTAGTATCATTTTTCATTTTTCATAACTTTCTATTACACCCTACATATGATAAATAAGTTTAAATCAATATATTTTAAAAATACTAACAAGTTTTATATAGTATATAGTTTAACAAAACACTAGCCAACACCCCTTAAGAATGCTGGATGAGGACATAGCTTGAGAAACAACTCATTTAAAATTATATTAAACCAATATCAGCAAATAGGTATGTAACCTTTGTAATCATTGAATTACCACAGAATGACTGAATAATGAATACTTATATTATATTTGTTTTTGGTACAATCTTTGATCATACTGGTAGTTATACTCAATGGTACAATAATACAAATGTATACGGCTTAACTTCATATAAAAAAGTACACGTAACTAGTAATATTAATATTTGACTTACGGTTAGAATGTTAGATAAGCTTTATTGCAAATTTCGTAAACCTATCACAAGGTTGATTTGGTATTACAATTTGTAGTTGAACGGCGAACGTTGAAACACGAAGAGAACCCTTTATATTTTCTATTCTGTCTATTGTGTTTAATATTTTATCATTTATGATTTATCAATGATATTGAGGTTTGATGGTTAGGTTAAAAATTAATATTAATCAAGCGGCTACAATTTCAAAGAGGTTGTAAGAAAGAAATAGTTCCCGCCATGAACTTAAAATTATGAGGTAAAATAATATAAAAACTTATTCGAAAGTGACCTGAAGTATTCACTTGTTTAATATTTTATACACAATCAGTTAGAAATGAGGACAACCTATATGTTCTGAAAAATTCAAAATGCTTCGTACCAATTATTAGTTATTAAATGTAAATCAATATAAGATGTTGATGTTGCATTTAATTCCCAATCAGTTAAAACTAGAATTTACAAATAAAAATTAGTTACGCCGAAGTGCAAGTCCGAATAAAATCAGTGAGTTACCGAGTTTAACTGGATGGGCTGGATTATATTTTTATAATTTTTGTTATCATCTTACTTGTTCTAACCTAATTTAATGGGTTTTGAGCAAGTGACAAAAGTTCTAAATCTCGGTGGGCCGATACTTAGCCTATCAGGCTCTGCTTAAGTGTGTTTGCAGAGTAAGCTTAATTTTTACGTATTGTTACAGTATTTATTAATAAGGAAATAAAATAAAATAAATAACTTTGCATTGTCTTTTTTTTTGTTCTAGTTGTACAACATGTTTTCTGTTAGTATTATAATTTGTTACTATAAGTGAAAATTTAATAAAACTTACAAACATTTATAATATACATGTTTGAAAAATTATTTATTTAATTTATATATATATATATAATATCAAATAGTAATGTATTTCAAAATAAAATAGAACAATGTAAGTATGATACTAAAAATTATTCAATGTTTTATTTCATATACTAAATTATTTTAAGTATGTAATATTGTAATATGTATTTGTTTTTATGTGGTAATGTTAAATAATAATTTTAACCTATTTTTAAAATGGATGTGTTAAATGTTAAAATGTACTGTTATGTACCAATAAGAAAAGTTTGAAAAAAGTTTATGATTGTTTACTGTTAAAAAAATCACTTGAAACACATATTTTTAATTTAGCAATGGTTGCCTAATGGCTTAATGAAATAATGAATTGGAAGATTATACTGTTTCTTGCTTACATTACATCAACAACTTTTACTATTTTATGATATCATCGATATTTAATTTTTGCGTTCAATCTCAGTTGTAAATAAAAAATTTTTACAACTATGCACACAATTAAACTTTATATTCATGATAAACCTACTGTATTTTTACAACACAAAGAAGGAAATTACATTTTAAAAAAAATACAACTAACATTAACACTGAAAATTGTTTAATCATTGTAATTCAAAATAAGATAACTGAACAATTAAACATTAATTGGTAACAAGTATTTAACATGATCTAATAGTAAATTAATTTATATAAACTTCAATATTGTTTTAAATAACAAACCCAAAATGTAAAACATAGTCAATAAAAATACAATCAAACTTTAAAACTCTATTTTACTGAAAACGACCATCAAAATAATTATACTTATCAGGGTATTCAATATTTGAATACATAATTATGTACCGTCCAGTTCTAGCAGATGGAAAATCGGTGTGAAACATTGTTAAAACATTTTTGTATTTTCCTTTAGTCAAAAATTCATGTAGGGTGTTTGATAGTACCTCAAACATAACTATGTGTGTTGGTAATTTGTTATTACTTTCAGCTGAATAATACTCATCAAGCCACTTCTTTGGATTTTCATAAAATACATCAGCTTCATCAGTATAATTTGAAATGTTGTTTAGGTTTGGCTCACATGTTAAAATCTTTGCATATACATTCAAATGCAGATGACTATAAAGTGGAGTTGAGTGGCATGGCATGAGAAATAATAATGTTGAATTTTGGGGTATCTTAGCTAAATATGGCATAACTCTAGTAGACCCTATTTGATGATACCTTCCTAAATAAATTAATACTATGATATTTAATATGACTGATAGAGTTCCTAATTTCATAAACTTTTTACAAACTATAGAAATTTGTTGAGATGTAATAAAGAATATCATAGGAACTAATGGTAGTAGAAATCTTTGTTCTTTATGAGCAACCATACTTAAGACTGACAACGACCAAAATACTGTGACTACTAACTTGGAATCAGTATCATAAAGATTGATATGTCTTATTTTTTTGATCAGACAGTAAATGAATATAAAAAATATAGGTCCCAACACTGGTGGTAATCCACTGACAAAGTACCAATACCAATTTTCAACAGAATAATGAGCATTGACTTTTTTTATAATATTATAATACAAAAAATTCCACTGTGTAACAACAAAAGAACCGTGAAAGTATGAATCCAATGTTATAGAAAATATAAATGATGTTAAACCAATACAAATATACCTTGCTAGGTTATTTAGAGTATAACGTTTATGTGCAAGAAAATCAAATACAATTAATGGTAGCCACACAATTATTGCTGTTGGGCGCATAACACAAACAAGAGCAACTAACCATAAAAATTTGACATCTTTATTCTTCAATGACCAAGGGTAATAATACAAGGCAATTGTTGTCAAGTTGGTTTCCAATGTGTTGACTAAGGTACGCGTCGAACAATATGCCAAAAAAGGACTTGACATATAACAAAGAACTGGCCAAAATATATTTGAACATTTAGAGTGTTTTTGTATCCAGGACACGAAACAATAATCCGAAAATGATGAAAAAAGTGTTTGTAGAAAGCGCGGACTCCATATTAAAAGTTGTAATGTGTCCAGGGAGAAAAATTTTAAAATCTTATATAATATTACAATCCACGAAACAGAAATATAACTTCTTATACCAACAATCCATTCCCAAGTGCGATATCCAAAATCAAAAGTAATATAATGAGCTATCTCCAAAGACTGCCAGTATTCATCTGGGACATACCATGAGCGAATTATATACAGATGGAACAATCTTATAGTCAATAATAATGTACTAACAGTCAACAATGTTGGATATTTCATGTTTCAATAATGTACAGGTTGCATACTTATGTAACTTCTTAAATTTCTTCTTTCTTTTTTGATTATCAATCTGAAAAATACATATAAGTAATTTAGAAATCAATAATTATGACATAGATAAGTTAAAGGCTATTTTACTTTAATATTTTACAGACTTAAGACAATCTGTCTTCAAAAAGATGCAAAATTAAATGTAACTATTTCAAAGGTTGTTATATTTTAATCAAATACTTGTTTGAAATTTAACTTAAAAATGATTAAGCTGGCTAAGATTTTATAAAATGATTTATTATTATATTACATATAATACATTTAACCATTAGAATTCAATAGAAAAAATTAAGTGTAAAATAACATAAATATTAATCAATAATAATCAATTTACAATATTAAAATGATTTTTTTAAATTAATATTATATTCCTATTAATGTTTAATAAAATATATACCTTCAAGAAGTTCCAGGTAAGACTAAAACTCAAGTCGTTTAAATATTAAGTGTCTGGTTAAGATTTTATGTCCTCAATATATCAATTACATAAAAATAATAAACAAACAAACGCTTCATATAAATTGCATTAACAATAAATGAAAACTTTTAAGATATTTAAGGAGACTTCTATCAGTGGTTTTATAAATTATAATTATTCAATAGGTACTCGCATAGTAGCATCTTGCATTTAGCAATGTTCATGGTTTAGTACTTCTTTATCTGTATTAGATCATTAGTATTTAGCACTTCTGTTGCCTTTAAGTATGTAAATAGTAAATACCACGACTAATTGTGGTAAATACTAAATTGTAATGCTGTTGACTGTTGTAGCGTTGTAGTATGGACGACGAATGGCGATAGCAAGACGTAGCAACTAGCAACTAACAATTCAAAATCTTATCTTATCTAATGTTTACTTCACAATGTAGAGAAATATGGGGTGACACAACTGTAGCTATGTACTACTAATACCACAGAAAAATACTTCGATATTTTATTATTACTACCACAGAATAACGAATCAATAGTGAGCTGAAGGTCCTTTAACCATGATTGGTCCATTAAATTGTATTGTACCATTAAATTCATACATTTTTCATGCAACCCGGCATAAGGTTTATGGAAATTTCACAATTTTACATGTCATTTATTACGAAAATCAACTACACAACGATATTTGATTGTTCTATGGTGCATTGGTGCTACAACTGATATCCATCCGCCTTGGATAATAGATAACTCCAATCAATTTATCAATAACATTATTATCAATTTTCACGTGGTTTTGGAAACAACAATATTATTCATAATTTAGTATTTGACATGACAATTTGAATTTGTCATGGTATTTACTATTTAATATTAATAGTTATTAATGAGCAATTTTGAATTTTTGAATTTATCGACAACGAAGGCTTAAAGGATTTTTGAGTTTCGTAGTTTTTAATTATTTCTTTATTCAAGTGAGTTTATGCGTTAAACGTGGTACCTAAGTAAATACTAATTATTGTTTATAATGTGCATTTTCATATGAATGCAGGTTGGAAAATGGACGAAGAAACGTTAATTGGCTTTAATGATATAGCCGAATTAAAACCAGAGGTCAAACAAAAAACTGGCAAAAGATCGGGAGGTTTCCAAGCTATGGGATTGAGTTTTCCTGTACTGAAAGGAGTTCTCAAAAGGGGTTACAAAGTTCCCACTCCTATACAGAGAAAAGTAAGGCGATATCTAACACTATGTTATTCTTGACATTGTTTAATTGTGTTTTTTTATTTTTGCAATTATTTTTTCTCTTTCAGACAATCCCTATTGCTTTGGAAAACCGTGATGTTGTAGCTATGGCTCGTACTGGTAGTGGAAAAACCGCTTGTTTTTTGATACCAATGTTTGAAAAATTGACTCAGCACACTGTAAATGGTCATAGAGGCATCCGTGCTTTAATTTTATCGCCAACTCGAGAACTTGCTGTTCAGGTAATATCTTATGGGATTATAAATGTTATTTCTAAAAAATATGTTATACTGCTATAAACTTAGCAATTCATTTATAGTCTTATGTGTGGATTTTATGTTCTATTGGACAGGATCAGAAGCTATTAGGGTTAGCTTGATAGTTCATTAGCCTAATTTAAAACAAGTATTATGTTGTTATGATTGATGAGAAGCATTGTTCCATTGATGCTTAAATATTTACAATTGATCAATGTTGTATATTGAGTATCTACTTAATGTTTATTAAATTAATTAGAAACTACTACTAACATTACCCTCAGTTGCCAGAAATTGAATTAATAAACTAATAAATTAAAAAAATTAATTAATCCAATAATACATTTGGCTAAGGACCTATATTAATATTATGTTTCTTAATAAATTATGACTAATCCAACTATCTAAGTGCTGCAATCTGTAGGATAGTTCTTGTAAGTTCAAAGTATATTTATGATGTATTTGTTTGATAAAAAAAAAACAAAACGTAATTTAAATTATCATTTAGAGAAGTATTATTTATACTGTAAATTTAATTTGATTTCAGACATTGAAGTTTTTAAAAGAAATAGGAAAGTTTACTAATTTGAAATCGGCTGTGATATTAGGAGGAGATCCAATGGAAGCTCAATTTAGCACAATGCATAGTGCTCCAGATATTGTTGTAGCAACTCCAGGTCGTTTTTTGCATTTATGTGTAGAAATGTCTTTGAAGTTACCATACATTCAATACGTTGTTTTTGATGAAGCAGATAGGTAAGTTTATTTGCAATAAAATTAATTTACTATATTATAACCAATATAATGTTGTTTTTTAGGCTTTTCGAAATGGGTTTTGGTGAACAATTAACAGAAATTATTGCTCGTCTACCAGAGACTCGACAAACTTTACTTTTTTCAGCCACTTTGCCAAAAGTTTTAGTTCAATTTGCTCGAGCAGGTCTTTCTGATCCCGTTCTTATAAGGTTAGATCTAACATTAGTGTAATTAAGTAGTGTTATATTAGTACTATTCATTTAGTGTTCTTAGAGTAATTTTGATGAAAATATAATTTTATTTGACCCTCTGATCTTTTTAATGTAGTTTGTATTAGGTTTCTTAAATGTAACTGTTGACTATTTTAAACTTTAGATTGGATGTGGAGTCAAAAATACCTGATACACTAGGATTAGGATTTCTGAATGTACGACCTGAAGAACGGGATGGTGCTCTATTATGTCTCCTGAAGTATGTTGTCAAACCAGATTCTATGACTATAATTTTTGCTCCAACTAAACATCATGTTGATTTTATTCATTTAGTAAGTTCTCTTGAAAACTTCAATATACATTTTGTATTTTTTATTTATTGGATATTACAAAACATGTCTTATGCAGTATATTTTTATAAATTAAAACATATTTCATAAATTGGATTTTATGTTCATTTTATTTTAGCTTCTGGATTTTCAAGATATATCAAATACATTCATATATTCTGATTTGGATCCAACGGCTAGAAAAATAAATGCTAGTAAATTTCAAACAGGTAGTGTGAAAACTCTCATAACAACTGACATAGCCGCACGTGGTATTGATATTCCACAGTTGGATGTAGTTATCAACTACACATTTCCAGCAAAATCTAAATTGTTTGTGCACAGAGTTGGTAAGTAAATACCTATTAGATATAATTAAAGACCAGATTTTGCATAAAATGCATGTTGTTATTTTCAACTTCATATACATGAGTATCCACATATCAAATATCAAAATTGTATAGTGCATTTTTTTTTTTGCATGTTCTACACAATATTGTATATTTTAACAAAAAACCGTATTAATTTAAACCTAACCATCCAAAAAGGTGTTGAGTAAAAAAAAAAGCAGATTATATGTACATTTCTATAATATTAATATCAAATATTTTACATCTCAAAGAATATTCAGACGCTAAAAATAGGTTAGATTATTGTTTTTCCAATTAACATATTACATGACATTTTTCGTACTTTTTTTCTATTTATATCTGTATATCACCAATGTATCTACTATTTAATTTTAATAAAATATTTTTTACAATATATCAATGATTGAAAACTAAATTACATTATTGTATTACATATTTGTTATATATTATACATCTTACGTTTTGTTTATGAATATTTTAATAAAACTAATAAATAATTATCACTGCAAAATCAAAATCAAATATAAAATGTGATAAAAATTGAAATTTTATTTTGTATGTTTCGCATATTTTTCTTGCATATTTTGACTTTTTTGGTGCATTTTTGCATGCATATTTTAAAATTTTAAATGCATATAAATCTGGTTTTTAGATATAATGTCTATGTATTTTTTATCATACCTAACATTTTCTATTATAATTCTATAGGACGGTGTGCTCGAGCTGGAAAAATTGGTCAAGCTTATAGTTTAGTAACACGTGACGAAATGTGTTACTTATTAGATCTACATTTGTTCTTGGGCCGTCCATTTAGCCCTGTGCTCGAAACACCAAAGTCTGATGATGATACTGATGGTCTTTTTGGTATTGTACCTCAGTTATTGTTAGAAGAAGAACTAGGACAGTTGACAAGTTGGTATACATCATCCATTGATGTGGTAAGTTAAATGTTTTGCATATTCAATCAAAGAACATATTATTTTTTTTATTGTTAGATTATAAAATATTTCATGTATTATTCTAGATTAACTCTCTGAAAACTTGTACAAATGGTTATAAAAACTATATCAAGTCTAGACCCGGAGCATCAGTTGATAGTGTTCGTAGAGCTAAGAAAATTAACTTATCAGTCATTGCAGAGCATCCAATGTTTCAGAAAATAATTGCAGCAGACATGGGACGTATTGATTTTGTTAGCCGTATTAAAAACTTTAGACCAGAAACCGTAAGTTATTGTTTGCAAGTTATAATACACATTAAGAGAGAATAATTTATAATAGCTAAAATTTGCTACTTTAAAAAAAACAAATAAATTTTCTCTAATTTGCATTTATTTAAATGATTGTAAAAATGTGTTAAATATCTAAATAGTAATAATATTGTGTTGACCTATTTACTTGCTCCATTTGATCTATGTTTTGTAAATTATCATTGTGTTTAATTTTTAATAGCTTATTTAAGATTTGTAATGATACAGAAAGAGTTTTTATTTTTTATAATAAAATCTAAGTAGATCATTTATTTTTACAAGATAGTGTTATCATCAAAAATTTAACCAAAATTAATTTATTAATTTATTCTATTATTCGCTTTTACCAACGCACATTCCAAGTATTTTATGCTACTTATAAATTAATATAAACAATAATCAAATAACTTTAAACTGAATTAAATTTCAATAGTTAAAAGTTATAATACTAATATAATATTATTTTGTAGACAGTTTTTGAAATGGGTCAGTCTACAAACTCAATACCATTACTTCAGATGAAATTGTTAAGAGAACGAAATATGCCCAGCGTTATTAACTATCATCGGAAAAAGCGTGAACAACTCAATGATTCTGAAGGGGTGCGGTTGAAAAAAGTTGATTTGCCATCGAGTGATCAAACTGAGATTAGTGAAACTTTTAACGACATCATCACACAAAGACCTCGTGTAACCGGTCAAAAAAAGAGAAAAAATCTAAAAAAAACAAAACAACCAAAACAACCAAAACAAGCAGTTAAGTCTGAACATTTTATACCATACCAACCAGCTGATTGTTACACAGAAGAGGGGTAAGTACATGAAAAAATATGTATTTTGAAATCATGTTAAACATGTAGTCTTACACATTGTGTTCTTTCAGTTTGGCTGTTGATAATTTGAAATCAAGTGATGGAATATTAGATTTGATGGGCGATTCGGAACAATCATTAGCTAAACAACATTCAAATAAACGTAAATGGGACCCAGTGAGTCATAAATACGTAACTGCACAGAGTCTTGAAAAAAATCAAGTGAAAAAAATTAAATCTGAGTCTGGTCATTGGATACCAATTACATATAAGAGTGATAGGTATGAAAAATGGCAGGAGAAATCAAAACTGAAGAACTCTGCGGCTGAAGGAAATGATGAAGAAGAACAAAAGAAAATAGCTCCTTGTAAGTACAATATAAAATAATATGTAATATTATTGGGAGTCATAATCATAAAATTAATAACAATAACTATTCCTATCAGTTCCCTATATTACTCTTTGTTATTGATGTTGCCAGACAAATAATGGCCCATAATCTCTTTAGAAAACTATATAAAGATACTCTGGCTATAGACATCTTTAAAATTCAACATATTTTTATGATTTTATTGTATAAATTAACAACACTAATTCTGTAAACTTTGTTTTTTGTTCTTTTAGTGTTCAGGTTTAAATTAGATACTCGTTGGGGACGTCATAATGCTAAATTGAGGGAACAGCAATCTGAACACCGTCTGAAATTGGACACAAAACACATACTGAAACAGAGAATAATTAAAGATCACCGTAGAAAGAAGAATGGCAGGAAACCAGTTAAAAAGGATAAGATTCGCAAGAAGAGTGCCAAGTTTAATAAAATTTAATTTTGTAAAATCATTGTTGATATATAATAACGTATTATTATAACCAAATTGAATATTAATAATTTAAGTTATAGTAAACAAATTGTCATTTCAAACTTTCATGACCTGCCGTTATTACAACACTTTTTATGAATTTATACATTCATACATACATATATATTTTGTGTACATTCCTGATTAACTGTATGCATCTAAATAATTAAGTGTCTGGAAATAACTGTAGATTAGTGTTGGAGTGCCTAATTTATGTTTTTATTCCAATAAAATTATTATATTATTTTATATTATACATAACAATTTAGTGTTTTATACAAAATAAGATGACGCCAGACAACTTATGATGTAGGAAAAGTAACTGTGACTTGCGTGCTGGCTAATTGTTATGCCACTCTATTATACATCATAATTAAAATAATAAGACTTTTGTGGCTGTGACGGACATGTGACAAAATATGATGTCAATGTAAAATTGTAAGATCTTTTTGAGAGAAGTGCTTTGTTTAGTTCTGCCTTACACATTATGCTGAAACATGCTAAAATGTTTTACCTGGTGTGTTACCATACTCAGCATAAACCGTAATGCTACACAATCAATTTCTTTTTAAATAACAAGAGACAACTAGGGTTTAGGCATAAACATATGATAGTACAGAACTCAACAATAGTATGATGGGTTTAAAATGTGTATTTAAATTTGAATGATTTCATTATAATATGGGTACAATAATATTTTTAACAATTATTTAAATGTGTGCTTACCGTGCAGGGTTTACTCGTAATTCTTACCACTTTTCTATTTTATTATTCCCATTTACATGTCCAATTATTCGAAAACCTGTGTCACGGATGATGAATCTTGCCAATGACGATCCGTTCGACAGTTCCGTCATTCATAAATTATGAATCATAATAATTGATCAGTCTGTTTGTTCATAAGTCATAACTACAATTTTCTATTATATTATTTTACTGTTGTAATGAAAACTCATGTTACTATTGTAGCTAACAGCTGTTATCTTGCTAATAAATAAATTGAATTTCTTAAATTTCGTACTGCACCGATATTTAACGACGATTTACATAAATAAGTATGCGTTTTCAATCGCGTTTACTGCTCAGTACTCACCTCAGGGTATCTATCTGCTCACCCATTGACACAGCCCAAATGTACATGTCATATGAATTGCCTAAATATTACTCCTTAAAACACGCCCAGACCCCTTGGATGACTAGCGTTGTTTGGAGAAAAATAGGTACACCTATAGTACGCGTTCCAGCGTACTCACATGGGTTTTACTCCGATGATAATTTTGAAAGCATATTTTAATTTATAAATTATTATCAAGTCTATCATTAATACTTCGTCAGGGAGCGGGCTTAGCCTTACACTCTCGTTAGTCGTTTGCATGTGTCATATAGGTACGCCTAAAATTACTATCAAGGGTAAATGTTGTAAGCCAGGCCTAAACGAGTTCCAACGTGAGTTGTATACCGATAATAATTTTGAAAATAGATTTTATTTTGCTGTCGAATCAACTTTGAATCCTTAAAGCCACATTTTTAATTTATTATTCTTGATAAGAAAAAATCTCACTTGAAATGCAAAAAAACATCTCGTATTCTAAGAAATTTCCGGGGTAAAAAAAATAGTTGTAGATTTTTGTTATAATCTTAAATTGAAGGATTCAAAATAGACTTCATAGTAAATTCAAATATGTTTTCAAAATTAATATTCGAGTAAAACTCAAGTCAGAGCGTTTGAACACGCGTATAGGCATATATTCTGCTCCAAAAAGTAGTAATGTAGTGACTAGTGGAACCCCTTCAAGTATTTATATTCAATCATATTATTAAATTCACGATAGACATTGAAGATAGATTATTGCTGGTTAGCCCGGAAATCCTTTAAATCGAAAAATATCGAGAGGGCTCATCGATAGACACTTACAATCACCGCGGTAGATGCACCACTGCTCCTACAGTGTAGCAACGGAACAGTCAGTTTAATTAAATATTTACGTTTGGATTTTGGCTAGACTTTTGAGTTTTGGTACTTACAACGTACCTAATTTAAATTTAAATCCTGCCAACTTTTTATGTATATTACACATTTTTAGCTGTTTGTTATGGGTACCTAAGGTTATATGTACCGTACCTTGTACCTAGGTGGTTAGGTATATTATATTATTAAAATACTTTATAGAACTTTCACGGCGTTCCCTTGCTTCAAGCTCAGTTGAATTTTTGAGAAAATATATTATATAATAGTAAAATATTAATAATTTTAACCAAATATATAGTATATATATAAATAGAGAGTGACTTTTTGCACTAATAATTGGTAATAATTCATTAATCATCATTTTCAGGCCCTACAGTATTATATCTGTATGTTATATTATTATACTTATAATTACAATCGATTGAGATAAAATTACTTTCTTCCATTGATAATATTATATTAATTTTTTTAATGCACTTAATGAATTCCGTATCGCACATAATACATTTATAGGTACTGAATACGGTAACCGGTAGGTACCTTCATATAATATATTATATGCGTTCAACGTATAATATAATATAAGATGGTATAATTATTGTTTATGTACAAAGAAATATAATATAATATTAAACAAGACGTTTTTAATATCGGTTATAAATTTAAAAATATCAAACAAACTTCTACTATAGAAGTGAATAAATTTATATAAAACATTTAAAATTAAATTAAATACGACTCGTTTAAATTCACAAGTTTTTTAATAAATTATATAAAGGACAATAACGGGATTGACAATAATATGTCCCGTCCGCGCCAATAATATTGTCGATTGTCGTCCATATAAATAAATACCTATATATATTAATATATTATACTTAAATACTTAATAATCTATAAGCTTCATCCTCAAATGTTTATTGTTAATCTTTTGTCCTGTACAAACAAACAGTATTTAAATGGTACAATTATTCATTTAATATATTTTTTTACATTGAGGCAGAAGTATATAAGTTAAATTCATTTCATTCGTGGTTTTTATTTTTTTGAAATTGGTCTTTCAGATATTTTTTTTGCGGAATTATCATTATTATTCTTCCTCTTCCTCTTCCTCTTCCTCTTCCTCTTCTTCTTCTTCTTCTTCCTCTTCTTCCTCCTCTTCCTCTTCTTCTTCCTCCTCTTCTTCCTCTTCGACCTGTAAAAACAATCGCAATCGCAAAGAGTTAGTAAATAGCATTTATATACATCGTATATTCAACATCGTGGTGAATATCACGAGCATTTACTTCTTCCTCAGCTTCTTCGTCGTCAAGGAGGAACGGTTCTTCGTCTTCCTCGTTCTTCTTGAGTTCTTCCTCTTCGGGTGTGTCTGGGTCATCCTTCTTTTTGCCCGGACGTTCGCCGAACCATTTCGGTAGCCGTCCTGCAAACACGGCACGGAAGAAGTTTAATTAAAATGAACATATTATTTTATTTACACATAACACGCCCAAAGCAGAGGAACACAAACGTCTTTTTGGGTTTCGTAAAATTAATGGTTAAGACGGGTAAGGTAGGTAGGCATATATGTTCATAATATTAGGTAGTCGTGTAGGATATAAAATGGTAAAAACAAGACACTAAAAGATCGGTAATTCTAATAAATTCTCGACTGCTCGAAAATAAGTTGAGACATGAACTTTTTTATCAATTATAGTCTTTTGCGAATAGTTAATATACTACTCGCTGGTACAGAAGTACATATACATATTTAAATATTATAAGCGAGTATATCATGTTTTTGAAACGTCGAGAATCTACTGCAATAATATTGTTATGGTTTTACCTTGTCGTTGAAAGTAAACAGTAAATGTATATATGTTTGTTTTTACAAACATCATAGGTAAGCTATGGATTCTTGTAACACAGCTTAGAATTATTAATGGATCACGGATTGTGAAAAAATTCTTAACTGACATTTTCTCAAAAAATCTTTTCAACATAAATACCGACTAATTGAATGGCAAGATAAATATATAACTGGACATATATACAACATGTGAGTATATAATAATAAAATATATATAATATGCATATGGTAGGTATATCTGATAAGTGACAATTGTAGATATAATGATTTTGAGAAACCACTTAACACTTTAAATAAGCTGCATAAGTCTTTAGAATTGAAACGATGATTGTGAGTAATTTTATATAAATTTAATAACATGAATACTCGTAATCAAGATCAATCGATTACAGTCATTCTTAAGTAGCTATTACTTTTAGGACGAAATCTGAATAACTTTTAACTCGGAAATTAGAATAAACGAAATCAATAAATTCGACGATGAATCTCTATAAACAGACTTTATACATGACGCGGGTTCATTACTTACCCTTAGCGCGGCCTCCGAATTGGTCACTCTTTTCTGTCCATTGTTTTTCCATCGATTCTTTAGTGGTTTCCATATAACCCTAAAAAAAAATTCAAACAAAAAAATAGGAAAAGGTGTCATGCATGCGGGTACGAAAAATCAAAACATGGGTTTGGTCGAAACTAAATTTTATAAAATGTGGACATCTATAATCGGGTATATGATATTATAGGCTATAGCAAGGAGACGAAAGAGGATAGACAGATTTTAAAAAACTGATGATGGGCAATTATAATTTGGCATAGGTTTTTTTGGCCATGAGGGAAAAGCATGCCGAAAATCGCTACATGTTTACGTACTTCTACTTCTTTTCATGAATTGTTCGTATTTACGATTCCAGTTAGACTCGGACTTTTCGCCTATCATCTCTTCCAGACCCTATTTATTTCGTTAACATCTCTGTATAGATCTCTGTATACGTTTATATAATACGTGCACACTTACTCCTTCGAACAGCTTCTTTTTGTCGTCATAGGACCTCGTGTCCACTCGCCTCTCGTACTTGGAAGCGACTTGGATCTTGGGCTATGTAACGTATAAAAACATGTTAAGCCAACTCCAACCGAATAGTAAGATCATAAAAAATATGTATACAAAATATACACATTCATTATATGTTAAATGGCTCGCACTTACTGGGTATTTGCCGGTAAGGGCTTCAGGGTCAAGACCCTTCTTCAGAGCCTTGTGGCGGAGTTGTTGCTTCTGACGTTCTTTCAACTCTTTCAACTGAAACACAAGCATTAATTATTGTAAGATCATCATTAAAATACTAGACACCAACACAAAACGGACGCCAATTTCCGGAAGTTTTAAACATGGTTGCATAATATAATATTGCATAAGTAATATATTTACGTCGTAATCTTGTCTCTTCTGCCTTTCCTCCAAATCGTACTTTTCTGTTTCCAGCTTGATGATCTGGTCCCAGAGTTCAGTGGCTTTGAATTGGAGTTTTTGCACAGAGAAACCTTCGATGTTCAATGGTTTAATTCTGAAGCTCAACGATATTTTCTTTTCTTCTTCGATCTGTTCTCTGGTCTTGTTGCGTTCAAGTTGGGCAGATGTCATACTCAACGCCTATTATATAGTATGAAATACAAAACAAAACAAAATGAATGTAATTGCATTACAAATAAATTAAGCTACTCGACAACGATTGCATTGAACACTTACGCCTTCTTTTTTGCTGATGGTGAAGTTGGGTCCTTTCGATTTATTGGTTTGCTCCTTAAGGGCAGCCATCATAGCTTGACGTTTTTTCTCAGCCTCTTCCAGGCGTTTACGTTTTTCTTCGATGTCCTTCTGTTTCTTTTCTTCCACTTCTCTTTGTCTGCGCTCTTCTTCTTGCTTCTTTCTCTCGGCCATTCTCTTCTCTTCTTCCGCTCGCATCACCTTGCGCTTGGCCTGTTTTTCCTTCAACTTCTTTAAGTCGTCTTCTTCCTTTGACCGTTGTTTGCGCCATTCTTGAATGTACTCTTTAAGCTGTTCGTCTAAGGCTGAGGATTTTAATTCTTGCCTCTGGTTAAAATCAAAAATCATTGGTCAAGTACAAAAATAATTGAATACAGCCGAGTGTATTAATGTACATAGTCATGTTATTACAAAAAATGTTAACAGGAAATAGATCAATTACCTTAACGAATTCGGGATCTCCATCTCCACTAAAGTTTGCAAAAAGAAAAAAGTGAAAAAAAAATATTAATTTCGATATCAATACATTGTTTTTTTTTATGGGTTGATGACACCGTGATGTTATTTGCCCTGCGGGGGGCTTGTTATTTATAATGTGTGATTAATAAATGGGTCATTTGAATTTTGGCACCAGTTAACTGTAACAAGATATATTGTCAGAATAAAAATAATTTTTAGTAACGATGCCATGTGGCCTATCGCCAGGCAAAATGAATATAATATAGTAGACACGCAAAATTTATTGTTAAAAAAAATTTGCACACAAAATCAGTTTTATGTATGTTTATACTTCAAAAAACATTTTTAATTTGTTAAGAAAAACTTTGTTTTTTAATCGTTCTAAATCTAAATATACAAAACCTCTTAATATTATTATAGCTAATATTTTAGAATAAACATCTAACGTTTATAATTTCCAATAAACTAATAAAATTAATACCATTCTGTCTACATTCTAATATTTCTACTAAAACAATACTGCATAAACTAAAGGCTTATTGTATGGATTGTCTGCACTAAGCCTTTTCTACTTTCTACTTTAGAATCAACTCAGTACACATATTTTACTTTAACTCCCACTGCAGTAAACTTACTCTTTGCTTTTTTCAGGCTCCGGTTGCCTGCGCCAAAAATTGACGATTTAGACAAATTCCAAAAATATCACAAACATATAGAGTGTACATACGCCGATTTGTATTTATACATTGTACTTTCTTTCAGTACATAATACAGCTATTATTAATTTATGAACTCATATATTATTGTATTTCCAAATAAATATAACTTCTAAATACTTATAGATAATAATATAGTCAAAGTGCAACGTACAAAATATACAAAATGTTGTATAGTTTTTATATTATTATCATAATAATAAGGTATATTTATGATGGAATGTAAAAATAATTCCTGCCACATTACGTTGTACACTCTATTAATAAGGAATAAGCCAAATAAACAATTCGGGTGCTCAATACACAAAATCATTTGGCTTATAACGTATTTACAATTTTGAAAAGCGTGCAAAAATAAGCAAGTTGAAGCTAATGAAATAAAATCAAATGACTGAAAATCTAAATTAAAATTGCAAGTGAATTCCTTGGCAAACATGTATTAATAAATCGTTTGGACCGCTATAAATTTTAAGTTCTTGTCACTGAGTTAATTTCTAGCTCAACATTTATATATATGTACAATGCATTTGAAATTATTCTTCCAAACTCTCCACTTTCTACAGACATTTTTTTGATATCTCTAACATTTACATGTTTACTCGCTATTCCTTTTCAAATGCTTTTGCAGTAGCAATTTATAAGCGCAAAAAATAATTTAATATTTTGAAACTTACGTTTCCTCTTCGGAATCACTGAAACATATTATGTTCAATGTAAATTTTATAAAATGTATAATATAATATCTACCTAAGCACATTGATGAATGCCTAAAGTATTATAATTTCTATATTTAGGCCAGTTTACCTACTAACCAAAAATTGTAAAAAAAAGTTGCAAAAACTTTCGTACCTACTGATAATTTGTTGGTCTGAGAGCCAAAAATGAATTTGAATGTTTGAAATGTGTTCGCGAGAAGAATTTTATCAATTTGTCTAGTAAAAAGTATAGTTATCAGACATTATCGAGATTTTTAAAGTTATTGTTCACATGCGAGTTGATATAGATATATTATATAATACAGCAATATAGTTAAGATAAAACAAATTGTCCTCGGGTACTGGGAAATAGGTCGGTTTAAAAAAAAATTAAATACACTAAATAAAATCAACACAATTAGAATTTAATAGGAATAAAGTTGATACTACACAATATTTATAAATATCTTAATATTTTGTTAAAAATGAATATCATGCACAAGTCAATCTTTTTTTATATAAGATAAAATCGATTTACTCCCAAGTAAATTTCAAGAAGGTTGTGTTCACCGAGTAATTTAAAACATAAATAAAAATAAAAATACTGACGAATAAAACAATTAAGTCAACGAAGAACGTGAAAATATTACAATTAATTGTTTCGATTTGCAATAATGCATTGGAATAAAACTTGATCTAAACTCCGAAATAAAGTTTCATTTTATGCGTCTACTTATTATACATAAGTAGGTAATCATCATTCTATGTATAAAATTATTTCGGACATATTCGAGTAGACTATATAGGTATATACCTATATAACTTATAAGTAATAGTATATTCTAACAAACGTAGTCGAGCACGATGTAATATATCATATGAATTTAAACATAACCCAGATGAACTATATTAACGTGTTCGGAAATGTCCTTTATACCAACGTATTATTCCAAAACTAAATTTATAAATATCCAACCCATCCTATGGTATAATATATTATACATATTATCTGCGCCATATAGAAAGGTGATTTAATATTAAAAAATGACTTACGTGTACACTTCTTCTTCGTCAGACATGGTTAAGCGTGTCTCTAGGGCCTAGTCTCTGTAAACAAAAATGATCAAAATTATAAACTAACCGAAACGGGTAAATCGCGGTCACACGAAATGGGTAGGTATCTCGTTCACCCTGTCCGAAGCGGTTTTATTTGAAAATGGATTTCTTGCGGAGAAACGACCGGTAGACGTTAATTCTGAAAATATGTGGGAGGGATCGGCGGCGATGGATCCCGTTGATATTAATAGCTGCTGCCGGTTCGGGCTGCCAACATTGCCTTTTTACGACCCACAAAATCCTGAAGCGTCTATTTATATAAAGCGCGCATAGTACACCGGTGCGTATATAGTATTATGCGGAGAGACAAATCGTTCGGGATTTCGACAGTAATATAATATAGTAAAACCCATAATATTGTGGTCCATTATTGTATGGCCGGATGTATGAACCACCAATCACAAATCGATTTTCCTAAATCGTCGCCGGGAAATCTATTAAATTCTATACAGTATACAGAAACAAAAAATAAATAAATACCCATCAAATATAGATACCAGCAACAGATTACCCGAACCTCAAGAGGAATACCAGTAATAACGTTTTTTTTTTTTTTTGTTACATCTAACTATGGTCAACATCCCACATTAGGTTAGGTACCTATAGGTACTAGAGAAGACGCGAGCTTCATTATAATATCTGTTGGTTTAATTCAAGATAATTCCATCCGACAAATATAACTGGTATGTTAGGTAACTGTAACATAACTGAAATGTGCCGAGCGCCAATACAATACAATTTTTACCACTGTGTCAGCCATTGCACAATAATAGACATCTGGTTATAGTGCACAATATCCGTTGTTTTTTAAGTTGAAATAATGATATTTGTGTACATTCATGTCCTGAGAAAAAGATCTCAAATACATACTATATCCAACAATCCCAAGTCCCCGTATCTAAAGGTTTTCTGCATTTATGCGATTATGTCGGTCTGTATTCTGTAGTCTATTTAAGGTACGAGAATTTAAGACCATCTAATATAAAAAAGACATATGGTACCTAACATATTCAAAAAACGTCATTATCATGCGTGGACGAAACAGAAAAATTTCCACTACGGCTCTACTTGCTTCAGTTAGTACGAAACGTATATTATTATTCCAAGAACGGCACGTGGATCCGGATAAACGCACACTAGGTTATCGATTTAGTCGGAAAATTGTATGTTGATTTCTGCTCGTTGTCCACCGCCTATTATCAATCAAATCCAGAAAACGACGATGTTTGATTTAGGTAGACACCCATCATACAGTCACGAAATCTCGAGTTGTTTGTGAAAATATAACATAGCGAATTAGCAGGTGGGTAGATTTCATTATTAGGGGTCTGGCAGACGCGATTTCAAAAATACAGTAACGAAATGTATAGTACAATATTATTGTGTTAAAATTAATATTATATTATATGGATGGTGTACTTACAAAAAAGATAATATATGTATACCGCGACGGAGGTCCCACTAACGTCTGCGGACGACTGATCGCCGTTCGAGTTCGAGATCGGCGATTAAGCTCGTCCCCACCAAACCGGGGCTCGCGGACAGGAAATCTATCCGGGATATTTTTGGCATTTTCCAGTTGTATCGTATAAACACGTACACATACATATCATCAAGTTTTGCGTATGGAAAATGTGGTGGAAAAAAACGATAGTAATAATAGTATAATAACGAGAAGAAGACGAAAAAAACCATTTGATCCTAACTGACGGGTTGGCGGGGGGGATTTCAAAAGTGTGTCAAAAATATTAACGCACTCGCCTCTGCCCGCCGTAGGAATTTATTATTACGTTGGGAGTATATCTGTGGTTTTTTTTAGAATTCCCAGCGTACACGAACGTATTATTATCCGTCACCTCGAGTGCCATGAATCTTTGCCGACGACAGCGCCAGATGATCAATAATTAACACCTTAAATGACATTTTAATTTTTGATGTCATTCATCTTTTAGGCAGGTACATTGTACATGTATGGTACACTCTTAATGAGATAGGAAATTAGGAACCTGACATTAAAGGATCACAATTTATATGTATACATACATGTAATATGTTATATATATAATATAGAACAATCATAAATAAAAATCTAGTTATATTCAGAGTTCACAAATGACACAAATTTATACAATATATACAATATACAAAGCTTGGTGCATGCATTTAGTATTTGAAAAATGAGTACTATTTATTAACAAGCAAAATAGTAAACAATTCTGAATAACAAGTATATTTTTTTTGATTTTTAATAATAACATAATTTGATAAAATTAGAGAAATATTTAAACATGGATTTAGGTAATTTTCTACTATGTAATAGTTTGACAATAAGTATGCTTACATTTATTTTTTTACTAGGTAAGTATACCTATTATAGTAAACATAAATTAAATAATTAAAAGATTTGTACTATGTAGTCCCATTAATAAAAATCTTCAAAAGTTGTTTAAGCAAGTATGAATAAATCCTTAGTTTTAAAATGCCCTTCATCTTTACAGTTAAAAGTGTAAATTCATAAAATTATATAATTTATTGACTAATGTAATATAAGTAGTATTTTATCCAGCAATATAAGACACCTATACTATTATGGAATGAAGTAAGCATCAATGGTAGAAATGGATATCTTTGATCAAACCTTAAAACCATCCATCCAACCTCGGTCAACAACAACAATGGTCCAAGACTTATTAAATACAATTTTTCCAAACGATTCAATGATTTAAATTTACCAGTATTAAACAAAAATGAAACATTAACTAAAAGTAGTAGTGATTTAGTAATGAATTCAAATGGCTTAAACAACAATGGAAAAACAGAATATGTAGAGATAGTTGATAACATTGTAAACATGGAACAGTCATTTGTAGAGGTAAATACTAATAATCTGTAAAAAAATAAACATGTATCTAAGAATTTAATTTAAAAAAATATTCAATAGCTTACGTTAACGGTATGACAGCTAGCAATAATGCTTTTTCATGAACATGCCAACCAAACATAAATGAAGTCAAACCACATAATACAAGGCATCGAACAAAATCAATAGGGTTTCTATCGGATTTCCAAAGTTTAAATAAGCATGGCTGAAAAAAACAAATTAATATTTTAATAAATAAAAACATCATAATAATAATTAAATATAATGGTTATTAGTATTATATAATATAATGTTCTATAAATATATATAATATCTCTGAATAGTTTTGGGACTATTAATACATTTTCAAATAAAAACAAAAATAATGATGCATTTATATAAAAAAATTCTTTTATGCAGTCACATGATTAAAAAATATATAAATGTAATAAACTAATAAATGTACAAGACTCAAGTATAATAAAACAAATAGTAGGTGCATTGTCTAATAGAGGGATCAACAACTCCAAATGTGTTCTAGGTTAAAAAACATTTGACCAGGCCACAAAATAGATGAAAAGATAAAGAAATTTTCTAAACACCCTCTAACAGTGTTATTAGTTTATTATCTATTTATGAGGTCCAATTTAATTATTTAAATATTATTAACACCATTAAAACAAAGTCCATTATAATTTGCTATTCAAATATTAGAAATTTGATAGTTCCATCTATTTCAACTGAAAAAAGTTTATTTTATAATTTTAAAACAAACGATAAAGTAATTCAAGACTTACCAACATAAAAATTATAGTTAAAATAAAAGTAATCTGAGGAGTAATTGATGGCAAAACAGTGTGTTCAAATTCTTGAACTAAGCCTCTCGTCATTGATGCTGAATTATTATTTTTTATTAGATCATAGTCTTTATCTGAAAAAATTCTTTATCAGAAAACGAATAAAGAAATTAAATTAAATAAAGGAAGAATAAAAATCCATAAATACATGTAATTTTAGCACCAATATCAGCTGCATTATATAAGGCCCAAAAGTTTGGTGCCCAATAGGCATGTGATAAACCTCGTTTGAATGGGAAAAGCTGCTTAAAAACCTAAGAAAAAAATTTAATTAGTAAGATTTAGAAGTTAAATTCTAATAAATAGTACCTGTACAATTTGACCATTGAACACAAAAGGTCCAAATGATAAACTAGATACACCGAGAACAATTAAACCTAATTTTATAAGTCTTTTCATAGCAAATTGTATATTTTTTCTAAAACAAAAATGTTTTAATAAATATACAAAATATGCTGGAGCCAAATATAAATAAATATGCTTGAAATTCAACAGAACCGTAAACCAAAATGCACCTCGATAGTTTTCACCCTAGAAAAAGCAACTAAATTAGCAAAAAGAACATCAATTATTAAAAATATATTGAAACTATAATTTAAAAGTAATAATTTTTACCTTTAAAATGTGTGATATTGATACAAGTAGGATACCGAAAAGAAAGCCATTGTACTGAAAGTGTATTTGGTCAATAAGCAATAATGTTACATTGGCTATTAACAAGAGTTCAATGACAAAAACAGAAATTTTACTTTCGTCCATTTGTTTTTTCTTTTTAGTCTTTGGTGCTTTCACAAGTAATGCAATTGACTGAGCGCATCTAAAAATAATATTTTATTTGTTAAAAAACGTTCATACTGATCATATTATAAAATATATCAGATGGATTTTAAAATGTTTTCATCACGTTATTCTAATACATATTAGTAGTTAGAACACTTAGAAACTATTAAAGGATTTTTGCCCGATATTTATTTTCTCTCTAAGACTTACGAGAAACATAGATTTCACACTTTCACATAGAACAGTTTTTTTTATGATTTTTGAGTAACCATTAAGTAAAATCACCTGTTACAAAAATTGTAGAGTATATGTTTGATGCTATGCCATATTGGTTTAATATTTTATTATTATTAAACTTTGGATTTGACTTTCAAAATAAAAAAATTAATTTGTAAATTTAAATGGTGTTTAAATTGTTTTGAGACAATATTTAGATGAAATCTCTATCATTTTTAATGAGTGATTTTATCCTAAGATTACTTAAAAACATTTGTTAATTTTACGTGGAATCGCATCACACAGAGAGAAAATAAACAGTGCTCTGACATTCTCTTAAATAATTTTATAAGAAATGTTATTATTTACATTTTCAAAATTGATACATAACTGAGAATTTTTACTCTTAATGCCAGTGTATTTAACTGACATTATATGGGCAATTATTACATTTAATACACCAAGTTAGGGCAATTAATGTGAGAATTAGTTATTATGAGTAAAAATGTAAAAATATAAGTAGTAAGAATACAATAATTAATATTTATAAAAAGATTAAAGAAAAACAAATTATTAAGGGCAATAAAATCTTCAATAAGAAATTTTAAAATAAAACATTATCTTTCATGGTTTATAGGTACGGAAGTACTAGCAGTACCATAAGTATTGAATAATAATGTAATATTCTGTATTATATTTATTCTGTGTAAGTGCAGTATAAAAAAAGTGTAACTTAAATTCAAACATTAAAAAAAAAAAAAATAGTAGACTTGGAAAAACTGATTTAAAACAGGCAAAGAAGGCGAACTATGTTTGCATAATATTCAAGCAGAATTCCTCATTTCAGATTATTTATTAACAGTTTTATGTTTAAATGACTACTAATTATTAAATATTGTGTATTCAATATTCATCTCAGACCTGTGGTTTAACTAAATAATACCAAAACATACAAGTGTATAATAGTCAACAACATACAACATTGTTATTCAATTTGAATAATATTTACTTTCGAGATCCGTAATAAAACACAAAATCAGTAATGATGACACTAAGTCGCTGAAAGAATACGGTGGCGTTTGAAGAGTAATTACGATTGTGTATCGACAACATGTCAATATCGACAAAGGCAGCAATTTGAGCCAAGAAGTATTCAAACCACGCAAAAAGTGGCGGATAGTCGATGGTCCATTCCGAATGGTTAGCTGAATACCACTGCGATATAGGCAGACTGTACGTTGTAGCCAGCCAGTTGCGATGCACCTCAAAATCGGTTGAAAAACTGTCAAAACAGAATGAGATAACAATTATTTAGTGAGCACGATTGTAAATACAGTGGGTTAATGTGATCACTTTGGTGCAGGTTATTTTGATTCTATTAACTGGTTGATTCTATAAAACATTTACAACATTTTTTTCATGATTCATCTTTTTATACAATTACATATTTATTTATAATTACACATTTAATGTAACATACATAATAAATGACACAAGAACACGACGCACAAAGATAATTGAATAACATAATAACGTACAGCGATATACTGTCGTACTAATAAGTTCAAAAATAAAATGGGTTTTATAAATTAGTCAGTTTGAAATACCATAAAAACGTTAAGATGGTTCATACAAGTGATTCAATTATCCAGTACTTAGTGATTCTAATAAAAAGTCAATTTAACATAAGTAACATACAATTTGGTTTGGGATTTTCATTTTTGATTCTAATAAACCAGTGATCACATTAAGCGGAACTCACTGTATTACAGACAAAAATTATACAACTGTAAAGACTTAAGACAGCGAATACAATGACGATCCGATTTCGGACCTTCACTCACTAGGATGGCAACAGGAGCAACTTCACGCACGTTATGACAACGTGCAGGGAACTCGTCATTTTCGATTTGAAAAGACTAGGTCAAGACGTCGATGAGCAATCCATGGTCAGCTTAAAATTCAAATCTAAACGTCAGACGGATTGTATTCAATTTGAAAAATAATAAAAATGATGATGACATTAACGTTCCCGAGCTTGGTCAGAAAACATCTTCAAAAACGACGGCGTGAAACCATTTCAGAGCCACGACGATATTATTATTATATATATTAAAATTATACGATTGCCCACAACAGTGAACAGACAGCTGCAGTAGCCAGTAATAATTATTATGATTTGTTGTAATGCATTTATGTATCGAGTACCTGGTAAGTACCTACGAATAGCCACGAAACGTCATCGTTCAGACGGCAATAAAACGTTACCGGTATGACGATTAACGATGAATTAAAAAAATTGTTAACTGTTATCACTCGTCCGCTTATCAAAAGTCTACACAGCGTCAGCGTATATAAAATTTATTCAAGTAATAATTAATATTTTTAATTTTTTTAAAACGTCGAAACATTTGGGTTCTATTACTATTGTATACAAATACAATGTACTGGGTTCTAGCACGATTGAAAATTAAAATATCTGTAAATCTTCGATACAAACACAGAATACAGATAATGTTCCTAACTTTAAATATGATAATACGCCAAATGTAATTTAAAGTACATAATGTGCGTAATAAAATAAAGCTAAGAACAAAAAGATGGTTGATCTCAAATGTGCTGTGGCCTATGGGTCAATGAGAGAAAACAGAGTTTGTGACATCCTCTTCAGCTTTTTTTTAATTGTTTAATTGGATCATATAACAATCATATTAATATACAATATTGTATAAAACTAGATTATGATCAATGGTTGGAGGCGTTGGAGCTTTGTATTAGTGTTTTTATATTTTTATTCAATAGGTATGACATTTATAAGTCGATGGCCATAAAACTTTCAGATTTAAATATTAAAATATTTAATAATAGTACCTATTTTATATGTATAATATTAATTAAGTATTCATCAATGTAACAGCCCAGAGCAATAAGCTGTTTTTAAATCCCTGAAGAGAAAATAAAGAATAAATATGTTATCATAAGACATTAACTACATCACTTTACTCAGAAAAATAAGAAGATTTATACTCAAAACATACAAGTACTATATACTACTAAATATATACTAGTATTATATGGTAAATAATAATAAATTATGCTTGTCATCATTACATTAGGTGTGTACATAATAATGAATTGAGGCATGTTGCATGAACATTAGTTATAATCATCTATCAAATTTTGAGTTTGAAATGGAAAAAAATGTTTATGTATATATAAAATTTATAATTACCATTTTGGGGCTTTCAAATAAAATTCTTAATTTAATAATGCTTCATATATTTAGTATGAATAACAATACTTAAAAATTATTTTTTCAATACCCAATAATAATAATTAGTAACTATAAAATAAATCAACTTTTATGTATTTTAAAATTCAGTACAAGTTAATTAATAATTACTGTATAATATAAAATGTATTACACCTATTTATTAAAATTAACTTCGTATAACAATACTTGAGCTTTTAAACTAGAATAATATTGAAAATATCAGTCAGGGTTAATATTATATATTTATATATCATTACAACAATATTAAAATGTGCAATAAAAAATAACAATCATTAATACCTAAATTATTCATATGAATTTATTAAGGATTCAAGTGTTATAACGTCATTGATGGGAATAAACCTCATACGTGCAAAATGTATGATTTCGAAGTTTTTTATTATTATTTTTTATTTTTGGGTATCCCACGATTCAAAAAATAAAATAAACTATTAATGGATAAAATTTCCTATATGCTACTCCATCATAGAAAAATCCTCCAATATGTTACCAACTATAAATTGTTTTTGAAATGTGATTTTTTTATTTAAAACGTTTTTTGTGTTTTCTGAAAACTACACTTTTTTACATAGGAGGTTTGTTCCCGTCAACCATAAACTAGTTCCATTTATCAAAAATGATCATACATTTTAATAACACGAAATAAAGTAGAAAGAATTATAATATTATAGTATAATAATTAATTAGCTAGCACGTGTACAAATTTACTTTGTATACATAAATACTATACAGAGATTATTATAATTATAAAATGTTCGGCTCACCAAAAACAACTGCTATATAATAATTTGATAATACGTTGTTTAACAATTTTAAAATCATTACTGTAAGTTATGTTATATTAGTTACAGGCATGTAGGCACTAGTTGCTAAGTAACAATGATGTTTAAACATTAAAGTATTTAACTGTAGAATAATGTTACAGTTATATAATTGTTATCAATATGTATTACTATAAATTATAATAAAATATTGAACCTACAGAAATAAAATGTGATTCCATAATGTTCTAGATTCTAATTTGGTCACAATTCATGTTCCATAAAAATAAATCAATGATTCAAAAATAAAGTTTTTGTTAAAAGGTTAGTATAAGATAAAATAAAAGATAATATTAATTTTTAGTACACTGGATTTGAGAGACAATCAAAGTTAATCACATTGATTCAGAATATTTTTCAATATTTCATCATAAAACGGGGTGAATACTTTTCTGTTATATGTGATAAGATGCAAAAAACTGCCAGTAACGGCTGCTAATTCATCTTTGAATGCAGACAAACCAAGTGGGCATTGCTGGGGAACTGCATTGTCAGAACTGATGACCGCAGTAATAAACTCCTTGAAACGCTTCTCTGAAATAAGAACCAGATGTGATAAAAAATGAAAACACTATTATTTATATTTATTTTTGAATCAAAATAATGATATTACCAACTAGAGTTCTTATTTTATTATCAGGATTTTGGATTAACAAAACTTGAGTTTCAAGTGTATTGACAATATCTGGTGAAACTGGTGGTCCATCTGGATTAATTGTACATAAATGCTTATTACAGTAAGCAACTATCTGTTCTATAATGTTTGGTAAAACATTTCTACAAAGAGAAAAATTGATGAGTATAATACATTACTATTTATAAATTAGCACAGTCAATATTATAATAAATACTTGTTGGAATCGTTATCTTTAAGGATGACTAAAATAATATTTTTTAAATAATTTTTGAATTTCATGTCATTGGGAATAATGGAATTAGTTGTTGATATTGTCACAATAAATGTAGATGCTGCGAGTATCAAAATATTCAGCATTTTATTTGTCGCCAAATACCGATCTTTATCCAATGATAAAGCCTGAAAATAATAACCAGCTATTTTATAAACATTGCCTTGATAATGCATATGGTAGTAACCTTATTACCTCTGGGAATATAACATCTTCATTCCAATCAAATATTTCCATATAAGCTCTGGCAACTATATCATGGTAAGGTTCTGTAGTCTTTTCAAAATTAACATGGCGTTTTAACCATTCAGCAGTCAAGTTTAATGCATCTGTTAATCACTTTTAATTAGTAAATAAACATTATTCAGATTTCAGTTGTAAATTATAAAAAAAAATTGGGATTTACCTGGTTTAACTTTTAAATACTCGGCAAATTTGTCTCGTTCATAATCAGCACTACAGGCATTTAATGCTCGCCGTTGGGCAGTTATTGTGAAATTTGCCATGTCAAGTTTCATCAAGCTCAAAGTCTACAAATAAATACCATTGGCATACAAAATATATTTTTAAATTTTTCTAGTATCAATACTTAAAATAATAACTCTTATTGTAAATAACAGGCTACTGAAGCACTACAATATATTTAATTTATGAAAAAGGTATTGAAAACTAAACATAATGTTTTTATAACAATATGATTTAGTTAAAAAGATTAATAGTTGCAACCTTGTGTACAAATAGTACATGCTAATTTTAAATTAGAAAAACAAATATAATATAAAAATGTCCAATAAAGTACTCATTCAACTGCTTAACAAAGATTTATTTTAGTTTTTAGAAAAATGTAGTATACACTTTGAGTTTCTAATAATTTGTCAAAAATAAATAAATTACTTACTAGTTATAAGTATTGAGTAAATACTAAATTGTGTTTAAACATAATATAATTGATTTTAATACATACATAGGTACTTTGCAAATAAACTTATTCTATTATTTGTTCTTAACACCATTGGTCATTTGATTGAATGTTCTGTGGTGAATAGTCTAACTGCCTTCACCTTTATGTCATGAGATCGATTTTTCTGTTTTCTTAACAATTTTATAAGTTAATTATTTTTTACTGTTACTTGTTAACAAAATTCTGTATATTGTAATTGCTACCCATACGGCAGACTAAAAAGCAGACTTACAACAACTGTTTTCACCACATAACCACTCGATCAGAGGACCTTCATCAAAAATTTAAATAAATTACATAGGATTAAAGTGCTACAAGGCTAAGCTGTGAGTTTAAAACACAATTTAAACAACAAATTTATGAAATAAGCCATAGCGAATTAAATTAACCTTTTCAAAACTGATATTGCCATACACAACAATTTTATGTTGAAGTTTTAAAATACCTAATTATTTATTTGCAATAACTTCAAAATAATATGTAAGAATTGAATAAGAAAATTTACCTTCTAATGTTATACATCTTCTATCTTCATACATATTATAACAATTTCCACCTATTTTTTTTTTTAGATTATAGTATTGAGCAATCAACATAGTAGGAAATTTGTCAATGACAATTTTTTGTAGGTTGTATATTGTATTTAAAAGATTATAATCAACAACAGTAATACAGCACTAATGTTGATCAAAATTATTTTGAAATTCATTTAAAATTATAATTTTTAGTCTTATAAAACTGTTTTACTAATATCAATATTTTACCTCATCATTAATTCTGTGGTAGAATAGAACATTTAAATTAGTTATTCAGACTATCATATAGGCACTTCAAACATATTACTAATTACATTAATTATTGTAATTATTATTATGATATTAATACTATTGAAATTATTAATCAAAACTAAATAAAATAATATCAGGACAAGTCAATATTATTTTATCAGTTGTGAATATTAAAGCAATTATTCTAATCTTAATTTAGCAATTTACCTCTATTATCCCTTTAAATATATCAACAGGATCATTTAATAGTGTAAGAGCTCGTATTGAATCGTCTCTTACGGGAGCGCATATTTTTGACATCAAATTCAGTATAAACTTGGTGTAATACTATTAAAACAAAGTAAATAAATAAGTTAAGACAATCAATATTTACAATTTTATTGCTTATGTTATTTTATAATTACTTCGAAATCCAAAGAATCATTGTCTATCTGATTTTTTATAGACTCTACATCTAAAACTTGAGCAATGTCCTCTTTCAATTTAGTGTGTTGGTCTAACAACAAACTTGATAAGCTCTATAATAATTTTATTAAAATTGAAATTAATGAAGTTACTAAATTATTAAAATACTAATACTAAACAACAATTTTTACATACTACTTGAATTTCTGATAAAAGTATCATAGCTTGAGAGTATTCAGGAGGATCACTGTTTAATTGTTCACGCAACAACTCCCAAAATGCTTTGTGCATTGTGTCTTGGACTTGTTTCATTAAACTAACAGAGTATAACACGTTTACAAAATATATTAGGTAACTAAATATTTAAGAAACACAGATTTTATGTTAATAATACCATTTCTAATGTTCAATTAAATTAGTTTTACCTGTTATTAGGATGTTCTTGAGGCTCCAATTTAAAATTTTCATTGACTGCTATCTCGTGAACAAGAGCAATATCTTCCAATTTTTTAGCAGCTACCATAATTTCAGGTAATGACAAGAACCTCGGAGGTGATGCAGCAGTTATATTATTTAACCTGAGAATTATAATACAACATATATAAAATAATCTACATCAAAAATACTATTATAATATATTATAACTATTACATTTCTTGACGAGCTCCGGGAATCGGTCTATTCGGTGTTGATTTATTGTCTGGATCATTATTGGATGTACCTTCTGAACTCATTTTAAAGAAGATTATAATAAAATCTAATAAGTGCAAAAAATAGAAAAAAATATTTTTAAATAAATGTATATTTTCCAAAAATGTTTTAGTAAATTAAATAATTGTACAAATTAATCAACCTAGAACTTTTCAAAGTGAACGAATAACCTTATCGACAGAATATATTTTAAATTAACCGTATCTATGCATATAGTTTGGACCGTGGTGTTTTTCAGATTATTAGAGATATTGTTCAACACTATAAGTACTATTTAAGAGATCTTAAATAGTGACCATAAACTCCAATATATTATGATAATGAATAATGGCCCAATACACATTTTTGTAAATTGTATGCTTGGACCTTAACTTATTTATTCAATGGTTAGTACAACAATGTATGTGGACAATTTTGATAACATACATTTTTTATTCTGGACATTTTCAATGAGACTTTTTCATTGGCCTCAGGGAACTATTTTAAGCATTTTTCTATGTTAACTAGATAAGGTATAACTATATAAGATATTCAATTATAGATAATAATGGTACAATAAGTGTCAATTACAAATGTTAACCAATCAAATACCACACATAATGGAAAGAAGAATAGACATTTTATTTTTATTTTTTGGTAAGCATTAATCATAATACACCATCACATACATAAGTATACAATAGACATAAAAAAATCAACAATCAGATCCAACATCAAATATGAAGAAAATAAACTAAAATATATTTAAAAAACAAACAAAATAATAAAATTACTACTTTTGATTTTTGTTATTACTATATGGGAGCTATTTATAAAGTTAAGTATATTATTTGTTATGATTAATCAATATACAGAGTACTTACATAGTTGGTAAATTAAATTCAAAAAGTTAAAAATAAAAATAATAAAACGGTAAAAAATATCTACTAGTTTTATAAAAGAGATATTATGAACAGAAAATTAATAAAATGAAACTTGAGTGTCACACAACTGAACGGAAATATGTACAAGGTACACCTAGAATCAAATGTGATCGTTTCAGCCGTCATAAAGGAATTGACAAAGGTCCGGAAATCAATGAATCAGGTCTCTCAAGTTTCGATACGACGATGATATTATTATAATTTATAAGTAAATATACCTTTTACGGTCATCGGCCTTGCGACGAACATTTCAAGAACGCTGGATATGCGGAAATCTACTACATCAGCTACCACCCCGCGTATTTTTACCGAAACCATTAAAATTAACAATTATACCGTAACGATATAACAAATTTGGTGCACAAAAGCTCGGCATTGTGACTTAAGATTTTTTTGTTTGGGACTCGGGTTTATAAATACTGTATCAAGTGTTAATAGTGGATAATTCCGAACCAAATTTCTTGGTCATCAATCGATGGCGTCTTCGCAAAAACTTCATAAATGTACATGATGGCGATAAGATTAAGCGCTAAGACTCACCTTCTAGGCAGTTAATTTTCTGGAAAACTATCTGTCGTGGAATTGAAGTCGAACGACAAATATTTCAAGAGTACTGTATAAAATAATTAAAATAATGAAATTTAATGAAATTTTTCCCAATTTTTGTTACTATAATACTGTGAAAATAGGATCTTTAACTAACAAGTCGGAACCTATAATTTATAATTTATAAACATTGATTATCGTGTTTTTACAATTTTACCTTATATAATATTATAATGTAATACCTCTAAACCTCTTCTATGCCTTATAATATAGAAGTTCACGACAATAATGTTTTTGTTGTTGTTGTATACAGCTACAGCTGTTAATACAATAAATAATAATATTATTGTTATTATGTATTCACCATGATTGAATGATTCACGAACGATTCTCATTTATTTTATCTGGTTATCTTAATCTGTGGTTGATACCAAAAGATAGATTACCAAAGTCAATGATTGATATCAATCCGCCATGAAAATATCACATGTTCGTAGAACAGTGTTGCCAGCCATAGTTTGATAATATTATTAAGTAACACCATTGATGATAACACTTAACGCTATGATTGACCGCTTGTACGTACTATGTTAAGATCACGGCCTGTGAACTGTACTTTACCAACCCCTCACGATTTTTAAATCACGAATTAAGAATAGTGAATAACTAATAAGTATAATATATTAATAATTTTAAGAGATCTTAATTCGTGGTTAAAATATTATTATTATTTATTTTAATTAAGCAATTTAAAAGATATTAAAGTTAATAAATGATAATTGTTATAGGTACCTAGGTAATAATTAACATGCCCTATTAATTACTACTTATGTACCTAGCATGGTTTCAAATATCTTAACATTCTTAACTATATCTTAAAGGTCCCTACTTCCTATAGTGTGCCTATCATATGACATTTTTTATTTAGGTTATAACTTATAACAATTTAAATATTTATATCCTTTTTTGTATCATTTTTTCAAGTACCTAGTCAGTAAGACGGGTAGGTATAGATACTGTAGGTATATCATATGCGTACCTACATAGTGTTTGGGACATGTTTCCGAATTTTTATATAAGTAGTTGATTCACAGCTGAATTCTGAACACATACAGTAGAACTTCGATTAACCGTCACTGTCGGGACCGGGGCTATGACGGTTAATCGAATAGACGATTAACGGAAATTTTGCAAAAAAAATACGTGTGCATATGTGTACACACATTTATTATATTTTTTACGTGTGTGTACTTTAAAAAAAAAATTACTTACATATAACATATAAATTAATTATTATAACACATATAAATTATAAACATACATATCACACATATTATAAAAAAAAATCTGTAATTTTAGTTTGGTTTTTTGATTCTCTATCTTTTTTATCAGCAATATTACGTATTTGACGTAGAAGTAAGACTTGCGTAGCATTTGACAATCGTCTAATCGCCTAATTATTTATTTTTTTCGGCGATGACCGGTGACGGATAACAGAGAGTGACGGTTAATCGAAGTTCTACTGTAATTAATAAATATTATACAATTCCATACTCATATAGACATATCTATTACCTACAAACTACAGTCATAGGTATAATGTTTTGATTATTTAGTTGTTTTCCCACTGCTGTGTCGCAATTCAATGTGCATAATATGCTACTTTAATAACAACATGCAAGGTATAACTTGTATCGAGGATTAACATACAAACATGGATCTAGAAATCTGAAATCTGATAGCAGTGACAGTGATTTAATTGAGAGAGAAGCGAGAGGGACAGAGTTCCTCTTCTTTTCAAAAAATATTTATTCACGTACCCCTTCTAACTAAATTATTCTATTCAAAAATAAATTTAAATATTCAGGTCAGCACATTTTTTTACACTTTTGCATAATATACTGCAACTTTTGCACATTCTTCTAATTTTTTCCCAACTCAAGCACTGTGCAGATTGGGGAGGGGAGGTGCATTTTTTAAGAAAAAAAATATAAATACATATTTTTGGCAGATTTAATTATTATATGTCAATGTCATGAACATAAATATATGTCATAAATACATAATATACATATAACATGTCCAAATGGTTGGACATTAAAAAACCCATTAAGCCCCCTGGAACTAAGAGGTAAATAAATACAAATTATAAATACGTATTGAGCTCAGTACATCGTTAATGAGCATCTAGAATCCTATACATATATTATATTACACTATACATTACCTACTTATAGCCATATATGTACCTATAAGTGTATGATGTTAATGCATAATAACACCGCCAGTGCAGCTGGCGACCGCCTAAAATATAAGAAAAAGAAATTTTTTTTGCTTACAACCTGCAGGCATCGTGTTGCGGGAACAAAAGAATATTGAAGAATATTATAATATTATAAACGAGAGAAGGACTTGACTATAATATACCGTCCGTTAACGTACAATTGCACGATGACGACGACGACGACGACAATTTGCTTCATTGTGCTTAAACATTATTACATTAAATACACTATATAGAGTCTGTGTATACACCTATACTTTGTGCTCGTATCTCTAAAAATTATGGTTTGAAAACGTTTCTTTGGTGGGGAGGGGAGATCGAATCCTCCAAAATCACCATATTTTGCTTGCTTTCTATACACAGTGTATTATGTTATAACATATAATATATATATATATATATATATGTTGAGGTTACCTACCTAACCTAACCTATGCGGCCTGTCCTTATTTGTGCACTACGATAATGCTCTAGAGTCTAGTTAGTATTCTTCTCTGGTCTCCAGATATATCCAATTATTACTTAAATAAAATTATGTGGTCATGTACAGCAGTGTCTAAATGTGTCTTTGTAGTTTTATTAATTATTGGGTGACCCTGCAGCATTGCTGATATTACTTTATGGGGTAGTTAATACTTAATAATTAATTCGTGAAATCGGCTGCGGTTAATTATGTGACCTACCTTTGATGAGTGACGTATATGTCACTATACTATACATGGCCGGCCGGGTACGTCAAATTTTAATTACCTTCATAATAATCAAGACCGGATCAACAATAGGGTTTAAAGAGGCTATAGCCCAGGGCGCAGTATTATAAGAACGTTAAAATGAGGGAACTAGTTTTTTTCAGTTATAGGTACCTGCAGGTACCTATCTAAATAAATAGTCACAGTATAAAATTGTACCATTAAGAATTTTGAATAGTGCAATATTAATTCTGAATCAAATTAAGATTCTTATTGAAAAGTAAGGGAGCTATAAAAAACAAAACTCTGGTTAAAACCCTCAATCCAACTCTTGTATAAATATTAATGATATTACTTATGTCTTGGTTATTACCGAGTCATTATAACTGTTAGGTATGTATAATATGTACAAGACGATGTTTGTAATGTTTTTGGAGTGTGTTTAATTTGTACCTTATTTGCTTATTGTACTTAAAGGGATATTTGATATTTCTACAATAATATAATGCACAAAACCAAAATTAAGATAATTAAAATTCTTGAAATGATACTAGCCGCAATTGTTACAGGCTCTATAAGCTGATCAGTAAAGTTTTACTGCTCATTGATCACACTATCACATTGATAAAATATAATGTCCTATATAATTAATATAAATATTGAAAATATTCTTTGATTAAACTTTAGGGTTATATTATAACTTATAAGTAACTGCTTATTTTGATTATTATTCCCTATACTTCCTATACCCATTGACCCGACTCTGATAATGTTACCTGGTAACATTTTTCTGGTATATAGAGTGTGAACTACCAATTTGTTATGTCAGTCATTATTATATAATTTTCATTTAGATAAGTAAAATGTATGAATTTTTATTTTGTCTTAAATCATAATATTATATTGATAGGTACCTACATTCTTTTTGTACAATATATTTATGGATTCTGTTTAAAATGTTTTTATGAGTATATGAGATGAAGTTTGAAGAAGTAGAACAATTTTAGCAATGCTCCTTTACATATTTTATAAAATTATTTTTTTTTTAAATATAATTTTTTTCCAATTAATTTTTACAGTTTGTAAAAATAAGTTAAAATTTCTATACTCTTATTGATATTATTAAAAATATATAAAGCGTATGGTAGGCAGTAGGCTATTGGGTTCCACACAATACCAAAAAAACCACTATAATACTTTGGTAGCCAGTATTTGGTCACACACTTAACCGTCTTAACCACGCACCCATATAAATCTATTGATTATATATAGGTAATATAGGTACACAAGAAATAAGGAGGTTGAAAACAGACGGATGAAAGAGCCTATACAGTTTCAAATAACATTCTGTGGTTACATCCTCGACTGATGCAGCTAAATACGATACTATTATATAACTAGACAATATTGAAGTAAGTATAATAGCATAGTGTGAAGGATCAAAATCAGATCAAAATGAGTACCGGATGAGATATTCATACAAGATATGAATAGGTACTTTTTATTATTCAGTCATCACTCATCAGTAGTTAACGGTGGGTCTATATATTAACTATTGTTAATTAGGTGGTTCTTAGGTTTACAGCTTTAAATTATGGTGTATATTTTTTATGAAATAAAACTAGATAGGAAGGTACTTATCTAAAACCATTTTTTGATAAGAACAAACACTAATTAATTAGTAAATACTCGTTAGTTATAATAGTAATTATGTTGGGTGTACCTAGTGATCTACAACTTGTTCAAATTTAATCTTTATTCCAATATTTCTTCTAATAATTGTTCTTAAAAGAATAGTTTTTAGTTTTTTCTAAAATGTGTGTAAGTTAACCGCAATATATTATTACCTGTAAGTTTTTTTTTTTGTAAAATGAATAATGTATTAATTTGTCGTGCTTCAGTGCATGATGTAGAGTATGCGATATCTTTGAATATCTTACTTGTGAATATTATTATTTAATTTTTTTTAGTTGTGAACAATTATAAATAACATAAATAACGTCTCCCCGCCGATTCAAGCCTGCCTCCGCACTATTATTGTTGGATTTATTATTTTACTGCCTACTGCCCTCTCGAAACGTTAGGTCCAATTGCGTCTGTGTCCAGCAGACATAGGATTTTATTCTGATTCTGATACCCATAAAAAAACAACTTATGAAATATGTGTTAGGGTGTAGACATAGGGAATAAGTAATAGTGCGTGCGTGTCTATAATATATACGCCTATATATTATAGTGAAATATTTCGTATAATATATGATATAAATTATCATTGATAATATTATTTTTTAATATGTTATTATTGTGCACAAGATCAACTCTATAATAATATAATACCCATGTATATTATATGTCTCGCATGCGCGCGTGCGCGTGACAAACCCGTAAAAAATATTTTTATCGGTCCGAAATTAGTCATTATCCAATTAAACCACTCGTGAATCGTATAAATATATATTTTATTATAGCTGTGTCGTGTATCCCAAAATATGGTTTTATTATAATATAATATCACGGAATCGTAATACACATAACATCGGGTAGGTAATAAATTATTTCAACGGCGATTTTTTCGATACGAAAAAAATGACCGAAACCAGTTTATAAGAGCATAAATAACGGAGACGTTTTAAAGGAAACGCATATTGTCTATATTATATTCGATAGACACGTATATACATAATACTATAGGTACACACTTATAATATATATAATATCTGAAATGTATATATTTATATAATATACATTTATGTTGTATACCCATGTACAATCCATATTTTACGAATTTACGATGTAATAATACACATGCGTGTATAGCGTTTCTGACCAAATAGCCATGTAGGTGTTTATGGACTATATTTCGCAACAAATTCGGTCGTATAATAATAATTATAGAAGTCTTCTACCGAACACGTCTGCACTTTGGTGTTGAATTATTATCATGTTTGCTGCAGCGCTGTGATTAAGTGATTAACATATTACACAGCAGAATAGTTTGTTCTATTAACTATTTTGCTCCGAAACCGACGAGGTCACCGGGTAATGTTTCAAAAGCTATATATACCGACGAAAATTTATTATTATTTGCCAGTACGATAGTAATATAATATACCTCACTACCATGGATAATACAGATATTTATTCTTTATGCTCTCTACATCACAGGGATTTAAAATGTGCTTATGACAAGGTTCCATTGTACGTCTGTACCAGCCACCGGGCACCCTTTTCGGAGAACGATACCTAAAAAATTTTGTTAAACGATTGATTTTTGGCAAATAACGAACCGACAATAGTGCAAAATGGCCATTCGGCAATCCTGATAACGATGGGACTCTATTTGAGTGTATACTACTACACGTCTACACTATCACGAGAGACAGTCCCTAGTCTTTACTCTTTAGGCCCATCATATTATAATATATTATACATAGACAATACAAGTATGGTATTAACTATTTAGTGTTTACACATAATAATAAGCACGTGCGCTCTCGCCGATCATAAAAAACGACGTCGTGCAAGCGCTACAGCTGTATATATGATCTGATAATAAGCGTGGCGAATTATTTGCGAATTTCGTATTTCCTTTTTAGACCCGTTTATAATACGTTTTAAAATACACTATGTTATTACAATTTTATATACATATAACACACACACACGCGCCGGGTGTCCGTTAATTGCACTCGAATTGTATATAGTTGTTATATTAAGTAAAACGTTTATAGGTCATAAAATACCGGTGACTGCCGCGACCGCGTACATGATATTATTATAGTCAACTATATTATGTCTTTAATATACTTATACATTATGCATACTAATAATAATCGCGTACGACTTGTATTACTTGTATGATAGGTGCACGGTTAAATTAGTAGCCAATAAATAATTGTATAATATCATACATTACGGACCACCCTAAATATCCAATACATATCATTATAATATTATAATATATAGGTATACCTACGTATAGTATACGATTAGCATGTACATTACATATTTTTATATAACGATCACCTATATCACATTATAATATAAAGACGCATATAATACAGAATAGGTTAAAAAATACTATAATACAGCCATGTCATATGGTGTGCGTATCACGAAATAATTATTAATAGTCTAAACGGCTTCACGTTACCTAGCTAACTGTAACTGTCTCGATTTACATTTAAGCTAGATAATTGACTGCCACAGTGCCATTTAGATTAAATTGGTGTTTAAACGATATAATATTATAATATAATTTAGTCCGCTCATCCGATGGGAAGTAAGGAACCTCTGTTATTGATTATTATGCTACACATTGTTGTCGTAAACACTGTCCAAATTTCACCGATACCAGATATCAACTCCACATTTCTGCAGACGTATTGGACCATTTTCAGGTGTCAAAAGTGTGTGATTTCACTACGCTATTCGATTTATATACTGTATATAACTTACTTAAAGATCGAATAATGATTTAATACAAACTCCAATTAATATGAATAAACAACCGAAAGCGGGGACATCAGAACTAGCACACGTAAATAGTGTATCGACATTATGAAGACAAATAAATCATCATAATTGTCAAATCGATACACTATACTTATACGTAGGTTTATGCTAAAAAGCACACATGACACCTATCTCTCAGACCTTAGTGCGTGACAAGTAAACGGATTCCAGAAGAAGGCCGTCGAGCAAGGAGCACAATATGTAAGCATAATATCTTTATTTATACCTATTAGACATAAGTTATCAATTTCCTATAAAGTTCAATTGTTATTTTAACAATTAGTATTAGACACAAGTAGTTAGTTGATCGTCAAACAATAAAATTCAAATAAACGAGAATATACATACATGTCCCCAGCCAAACCCATCAGAAATTTCTCAATTTTTTTTATTCCAATATTTAGTACGTCATTACTATGAATTCCTATGACAGGTCTCGGAATACCTACGCCAAAATTTAGGCCGCCAGAAACAAATTCCTATGGGTGGGGCTGGAGACACGTGTCTCCAACCCCAATCACGACTAATAATGGGTGTTTAACAATTTAAAACTAAAATTCACGGTAAATAAGTATGCAAGACATTTAAAATAACACTTTATAACTTTGAGAACCTCTAACAATAGACATTCAAAATAATAAAACTAAATTCAAGGCAGGGCATTAAGGAGTTAAAAAATTAAAGTTAAGTTAAAAAGCTAATTTTACTTTAACCTTTTAATTTAACCAGTTAATTTTGGATTTTCATTAACTTATTAAATTTCTTTTTGAATTTACATGAAATAAAAGAATTAATTTATCATATTACGGAATAAGTTAGTTAATTTATTTTGTTATTAATTTTTTTACATTTCTTTATTTGAGTCTATTTTGATTTTGTTATGTCAAAAAATAATTGCCATAAACTGCAGTTTCGTGTTAAAATTTTTATATTTTTCAATCACAGAATTCAAAAGGAAAAAATAATTTTTGAATACAATTTTTTTTAGCACAAAAAATAATATTTTTTACTTATGTTAAAACTTATATTTTAAGTAGGTACATCTAAACATAACAAAATATATATTATTATGTTAAAATTATGTTGAAATATTATCCGACTATTTCAATTCATATATTATCTCTTTGCTTAATTTATAATTTCATTTCTACTATAATATGAAGATAGGCAGTTTTTACATGATGGATTTAAATGTATAATTACTACATTATGTAAATATAAACAATTGTAGGTAATCATTTAATTTTTTTGATTAATACTAAGTATATAATACCTAGTAGCTATCTGTTTCACAAAATATTTTGTGACTCTTATTAAATAATAAATATATACTAATACTCTATTATAAACGCTTAAACATACGCACAATACTAATTTGAAAGACAACTAAATAATACTAATTTCATTTTTACAAAAATCATTTTTCATATAGGTCCTATATTGACACTTGTAGAGTGATATTTGAACACAAATTTTACTTTATATTGAATTTTGTGGTTTAAGGGTTCCCGACTCAACTTCAAATCTGTTCCAGATAGCTTACGGCATCGTTAAACTTTATTTTGGCAGAAAAAAAATCACTATTTAGTAAATTTGAACTAGTAAAACGATAGAAAATAGTTTCTAAAGTGACGTTTCTGTTTCATCGATTTTAAAGCAGAAAGATTGAATTTTGACCATCCAAACCGTGATAATATTTTCTAATGAACGACGATCTGTTCGTTGACACAAAAAAAAACCCGAATTTGTTCGTTAATTTTTCATATAGGTCTTATATCGACACTTGTAGAGTGATATTTCAATATAAATTTTACTTTATATTGAATTTTGTGGTTTAAGAGTTTCCGACTCAACTTCAAATCTGTTCCAGATACCTTACGGCATCGTTAAACTTTATTTTGGCGGAAAAAAAATCACTATTTAGTAAATTTGAACTAGTAAAACTATAGAAAATAGTTTCTAAAGTGACGTTTCTGTTTCATCGATTTAAAAGCAGAAAGATTGAATTTTGACCATCCAAACCGTTATAATATTTTCGTGCGAACGTCAAACTATTGTGTGATACATGAAAATCGTAAAATTATTCTTTTAAATGTTTTGAATTATTTCGAAGCATTGTTTTTTTTCCTTCTAAATTGTATTTATCTTCTCATGCAGTGGGTTATCTGGCTGTTTGTCGTTGCTCTTGTATGAATGTTTGTGCAAATTCATGAAAATTAACTTAAGAGAATATATGTAGGAACGGTCTCCCCATGGAACTGGCGTTGTCGTTCGGGTGACTATCACTTTGTATACGACAACGGCCCTACCTTGATTTGGTGTTCGCGGTTGTACGCTTGTGGCTGATCTGTATGTATGAGTAATAATGAGTTTGCCTACTTTAGTGGAGTAAAACAAGAACGTTTTCATATTATTGAGTGATTGAATGTCATCCTAATATACTGTATTACCGTTATCGGTTTGTCTTCATAGTTTGTTTTCAAATTTTAAATATTTGAGTGACTGTGTTTCGTCTGAAATTAAATATCGCCATACCATGACTGGTGGCCGCAATACGTGGCCCCGGCGGGTTGTAGCAAACGTAAAAATTATTTCAAACGATATAGCGCCGTTGCTCATGGTGTTTATGTGTGGTACGATATCATTGAAATAAATGTGTGAGAATCGGTACCCCGTACGCGTGCTTCCGATAGAACAAGCGTCGCTGTTCGCGGCCACCACCTCATTGCTCAGATCTGCGCGACTTATCCGGACCACTTAAGCGGCCGCTTAATGTGACTGTCGCGTATTACGGCTGCAGGTACCGAGGGCACATATCCCACGCTTTGACAAAGTACGACTGCTTTATTCACGCTCGACGGCGGAACACATTATGATGTTATATACATACATTTTATGTTGTTTATCTCCGATCACATATCGTCTACACATCGATAGCTTAATTTTATTGTTGTACAATATATATATATATATACGCACATAACAGTGACATCGACGCATCACCCTCGTCGTTTTCATTCGAGCATAGCCTAAAATATAATGCTTTAATAAAGCATCAACGATGAAAATAGTATAAGCGTGTTTTTGTTTGTTATATTAATCGTGATCGAACAATTTGTCGTTTGTGTTTACTGCGCTCAAAGACTGTGTGCAGCTTCACACATTGACTGTTTGATGACAAATCTGATTTTAAATTTAAAAAAAATAATTATCAAAAAATAATATCGAACTGAATAAAATTAAAATTTTATAAAAACGTATCAATGTTGGATTACAGTTTGGAGTTTTCCACAACTGGACTGCATTTTTACCGCGGTAACCCTTCGACCTTCGTATTATATTCTCTCTATTAATTAATCTTAATTTATTTACTCAGGACACTACTGAATACTTAGTGCCGATCTAATGCGTGTGCGTCGTGCTCGTATAGGTATGATAGCTCCGGAATGCCCGCATCACGCGTATTACGATGCTTAGACATTTCGGTGATAACAAATTATTTTCCCTCTTTTTCTTGTTTAGTCATTAAGTAACATTGTGTAACAGATATATATTTTACATATTTGTATGTATATTGTATAAAATAATTACTTATTACACATAAATACATAATAATATGTTGGTGTGCCGTTATGCTCTGCATTATAGGGCTTAAATCAGGGAATTCCAGTGGGCCGGTTTCATAAGGAAATAAATATGGACAGAACCGTATCAATTTTTATCATTCTTGATATCATGATTATTGTTCTTTTTAAACTTTTATGATGTCAGTGATGTCACGGCGTTGACGTTAATTCATATTTAACGCGTAGCTGAATACATCGTAGTACCGTACATATACAAATAAAATAATAATCAACGTATACCGATCAAGTTTTACGACTTATCAATATTTAGTTATCACGGATTTGAGTGAATTTCATACGACTCAAAGCTTTTGCTAGTTGCTATCAGTCACCATTTTCTCACAACTGCAGGTGGAATGTGCCAATATTTGGTACCTACTACCTGCTGACGATTGGTGGTTTTATATTCTTTCGTCTTAACGGTTTTTTTTTTATAATTTATTCAATAATAATAATAACCTAACCTAACCATACATACTAATTATTAAGGTATATAGATACTTAACAAATAAACCAGTAGTTGGAACAATTTTTACACAAATTACTTGTCCATATTTTAATTGTTGTTGTACTTGGCAAGTACTGGGAAACCGGCTAATACTCGATTACAGTCAATAGTATTAGCAAAATACAATAACTAAAAAAGCCATAACTTTCACACATAAGATTAACCATAAATATCCTCCAAAACTAACTTGATGTAACATTATCGCAATATTCTAATGACTTAATTATTTACATCAATACAATGTTTAATTCATGTTGTTGAAAAACCTTAGAATAACATTAAAATTTAACAAAAAAAAACTTCAACCCTACATTTTATTTTGTATTTACAAAAATTTTACAGTGAAAATAGAAAAATAATGTTTGTTATTATTTGCATAAAACATCAATGTAACTTACAATTTATATAAAAAAAATGTTTTTTTTTAATATAATAATATAGGCTATATTGCCTATAGGTAGTTATAACAGATATAGATAATAAATAAAACGTATTAATTATGTACATACATGTAGACATTAATGCAATTCTTCAGTACGATATAATTTTTTTAATAGGTATACATTTAATGTGTCTCAAATACTTACCTACTAATATGATTCATAAGTCCTATTAAAATATAATAATAATGCAGATTAACAAAAAAACAGAAAACAAATTACTTAAAATAAGCATTTATTATGTTATTAAATCAACACATATACAGCACAACATGGATAATTATGGACTATAGTTGATAACATTTTAACAAAACATTTTTAGGTATAGCATATTATAGTAAGTCGTTGAAGTTTCACAGTGCTTACAATATTTCATAACATTTTGATGATATAATTGCGTAACTATTTGATAATTTAATTAAAAAACATTTTAACTTAAAACCATTCTCATGAATTGAATACAAATCACATAAATCATTAGTATTAACTACAAACATTCTGAAAAACGTTTAAAATAAAATGTATTGGTTTGTGGTTTGTCCTTAGGTTTTATAATATATTGTACAGTAATTAATGAATTATCTTGGCATAAAAAATAATGGTATTTTTCTTACACAACATCTTCCGTAATCTTTATACATTCAAAAATACACTTTTGATAGAGTTTACTTGAGATGCCTAAAAATGGGAGGCTTTGATGGTCAAATTGTTTGTAAATATGGGAGAAACTGAAATTAAATGCAAATTTGTATTGATTAGCTGCTGTTTTTCTCTATTTGATTATGATTTTCTTGCAGAGGGTATTTTATGCATTTAACAGATTTTTTTATATATTGTAAATAGTTTTCATACCTAAATGAAGTAAAGTTATCAAGTGGCTCATGCAACAATGTAAAGATGGGTAATAAATTACACTATGAACATTATAAGTACATTAATTATATTAATATGTGACTTGAGTAAGTGGGAATCACCTTTGTGATATTCTTCATTTGATTGATTTCTAAAAGTTTCATTTGTTCTTAATGGAGCATTTGTTCCAATTTAAGCTACTGGGCGTTGCATATAATCTCCTTCTTCAATGCAAGAAGTACACCCAAAATAAGCATTAAAATATTTAAAAAGCTCTTTGCAGGGGCATCACAAACTACATTAGAAATTTGAACACTTATTCATGTTCCATTTACATTCAAACCACTTCTTAATACTTCTAAGGTATCAGTAATAAATGGGTTTAAAAATTCTTTGATCGAATGTGGATTTTTAAATCCATGAAATATACCAATGAGAAGTACATTATTGAGTAATTCTTTAAAATTTAAAATCATTTTACTTTAAGAACATTTTACTCTAAACAGAAATTGCATTAAATTAATTGAATTATAACCAATTTAATATAGGATGTTAAAAAAAGAAGTCAAGTATATAACATAATAAGTGTATCTAATATATTTATTTCAGCACAATATATCGATTTTTATTTGAAAAAGCATCAACTATAACAATATTATTAATCTTTTTCAATATTTATAATAGAAAGGTCATTGAATCTATTTTCAATCATTGAAAATCACATCCTAGTTTTTATTCGGCGCATTGCAGAAAAAGAGCGTTCACAAGTGGCTGAACTTATTGGTTAAGTTAAGGCCACCTTTAGAAGCTTATACATATTTGGGTAGACATTCACAACAATACATGTTTTCAAATCCTCTAAGGAGATATCATCTTTTCCAGTTGTTAATGTTAAGTAGTTTTTTACAACAGTAATTTCAGATTTTAAATTATAACAATTGATATCTAAGAAATCCTAGAAAATAAAAAGGTATACATAAGTCATAATGTGTTACTACTTATTATTAATATTTAAATTTAGTCAACTATTAAAATTTTGTGTAATGTAGAATTAGTAAGTGGGTTAATCAAATTAGCCAATTCACGTATGAAAATCACGGTATTTTAGGAGATGTTACTATGTTAGTCAATTAGACAAAGTTAGAATAATGTATCAATCTACAATTATATTAATTACAGTATAGGTATACCTTATAATGGTCAATAAAGAATTTGCTTTTTCCAATGTTCAGTTTAAAAAAGTTATCAATAGATTTAGCCATTTCCAAACTTTAAAGTATGCATTTACGCGAAAATAATCTTCAGCAGTAGCATTATCAACTTCATTGGGTTCTTCAGCACCAGAAGTAGTAATCAAAACAAAATCATTAAGTCTATTGGGTTCTCTTCTTATTCGTTTTAATCCTAAAATACAAAAATACTTATAATTTTTACTTTCTACAGTCTACACCTAACTATACAATTATTAAATAATATTTACTTTGTGTTTGAAATGGTATATCAAAATTAATATTGTAGTCTTTAGCAAAGTCTTGGATTTCTAACCATAAATTATTAAAAGCAAGAGTAGATCTACCATTTTCAAAAGTTTGTAAAATACTCTTTATAAGAATTGCTGCTTTGCCTAGTGTTGCATTATTTTCTTAAAACATGTTGCAAAGAATATTTATTCTAGACAATATATTTTTTTAAATAAACAAATTAACAACAAATGAGCTTGTTGACATATTTGTAAGTATACCTTGAAAAAAAACATTAAAATATTATAATCCAATTATTTTAAATGTTTTATATAATTTACCTAAAGCTTCATTTGCATTTCTATCAGTATGATTATCTGTTTCTTCCTGTAAAACGTTAATAATAGCTTTATAATTGTGTTCTTAAACCGACAGTTCACTCTAGCATCACTTAAGCAACCAATATGAATACTTTTTATTCCCAACTGTTTTTGCATGATAATGTATATTATAAATGTATATAATAGTTGGATGAGAAAAATGGATATACAACCCTTCAATAGTATTAAAAACAGTCCGTCTCCTATACCAAAAAAAAAATATATAGCTAAAACAACTAAACATACACTTACAACAAATTATAATTTACCTTAACATATTTGCACATATCAATTACTACAAGATTTATACGATGGACCATATAATGGGTATAAATGGCATATGGAAATTTATTTTTAATTTTAGCCTGAACACCATTGAACTTTACAGACATTACATTTGCTCCATCGTAGGATTGTGCCACAACATGAAACATGTCCATGTTATTTTTAGTAAGATAAGCAAATATATGGGCATTTAGGGATTCAGCATCTTGTTTATCAGAAACGTCAATAAATTCTAGAAATCGTTCTACGATATTAAGGCCAACAGTATACCTTACATATAAAGACAATTGTTCTTGCTTAAAACACCTAAAATAAAAATTAAAAAAATCAGTTAGTAGGTGGTGAAAGAACTTCTCTCATAGGTTATAATCAAAATAATTGTTAAACCTTTACTTAATTGAATTTTGTATACTTTTAATTTAAACGTTAGATTCTTACCTAGCTTCATCACAAATTATACCAAAAACTTTAATGTCTTCAATTTCTTTTGTAATTTTATGTCCTATGTTCTCAGTACATAAATTAGCCAACTCATCTTGCATAGCATGACTAGTGTAATTGGTAGTATTTTGAAACTTTTCTGTAAATTCTGGAGTGTTTTGAAATCAAACTGCAAATTTCTTTAAAATTTCCTGTAACAAGAATATATTATGTCTATAGGCGGTGAAAAATGTATATGGTATTTTAAATGTTATAATATTATGTACCTATTAGATAATCTTTTAGCAGTGAAAAAATTTAAATTGAAAATATATGTTCAATTATTTTAGTTAGTTACCTTGATTTAGTGAAAGCCTTGATTCTTCATGTCTTCTAAAGGATAATCCCTGGCAGCTCAAAAATGTTATATCAACAAGAGTTTTAATATATTGGACATTTTTTTCTACAAGAAGCTTGTGGCTCAATGCTACTTGAGAGTGGACACTTCCTGTTATTATGATTGAAGTATAAAAGCTTCCCATTTGGCCATGCAAGTTAAATGCTGTTTACTAGTCGAATGTCCATGCAGTTTACTCTGTTTATTTCCTTTTTTTCCTCTTGACCCGGATAACTAAATATAATAAACATTTTTAAATATGATAAAAATAATTAGGTAATACATAATTGAAAAAAATACTTACTTTTTCCCAGTTGTTGAATCCAATACTCGTAAATGTAGAATCATTATTATCACTTGATACGCTTAAATTGCGACAGCAAAAACAGTAAATAGCATCATGTTAAATACTATATTCTAGCCAATTAAATCTAGACCTAGAGTAATAAACGGAATTAAAACCATGGTTTTGTTTCCCAAAACCAGTTTTTGGATACGACTATAGTAAGAACAAAATACATCAATTAAAGTTATAAATATACAATAAACTAAAACATTTAAAAAAATTTGGTTTTATACTTGCCTCAAGTACTGGACGAGCTGGGCCAGTCAGTAAAGTTCCTAGATCATAAGTTTCAGGCACCAAATCGACACATTTTGTGGATTCAACTGTAGCTATACTTCCTAGACTACTTAAAGTGTCGTCAGTGACAATTCTGTGTTAATTCACAACAAATAATTTCTTAGACATGATTGTCAATTAATAATAATTTAACTTGTTAGCCGTTAACCAGTCAAATGACAAAATGACAAATATGAAATAATCAATGTGATAATGCGATTGCGATATGCGGTGAAAAACAAAAATACTAAAATTCGTCGATTATGGACTATCGATTTTGGTGATATTGTTTGTAAAAACCAATTCGTAATAAGTTAAAAATAGTATATTATTACGTAATTTCATCGAAACCGGGACGACTGCAGCTGATAAACCACCAATGTGGGTGTTATACTGTTTGTGTCACGGAAAAAAATCACTCGAAAAATTCTTTTAAAAACATGTTAGCAGTTTGCGCGTTTCAATATGGGTTACTGAGTGGTTTTATCGTAAAAACACCTATGAACAAAATTGTAGAGGAGAGTTATATCTGGTTCCGTAAGGAACTCCGATTTTTGAAATTTTTATTTCCAAGTCCTAAAAATGACTTTTGAAAAATTAAAAAAAAGTGTATTATTAATTATGATATAATTAATGTAATCCAACAATTTCATAACAAACAAAAATACATACATACTACCATTGATTATAAATACTATATATACCTATATATAACCTTTATAATCAATGCTCCGTACACAGTATACACGTAAGGCAGTACGGGTACGACACTACGACATTGTTCATATAATATTTCGCTATAATATATGTTGGTAGGTACCGATAACGTACCGTTGCGATCTTCGTCGACGATAAATAGACGGTTTCCCGGAGTAAAAAATATTTAGCTAAAGATATTTAAATAATTTATTTAATTTAAACTAAAGACGAAAACTTAAATCGATATCGAATTGTTCATAAATGATAAATATGTGTATTATTATAATGACATTATTATTATTTTACAAGGAATAAAGATAAATAATTAAAAGAATAAAAAAAAGCATTCAATAAAATAATATTCAATAGTAAAAAAATGTATTTAAAATACCGTTCGAACACTTCAAAAATGAAAGTATTTTAAAAAGTATTCAATACGGAAAAAAGTATTTAAATACTTATACTCATTTACTTTGCAACGCTGATACTGATACAGGTAAATATATTAAAAATGTTCTCATGTATATGTATATTATATTAATTTAATATATTTATTTTTATAGATTCACCAGTGTATAATATTGATACTGAAGATATTTTTGCTGACTTGGCTGCTAATCATAGATATTTGGACCGGATGGATACTGCTAACCTGCCCAGTACCCATCCGTATCATAGCAGATAGGAAGAAGGGGCCCGGCTTCTTTTCGAATGGAGTCGATGCCATCCACTATTTCTAATATAATTTGTAAACACTATGTACATATTATAACGAAATATGTTTTACTTACACCATTAACACACAATTAATGTTCAGAATGCCTATAGAAAATTTTCAAATCTTGGCGGTCAAGGATATGACCGGTGTACGTGTAACTGTAAATGGCAATGCCAGACAGATAAATGTAAGTGTAGGGGTGCAGGTAGACTATATACTTCTAAATGTCATGATAGCTTAAGTTGCAAAAATAAAATTAAAAAAATAGTTAATATTCACAAAATAAATTATTGTAAATTATTAAGATAACAAAAATTGTTTTATACCATTTTAATTGCCCACTGTGCTCTGGTCATTCTGTGCAATGCCTGGGCAAAGTGTATAATTGTCCACTTTGTCCATTGAAATTTGGCATTGAATACATTGTCCGGGCGTTGTAGTACAATTAGACACTTTGACCGTAACATATACATAATATGATATATTATATTTATAGGAATATATTTTAATATAATATTGTACAATAACGAAAAATAATAAGTGCTTATAAATTTAAAACACATACACTTTTACATTTTATTTAAATACTAATTATAGATGTAGTACCTACCCAAGTAGGACTTTTACTGCCCGAAACCGTGATGACAGAAACACACAAAAAAAATATAAAAACTTAAAACAAGTTGTTTTCTATAAAGTTTCTTTGGAACTTTTTTACAATTATAAATATTAATTATGGTTTAAAAAAAAGTAGTAATTTTATTATAGTTTGGTATAAAACTTATAGTATAGGTATATACAAAAAATGTTTGCTTAAAATTAATTAAATGAAGAATGGTGGTAAAAATGATAAAAAAGTTTTATAATAAATATTAAATTTAAAGAAGATTATGAAAATGTGTAGAGATTGTCGAAAATTATTTTTGCACCCGCGTGATTAGAGTCTAAGTTACGCCTATGCCTTTGAGGGACTTGGTCCGTTTTTACCTAAGGCACGTTGTAATACACAGCATAGGATCAAGCGTAAATAATGCACGATTGCACTCCCTACTGCATGTGCCAGTGCCGGATTTAACCATTGTGCCGCTTTAAGCACTAAATAATTTGCAGCCTTTTGATATAAATATTTTTCTAGTCTAAAAAATGTTATTAAAGCAATAATTATAGTTTTTTATTTTTTACTTAAAATTTTAATGATGAATAATAAAAATATATAACTCTATGATTATTAAATTGGAAAACATAAAATATAAATATTACCACAATCCCGTTGGTCTAAAAACATTTTATAATTAGTTTCATTTTATTTTAGTTCTAGTTACATATAGTAAAAATGTAATATTAAAAATTATTTGCCGCCCTAAGCACTAGCTTATAGTGTTTACTGGAAAAAACGGCACTAGCATGTGCGATATTATATTATAATCTAACGTCGGACGGATCACTATTTTAATATTATAAATATATAATAACACGGTCATCCAATCGAGGTCGGCAAAGAGGGTGGTAGTGTGGCCTTCAAAAATATGGTAACAAAAACGCGCGGTCCGTCGCAGAAGCAAGGAATGTCTCGTAGTAATATTATAATTTGTATATCGATTATGTAACCACTAACCAATATTTAAAGAATTAAATGTAATATGTTGTATGTAACAATATGTATCGCGATACGACGGCAGATATTAGGCTGACACCTTCGAATGAAACAAAACGCCCGGGATACATCAGAAGAACATATTGTATGACATTCAACAATTCAGGCAATGGTCGGATCGGCAAGCTACCAAGGAAATCTCGGTGGGCCACTCAAAATTTGGGCCAGGTATGAGTGTTAAGTGGTAACTTTTTCTTTTTATTACAATGAGAAATGAGTACAAACATGAGTATAGAAATATATAATTTAATGAAACTCAGTGGGCCGATACCATGACTATCCTGTTACACCGTGACCGACTCGACAAAGGACGAAAACGGAACACGACAGTAGTATACCACTAAACCATGGTATATGGGATGCGTGGACGGATTACTTGTCATTGTATGAGAACGGCATGCAAGAACACAGCGATACGGAACGCAAACAAACGTGAGACATACCACATACAAGATGATAAAATGTATAAATTCGACAGTAACACTCAAGGCGGAATGTGCCACAACAAAATACGATTGCACATTGAAATTAAGACGACACTTACGGCTAAGGCGGACATGTAACAAAAACGGACATAAACCGTCGGGATAATTAATAGATTAATACTTGATGCTATAAAAAAACGGTCGTCGCGACATAGCGACATGGCTGGCACTTGGACGCACACTTGGTCAAGGCAGAAGACGGGACATGACATGTCAATATATTAACATTATGTAGATGTCGTCGATAATGACATATTGGCCAGGTGCAGTAACGGCGGGTTCGTTTTAGTTCAAATCCGCGGTGACGGGTGTATCACCAGTTGAAGTCACAATGATGCACTACAATGCCTGCGGTGAAATCACGACTTTCCAACTTGATTTTTGTCGGACCTGCATATTTCAGCTAATTAAAAACTATTGATTCATCCAGTTGGCGGAGGACAGTGACCGGATTTACATATAGTACATCATAATATTATAAGTTATAAGTTATAACTATTATTATTATGTGCACTTCCGGGCCGTGCTCTTGTAGCGCTGTCGTCCGACATTTCTACCTCCATAATATTATGTACCTACACGGCTACAAGTCGATACCCGATATGTGACAACATATATGTGCATTGACCATTGATTATGTTTTTATTTTGAACAATCAACAAACATGTTCTTATATGATTTCATGAACAACAACGATTGTAGTACTTTAGTTGTGATTTTTCCTAATGATTATATTATGTTCAAAGTTTCCTCCCGAAAACATTACATTAAAAACATTCTTTCTGTTTTAATACCTTATAGCATTGATTAAATATACCTTGTAGTATATTTAATCAATGCTTATAGGTAGTTCATAATTATATCTATGATTTATTTGTATAACATTACATTTTTATAAATTATATATAATTGCCAAGTAGCTTAATTTATTTATCCTTTATTAAATTTAAATAATGGAATTTATGGACCAGAAAATATATGTTTCCATCTCAATCGTCTACAATAATTTATAGCTATTTTTTATAATGTTTGATACAGTGAAACCTGTATATAACGGACGGTCACGGGACCAAACTAATTGTCCGTTATAGACAGGTGTCCGTGTCCGTTGTAGACAAGTTTCAATGTTTTAAAAATTAAAATTTTTACGTACATTTGTATCGTTTTATATTTTATAATATGTACATATTAGGTATAATCTTTATTAATACTATACATATACATATGTATTATACACATACATTCTACATTCATTAAATATAAAGCTTTACGCGGCACGGTAGGTGGCATTGCTAAGGAAAAGACGTACAACTCTGACTGCGAGGTGCGAACAGATAGAAACTGAATAAAAACGTTTGATACTCATGGTTATCATTTGCAATTTATATCTGGATATCTTAGGCCCTTTTCACATGGACGCGTATCGTACGCGCGCTGATGAAACGCGCATACGACGCGTATCAAAACGCGACACTCTGTTGTATTCACATGTATGCGTACCATACGCGAAACGCGGATCAAACTGACCCCGGGGAAATTTTGTCATTTAAAGTTTAACTTCGGTATAGACAACACCTATAATAACACTTAATACAACTTAGTACAAGTTAATTAAAATAAAAAATGAATAATCAAAGAGAAAAGCGGCTTATACTTTTTACGGGGTATTATTATTTAAAAAAAAAACAAATGGCTAAAAAAAATTGTGCTAAAAGACTTTGGGTTCACCCTTTGATAGCCCAAAGGTCTTTAAAAGGTGCATTTGCCACGATGTTTTCTGATCTCCGAGAGCACGAAGATAAGTTTTTCAATTATTTCCGGATGTCAATCAAAAGTTTTGACGAACTATTATACAAACTAGAACACAATTTAAAACGTTCATATTGTATCAGAGTACCAATAACTCCAGCAGAACGATTGTGTGTAACATTGAGGTAAGCTTGTTTTAAATTTGAATTACCTATATTTTAGTTTTGATAAAATAATGTCAAGTTCTTTTTAATTAACATATTCTAACTTAACACAAATAATGACGTTAGGTCTTAGGTCTAGCCGGCTTAGGTACCTACATAATGCAATAAAATATTAAAATATTTATTATTATACATGGAAATATGTACATATTTGTAACTTAGTATAAAAATATAAAAGTTATGTGTTATATTAACAAAACAAATTGTATTTATTAATTAAATCAAAACGTCCTTTTTTTGATAAAGAATATTTAAAATAAAATAAAAACTAACATTTCCAATGAAAATAAAATTAAAATTAAAGTAAACCCAAAATGAACAATAAAAATAAACAAATAATCTTTAAATTGTTTAGACATTATATTATGTGAATTATAAAAAAATAATTAAGAATTTGATGGGTAAGTTAGGTTGCAGGAGGTATCGGGCATAGACGTAGAAGATTGTTGTATTTGCGAGTTTATTGGTAAAAAATGTGAATACTGCTGCTGATGTGAAAAATAAAAAGGGTCGTTGTGGTTTACAGAGTTTTGAAACATAGGAGGATAATTTGGAGTCTGGCCGGGACCATTTTTTATTTCCATTGTTAACGCTAGAATACGTGAACGAAAAAGAAGTTTTTGATCCGTATTAAATTGACGAACAGTTGGCAATAGAGACTCAAAAAAAGATCTGTCCTCATCTTCTATCGAAGTCTCTCTAATCGCTGCGAGAAAATCTTCTTCAAAATTGTTTTTTTGATTTTTTGGTGTTGACGTACTTTTTCTCTTCCTCGCCCAAGGATCTCTATCGGAAGTAACATTAATGTCTTCCAATGGGTCATCTTCGCCGTTCGATTCATAATTGATTTCTTCGTTGTCTGAATTTCCCGAAATTTGATTAGGGCTAAAGTTAGATTCCGTCCTGAAAATTGTATTTGTATACTAATTCAATTTTGCATAATATACTAACAACTAAATCCATAAGGCTAAATTTTTAGCTATAAAAACTGTACATTTTACAAGCTAAAAAGTAAGTAATTACATTTTTAAGGAAAATTGGGAAAATGTACGCAAAATCAGTTTTTGACAAAATCGATTTTGGTTTTTGGTGTAACTCTAATTAAAACAAATGACCGTAGATATATGAAATATTGGCTGGATGTTTTTATTATAATTTTATATACTTTATAACATTTTCAAAATATTTTAACATGTTTGTGCTGTTAACAGACATTTTTAGTTTTCAATTTTTTTTTGTTTTTTTTTTTCTATAAATATCAATAAAATTGTATTTGCTGGGTCAAAAATCTTGAAAATTTATAAAATATTCAAATTTTATAACTAAGGATTGGAAATTCAAAACAATATGCTTCATAAGTATCTCATTTTATAGCCAAGAAGTTTAAAAAATATATAGGCATTTCTATCTATATCAATATATTTTATATATACAATGTAGTTTGTTTTCGGAATTCTATTTTCACTTACATATTGGGTTGAGTTAAAGATTCCAAAAATTGTAGTTGCTGGTCATACATGTAGGTTTTAACATTTTTTCTTCCAGATCCAGATTTTAATTTTTTTTTTAATGCAATGGATCTGATTTTAGCGTCTCTCGCACTTTTCCAGCGTTGTTGAACTTTTTCCACTGTTTGAAAAAAAGTATTTCATATATTATATAATTCCCCCATTAAAGTACAAATGAATGATGAATTTACTTCTAAAAATATTATTTAGATAATATTAATAATAATGCCACTGACCATATAAAATCATAAAAAATAATGTGACTAAAGCCTGTATTATTTATTAATTTTTAGTTATAATTTATAAGAAAAAAATACCATATTGTTTTCGCTACAGTATATTTGACATGCACTTCTCAATTTTTCGTTCAGTTTATAAGCAAAAAAGCTAAATATTATTATATTTTTTTTTATAATAATCATGAATTATGATATGAGTAATTTTTATTATATAACTATATTTTTATTCATTGACTTTGTATAAATTACCAACTCTAAATACGTATGGGTACTTAATTTAATTTTTGTAATACCTATTTATTGATTAGGTATTTAGCAACAGGAAATACAATGACTGATCTTCATTACACATATCGTATGGGTATCTCAACAATAAGTGGTATCATTGAAGATGTATGTAAAAATATTTGGCAGCTCAAAACTGAATGCATGGCTGAACCTACGGAAGATAAATGGAAAGAAATTGCAAATGGTTATCACAAATTGGCAAATTTTCCAAATTGTATTGGTACCCTTGACGGAAAGCATGTAAGAGTTATCAAGCCAACAAAAAGTGGCTCGTTGTTTTATAACTATAAACATTATTTTTCAATTGTTTTGATGGCCATTTGTGACGCGAATTATTGTTTCACTTTTGTGGATGTCGGAGCGCAAGGGAAATTCTGCGATTCAAGTGTGTTTAAAAACTGCGCATTTTACCAGAAGCTTGAAAATAACACTTTAAATATTCCTGACCCAATGCCTTTTCCTGGAAACTACGATGAAAGTTATCCATTCGTAATAGTTGCGGATGAAGCTTTTGGGTTATCAAAAAACATTTTACGGCCGTATGCTCGAAATAATTTAAACTATAAAAAAAAAATTTTTAACTATCGTTTATCGCGTGCAAGGAGAAATATTGAATGTAGTTTTGGAATATTATCTAATAAGTTTCGTATTTTTCATAAGCCAATGAATGTGAATGTTGAGTTGGCCGTATGTATAGTAAAAGCATGCTGTATCCTGCATAATTTTATACGCGTTAGAGATGGATTTAATTTTGAAAACACTCTTAGCATTGAAGGTTTAGAAAATGTAAACGAGGTTAATATACGAAATAATAATGTGACTAGAAGTGGTAATACAATAAGAGACAAGTTTGCCAATTATTTTATAAGTGATGCTGGAAAATTAGAATGGCAAGATAAATGTATTTAATAAAATCTGATGAAGTATTAAAAAGAATTTGAATTATAGTATAACAGTTAAAAAGATAAACACATTGAGGTTCTAAGTATACGAGTACAATAATAAATAATTTTTTTTTAATGAGACCTATACCTACATTTAAGTTTATTTTTAAATATATTTAATTACTTACCTATTTTTTTTTTAATAGCTTCCTGTTCATTTCTTTGATATTTTGTTTTATGAATTTACTTGGGTTAATGTATGATATAATTACGCGTGTATAGGTATTGTGTCATATTGTTTTTTACTCAATTAAATAATTTGTATAATAAATGTTTAAATACTTAAATATATTGTACTAAGTATGGAACAAATACTTAAATAATTTTTGTTTTACTTACCCGCTTTTTTTTGATCAGCTTTAGACATAGTGTCATATGTTGACACTATTTTTTTTGTCACCTCCTCCCAAGCTTTATTTTTCAAATCACGATCTTTGTATTCCTCGACTGCGTGGTTCCAAAGATTAGGGTGATTTTGTACCTCAATAATTATCAGTTCAGTGTCCATTGTATTCATAGTGAATATAATATCAATTTATTTTTACTGTATTAAAAGGTCTAAAAAGTCTTAAAAGTCTTAAAAGTCTAAAAAGAAAAAGAGAAGAACTGCACTGCTGGAGACTATAAACAAGTTATATGAAAACCATTTTTCAATATTTGATCAGCGCGCGTATGATACGCGTCTATTTGAAACCTGTCATTACATGTAATAACCGGTACGCTCGCGTTTGATACGCGCCGCGTACGGGGATGCGTTTCGCCCGCGTTTCCAAAAACGCGTCGCGTTTCATACGCGTGCATGTGAAACGGTCAATATAAATAACGTAATTCTGAACGCGACGTATGAAACGCGCGCGTATGATACGCGTCCATGTGAAACGGGCCTTTAGACTGTATAAATTCAATGGGCAATTAGCGTTATCGTAATCGGCGATAATGTAATTGGTCGTAATCCGTGTTTCTCTGAATGACCTAATTGCGTTCCTTATCGACACCGTTTCGTAGTAACATTGAACATAATATGTAGTATGAGGGTACGATTAGGGTACCTAAGGTTAGGTTACCAAAACCGGCAAAACCTGATGGCCTGCACAATAATATAATTGATGAGTAGGTATTTTGACAAATTGGGTATGTCGGCTGATCACAACAATGACAAATACGATATTATCACGTATCGTGATCACATCACACGAAGTATTGCGGTCTGCGGAGGCACTCGGGCGGTGAACGTACGCGAAGCTGCGTTGTGGTCAACCTGTAAGACGGAAAACAAAAAGTCGATTACTTGCTTATGATTCTGATGATGCCGGCTGATTGCATCAACGACAAAAACACAAGTCTCGTGATCACACGAGATTTTCAAGGCGGCACGCACAATTGAACAACCGGGCCGGCGGCAAGATCACCGGTGAACTCGATGGCTCGCTAGGAGGAATATGGCCGTTCATTGAAGTTTCTACGTCCTCAGCGCAGCTTGAAGGAGTCTTAATGATAAGTGCTGGCAGCAAAAATGCAAAAGTGTTCCGTGTTCGAACGCGTTATTACTTATTGCTTTACCTGATCTTGCTCGTAAGCCTGTTGCTGCATGTCATAGTTTTCGCCGTTGATCATATCATCTTCAGACAATAATAAGGTCTCCACACACTGCAGCGGTGGCGGTGAAATTCTTTTGTCTTGGCGGTGCCGCCGCGGTGGCGGTGAATTGTGTCCGGACTCTTTTTACCGCCACCGCCACCGCCGCCGTGGCAGTGTGTGGGGACCTTTATAGCGTTTTCCACCACACTGACACTGCACCGACTGAGACTTGAGTGAGACTGCACTGTTGGCGTCTGGTGGACATAATGTATGTTCCGTCTGGAATACTGGTGCGCACTGGTTGACATTAAAATCTATAAATATTATATAAACTTAAACATAGATTTTGACTGATTACTGATTCTGCTATAAATAAATGAAAATGGCTATTGCCTATTAATAAGCACCATAATAATATGTGCAACATGGTATTATCTTTTTTTCATAATTTTATTAGAAAATAATATTATTTTTGTGTGTACGGATTACAAATAACCAATTGCCAATTGGTCATTAGCGCACAATCAGTTGTACTATTACAATATTGCATGTATGGCCCTCTACGCTGTTTTACACTACAATAATATTTATTACTTGGGTTCGTATCATTCGTATCGTGTTCGCTGTTGTCTGCTTGACGTTGCTACAGATTGTTCATAATTGTATTGCATCAACCGTATACTCTTATTTTCATTGTTTAAATTTTTTAAAATTGTAATACAATGAGTGATTGTGATTCTTCAAGCGAAGTCGATCAGGTTGCACAGAAGAACCAATTTTACCCTGGTAAAATTATCAAAAATATTTGAGTCATTGAGGATAACTTTTTACCTACAAGAAGCTGGAAGTGAAGTGCTTAAGTTGTGTCAATACAAAGTGTTACAAGGTGGATTCACGTTCAAACTCTAATATAAGAAAACATTTAAGTGTAAGTACAATGTTAATTTCATACCTGCCTATGACAGTTGACCCATCTAATATCTTGTGTGTTAAGAGGACGCTATACCCATATATGTTGTCTCCGTCTTACAAGAGCGTAACACATTAAATTTTACATTCAGGCCGTTCAGCAGATCACGTTAAGCTCAGTTAGCTTAAAAATTAGAGTGAATTGACCTCTTATTAAAATTAAAGGTAAGATTATTGTGGAGGGCTTCTCGTAGGCTTTTTATTATATTTTTATTTTAAAGATAGTTATGAGTATTTTAAGTTATACAAACAATTTACAATTTTTAAATGCTCATAACTCTCTTTAAAATTAAAATATAATAAAAAGCCTATGAGAAGCCCTCTGTAATAATCTTACCTTTAGTTTTAATGAGAGGTCAATTCACTCTAATTTTTAAGCTAGCTGAGCTCAACGTGATCTATTGAACGTAAAATTTGATATGTTACGCTCTTGTAAGACAGACACCACATGTGGGCGTAGCATCCTCTTAAATTAATTTTAAATACCACACAAATACATAATATATTACAAAAATACATAAAAAAACAGTGGCGCACAGTATTTTAAAAGTCAAATTTCAAGTGCTTAAGATGTATCATAGATCTCATTATTCTATATTATGTTTTTTCCTGGGCCCCCACACGAGTCATCTCAGAGGGGCCTAGTTTTAGTATTCTTAAGTATATGAAATAAAATAAAATAAATAACCCCCTCCCCCCTCAAAAATAAATCCCAATTGCGCCATTGATCAAAAAATGAAAATTATTTATCAAAACTTCTAATGTTAGGTAAAAGATTATATTATTTCATTTTATTCAGACACAGCATCAAACTATATTAAAGAAAATTGATCACATTGATAATGCAGCGAACATAAACACTTCAAAGAGATGCAATGATGGATCATTGAAGCATAATGCTGGTAGGTCTTTAAAACAATCAGATATAAATAACCAGACAAAACACCAGTTTTAGAAGATTTTTCGAACAACAAAAAATTAACTAGTCAAAGTAAGAATGTGTATTGTTTATTTTTATTTTTTGTTTTATTAAATAGTTTTTAGTTGCAGCATTAATAAAAGTAGTTGATATTTACATGATTACATGACTATATACTGATACATTGCTAGTGAACGATGCGGTTGTTGATGATTTAGAAGGAATCGACGCAATCAACTTGAACATTCTAAATTATGAGGACCATGATTTGCCATTTGCATTACCAAAACACCATCAATGTTGTGCACACAAAATAAATTTAATAGCAACAATGGTAATTAAACATTTATTTAAGATAGTTTAATATAGTTAAATTATAAAATACTAAAAATATTTTTATCGAAAAGAATATATTTTGAGTAAGTATAGTGATCAGGACTAAACTATTAGTTAGTAGGTTTAACACTTAATAATCATAATCAAATTTGTATGAGTTGTAATACATATTTTAAAAATTAAATTTTTCTTTCGATTTAAATGATAAAAATATATGAAAAAAAATATTCTAAGATATAAGTATGAATATGATTGGCATTAACTATTTTATATTATCTATACCCAAATTTCAATTTTAAATTTCAATAAATTATGTTTGTTTAATTTTTTATTATTAATTACAAATTTGTGCAAATTAAATACAAAATAAAATAATTTATTTGTATAACTTGTTTTTTTCTAGGACTCTACAAAATCTTGGTGTTTATTTAATTACACCCAACAAGACACGTTGGAATTCACTGTTTGATGTAGTGGTGCTTCTTAATAAATAAATTAAAAATAATGAACCTAAGTTTAGAATAATAATGGACAGATTTGCTTTTGGCAGGTAAATTGTAAATCCTAAAAAATTATTAATTATTTTATCTATAATTTGTATGAATATTTTCAGATTTGATAGAAGTGATATTGATTTTGTGTGTCAACATCAAACAATTATGGGGCCAATTTCAATATGCTTGGATTTATTCCAGGGTGATACTAACATGTACTTTGGTCATCTCCTATCTACAATTGAAGGATTAATTTATAAATATGAATCAATGACAAGTGATCAAACAGTTTCTAATTATACGAAACTTCTGGTGACTGCCATACTTAATGGTATGTAATAATTAATATTTTTTAAATACATTAAACTTATTTATCCAAGTACTTAAATTGTATACATTTAATTTCTTTTCGTTTTAGCTGTTTTTGGATTACTTTATTGGTAAATACTTATTACTAAGTAGTAAATATATAGTATCTCTTAACTCTTACAGTCTTACTGATGTATAATGTAAAATTTTAATCAGCTGATCTATTATTTATATTTATATTTCTGTGTAGTATATTTATATACTCATGGGCTAAAATAAACAAACTTAAATGATAATAATTTTTGTTTTTTAGGTATGAAAACAAGGTTTGCCGATTATTTGATGGACACATTTTTAATTACTGCTGCAGTCTGCCACCCACTATTTAAAAAAGTATGGATTAAAAGTGATATAAAAAACAATTGGCCTCAGAATATTTAAAAAGTGCCTGTTATGACTTATATACCAGTGATAATGACAATAATGATGTAGAAGATAACCAAATGAAAGATAATTTATCTACCTTTTTTACCCTCACTAAATTCCCGAGAGGAAAAATCAACAGTTAGTGATGAAATATATAGATTTTTGGGCACATCTCCAACAAAGACTTTAGAATGTTTGCATAATTTACCCACTATCAAAAAAGTAAGATTAGTTGAGAACTTCTTATACTATTAGTAGTAATATTACAAAAACATTTGTACTTAGTTTTCAGGTATTTGTGAATACTCCACTACCTAGCAGTGCATCAGTAGAGAGAGTGTTAAGTGTTGGTGGTGCAACAATACCAAAAAAAAGAACAAATATGATGGATCAGTATTTTGAACAAATAATGTTCTTAAAATGCAACACTCAAATGTTCGATTAATATAATATACTGTAAATGATTCAGAATTAAATTGATTTTTTTGTTTTGTATTTGAAAATTATTGGTATAGCCCAATGTAGGTAAACAAGGGAGAAAATAATAATTTAAAAAAAGATCACTATATACTATGTTATATTATGTAGGTTTTTTTATTTGTTAAACATTTTTGAATTTATTTTTGAAGTCTATTAAATTAATATAGTATTTTGTTGTTTTCAGTTCAAATGGGTGTTCTGTTGTTCATTTTTATACCAATTTTTTAGAGCCATGCCAGCACATGAACAATATTCTTGCGGATTTAGTTTTAGGAGACAAAGTCCGGATAACATATATGATAAATGTTATTATTTGTATGAAGAAAAGTGTTAAGCTGAAGATTTTGCTTAAACATCATTAAAATATAATGTAGGTATCTGATGTATAAATATTAATACTGTTTTGTAATGGTGTTTAAGTTAATGTATTAGATGGTGCTGATCAAATACAGCTAAATAAAAAAATCCAAGCACTGCAAGTACTTTTAAATTTAACAATGGCTAAAATGTAGAAATATTTTATTTATTGATTATTTACATGCTTAGCTAAATAAAATGGTCAAAACAGATCATAAGGTATAAGACAGGCATTAAACTTCTTATAAAAATAAAAATATAAAAAACATTGATAATTTCTACTTATTAACATACATTTACATTAGAGTCAATTACTGTTTTTGATAAAATATATGCTACTTACCAACAAAGTTTTGGTTTTATTTTCTATAAGCCAAGTATTCAAACGTCATTTGTTTATTTTTTGGAAATATTTGTCATGAAGTTAGATTAAGGTATTCATCTCGTTAATTCAGCAACTTTTGACAGTTGATGTACAAAAACTTACCATTTTATAAAACTAAATTATACAATAATCCCACAAATAAATAAATAAAACATTTTAAAAAAAATAACAAACAAATTTTGTATTTTTTTGAACTTAATATTTTTATATTATAATTAAGTTAATTGCAATTTTTCTTATTCATAGATACCAAACAATAAAATAAACTATGAAATTCTTAAAATATTATTTAAGAAATCAATTTCCATTTTCAATTTGCTAAAATATTTATTTTTAAATAAAATTTCCCTGAGTGATTGATTTCCTGGACTTAAAGATTAGATTATATCATTTCACTGTCCAGCAAGTTGTCCATATTATTCTATTGATAAATATACTATCTTTAATTACTGTACATGTTGGCTAATATTTTTACTTTTACTTAACTCTTTATAGGATGTAGATGATTTTTATTTATTATCTTTTTGATATGCCAACAAAATAATTTTTTTTTAAATTATTTAAATTGAAATTTCATCTATGAAAACTTAATAATGGAAATAGTGACTACTTGGATAATGGATATTTCCATTCTTATAAATAATTATTTTGTATTCAAACCTAGTTTATTAACTTAAGACTTATATTATGTTTGAACTAGAATTAAGTGATTTGATTTAATTTTGTATAATTATGATAAGAAACAACTCATCGAATATTTGATTAATGATTCCACAGATTTAATTTTTTGTGGGTCACAAACAAATGAACAATTTGACTTATGATTCTTATGATCAAATGATTCACTGATCAGTTCATCAAAGTAAACATGTCCTATCTTGACTACTCAACATTGTATTCTTAAGTTCATACATCAACATAATACTACAAACCTTAACTAAAAAATATATATATTTATATTTTCAATTTCAGCTATATAACTTTTTTTTTAATACAGAATTAAAATCACATTTTTTAAAATAATTTATCCATTATTTATGTGTCTAGTGTCTATATCGTGTAACTAATGTACCTACTACCATTGATTTTATAATATATTATAATATCAATGCTACTACCTTAAAAATAAAATGTATACCTACAGATTTTATCAGGTAAATGCAATTTTTAACTGTTATATGGCTTATAAGTTTGAAAAAATTTACAACCGATATCAATTTATGTACGTTTTAGAAACTGTCTTTAAAACAAAAAATATTACAAATAATTGTTGTTGAACATATAATTAAAAGCATTAACCGTATTCAGCACTAATTGTTACATCTTAATGTTATTGGAAATGCATATCACTTGGATCATGTGTTACTATATCAGCATGTACGATGTGGGATGTCACATGTGACTTACTATCTATTTAGGTACTTAATTTAACAACTTTTTTGGCATTAACTAATTCAAATTGGTCTAGTAAATTCATGTGTACCTAACTAACAAACCTAAAATGTTCATGATTTTTTTTTAAAATACTAAGTATTTTAAGAAATACCCACAGCGACCTCTGCAAAGTATAAACTATTCTTGTAGTACTTCATTTGTAGGGTAAGTTTTTAAAATACAGTCAAAACTCTCTAGAACGAAACTCTTTACAACGAAAAACTCTATGTAACGTAAACATTACATAATAATGGTTGGTTTGCTATATAACCCATTAGACAATTCATTCTCTATAACGTATTAGTCACTCTCAATAACGAAACAATATTTTATGTTTCATAATACAATTTACGTGTTATCGTATCTATTACATATATAAACTATAAAAATAATCAGCAATAATGCCGAATAAAAAAGTCCAAACTAAGATGACAGACTATTTTAAATAAGGTATAAATATGTATAGTATAAAAATTAAATTATATTTAATAAGTATGTATAATAATAATAATAATTTAATATAATACGTAAATATATATAAAATAATGTAAAAATGATGATGTGTTTGATATATAATATTACATAGGTAACCTATTACACGGTTACATACCTTTATACATAAATAATTAAAATTTTGTTTTTTTTTAAACCCTCTCTATTACGAAAACTCTCTATAACGAAAGAAATCTCTTGGTCCCTTCAGATTCGTTATAAAGAGTTTTGACTGTATAAAACAATAAATATAGATAGGTACGAGGGAAGCTATACATTTTTTTCCCCCGTCTCCTACCTTTATGTGAGAGCCTTAGTTAGGTACCTACACGGCTGTATACATATTATATTATTTATTACACTAGTGTAGTAGTATAATATGACCACACAATTTTGTAGCAAATACATCGATGACTGTACACTATTATAGAATAATATTGTTTAATAACATATTAATGCCGAGCCCAGAGAGAATATTAAAGGCACGATTAAAGTATAGTATCCATTTTTTTTATTACTTCTGTACATTTCAAAGTTTAATTTTGAATTGTTTTCAAGTTTTGAGACTTCTAGAGTTTTATATTAAGTTATAGTTTAACCGTTAAGACTAAAAACAATATTGTTAGATGCCGGACGTAAAAATTGACTAGCGTCATAGTGCATCTAAAAATCTAAATGGCCTATACTCAGAGTGCCGTGTTCTGCATTGTATAGATTAAAACACTCCCAATAATATTCTGTTTCGGAATATGAAATAAAAAATGTACCGTGTAATCCAAAGAAGTCAAAAACTCGAAAACTGATGACAACATTATATTATAATATAAATTATAATACCTATCATCTATGGCAAAAGCTGATCATCGTCACTCACCGGACACGATTAACAATTCTAATAATTTCATTGAACAAAAGAGAAATGTGTATGGCAACTATAAACATTTACTCACTTATTTCATTCTACTCAAGTAATTTTTATAAAAAATCTCGATTTTTTCAATTCGGATTTAGATGAAGGAAGAAGTTGCTCGATATGGCGTCTGCACTCAAGATATGGCGCCTTGCTATATATTACCCGAAGAGTCGATATATACGTAAGTTTGATTACTTATTCTTTTGGGGCTTAAATATTTTACTTTTCAGTCTCAAAATTAAAATTTGATTTGCTACCCGGGTGAAGTAGGGGCATAGGTATTTTTTGGTCCCGAGCGCGGAACACAAAAAAATACGGTATCACAAACGACGATGGCATATCCAGGTCGCAGGATAATTATATATTTATAAAATTAAATAGATATAAATAGTGTTGTACATACTAGTAATATTACAGTAGAACAGTACACGGTAATTTTATGTCCCGCAAAATTCAACAATTTTCATTTTTAGTTTATATAAATGTTAAGTAATATATGAATATTACTTTGCCGTCGGCTTGTGGTCGAACCGCGAATTAAAGTGACGCTGGCGAACATCAAACATAACATTATTTTATAAAGCTGGGGAAGTCGCTCTGTTGATTATTGAATATCCATCGGAAATTAAATAAGGAAATTTTAAAATTTAAATATTCTCGGATAGCTTAAAATATACCTAACCAATGCACTCAAAATGAATACGTAAAATATTAATTATTAATTTCGTGCTCGACAGTATTCAGAGAAAAGATTTAAATTGGAGTTTTACAAATTATAGTTGGTTAGTCGGTAACGGTAAATGTGATGTATAAGGCACCGAATACCTATTTATGTTAAATCTAATAAGTAGTAATCACATTTATTTACAATACGATTTGTATTAACTAACTCATAAAAAAAATGCCTGCAGTGCTTCGAATATTTAAACACCACCTTTATCAATTATTAAATTAAAAATTAAAATAATAGGTACTTTATAAATTGCTGTAATTTAAATTTGAAAATTATAAACTATTTTGGTTATTGTTATATCTCATTTCATTATCTTAATGATCAAATCTCAAACATGGATCTCATCTTTGATATAAAAATTTGTAATATAATATCTATCTATGGTTTTATCTTATTGATGTAGTATAAATTTTTATGCAATCCGTGGCGATTTTCTAAGTAGTTGCAAAGACGCAATCGATCTAAAATTTCAGTTAGCAAAGCAAAACTTAAGTTCAGTCATAAGTATCTAATTTATTTCGCAGTGCACACGCAAGAATCAAGGATTCCGCCGAAGCCCGAAAGCGTCGATGTTTAAAGTAATTAATTTTGGTTTCATATTTTTTTGGTGGTTAAATTTACTTTTTATACTTCAAATAAAAATTAAATTTCATGAAATATATGCTACCCCTATTTAGACACATATTTTATTTCTGAGGGTCAATGCATATAAAATAAGATAGATCAAATAATATACAAACGCCGCTTGTCGTCGTTTTTCTGCTCCCTGATCGTAGGCTAATTTAATAATTATAACTTATTTTTAATTACTTGAATTAAACATACATTATATGGTTCAATTTAGAATTACCCGTTATAAGTGATTACTCATTAGACACAATTTTAATTTATAACTTGTAATTTTTTTTAAATCCAAAGTTAGCAGTTGCAGGACACTATTAATTTAGTTTTATATATATTTCATTGTTCTATTATCTATTATATATTAATATTACATTATATTATAGTTGTATTTAAAATACAAACATTTTCACAGAGTGGTAAACTCACTATCCCAACCAGTAATCACTCCGTACGAGTGATTATGAAAATTATACTTTCATATTAGCATAGGTATAATATATTGAATTTTTTTAGTTTATTTAGTTTTGTTTTTTTATAATTGTTTATAATATTGTATTTGTTTAAAAAAAATTGTAATATTGTATTGTATTTTTTTATTATATTTTTTTTTTTTTTTAATAATATTGTATTTGTTTAAAAAAGCTCGAAAATTCAATAAAATGCTCTTGATAGAGATTTTGATAGATATTTACAATATTAGTTGAAAAATATTTAAAATGCATAGGCAAGATTTTTTTAAATGAACATTTAAAGTTTAAATTTTAACAAAATCAATTGAAATGTACAAATGATTTTATAATTTAAAATTTTTGAAATATTCAACTTTTGTAGGTTAGGGTTGAAAATTCAAAACAATGTTCCAAGCAAATAGGTTATTCTGTAATTAAAAAATCAAAAAAATATTATCACAGATTTTTTATGTTCAAATGTGAACTAAATTAAAGATTAAATTGCCAAGAATAATGATTGATATTATTTTGTTGTAAATTAAAAATAATATTCGTGGGTACTTGAAACTTTTAAAGTATATTATTATATATTATAGGTACTCACAGTGACTTTTCAAATGTACTTTTTTTAAATTAATTTAAGCTACTGCGTAGTACTAATACTTACTAGTAAAATAAATTACTCTAATCACAATAATATCATCGATTATACTATATTAAGTAATATTAAAGATAACTGACTTGTCTTGCCTAGTGAAGTAATATGACTTTCGTAAGGTATAAAACTTATACGTTCTTGAATAAAATAGTTAAAACACAAATTAACACATAATAACTACGTATAGGTAAGATAAATGCTAAACCTTAAAGAGATTATTTTAGCTATATAATATCTGTTATTTCTAATTACAAATAGCTCATACGTGTATTGTTGAACATTTTACTATATAGGCTGCGTTTTTTTCAGAGATGCTATTCGCCAGTGAAAATTTGCCAATTTCTAATATAATGTCATATTATGCAGTGTGAAATGTGTTGACGTGAGTGTTTCAAAGACT